>NC_069500.1:1271558537-1272158537 GCF_027579735.1 Bombina bombina
CTGTGGTGCTCTTTGCCATTTCCTGTTAGCAGGAGGATAATATCCCACAAGTAAAGGATGAATCCGTTGACTCATCGTATCATAGAAGAAATCAATTTGTCAGGTAAGCATAAATTAACTTTTTACATTCCTTTGTTCTTTACACAGAAAATAATGTACTTTTTATTATTAAATATATATTTCTATATATATCAGATACCGTTCATTTAAAATACATATCTATACCAATAGGAATTGAGGTATAGGTATATACAGATCTAAATTTAAATATGTATTTAAGAATAAATAGAACATATTCTGCTATGTGAAGAAAATTGGAACGTGAAATATAAATATTTTTATCATGGGCATGCTTAAAAAGACTTTTTTCTTTGTGACTCTTGGTGGACTGAACAATACCAAGAGAATACCAGCACGTCTGGAATAAAGAAAGGAGAAGATGAGCTGGGTTACTACTAGCTGTATTGTTGTCTAATAACTAATTTTAGGAAATGGAAATGATATATTTATCTTTAAAATAAACCAATACACAGTGAACAGATTTAGTTTACATTTTTAGGGTTTATAGTGATTGCCAATTCATTTTTCAGCCAAATTCATTGCAATCAAGGTTTATGAAACCCAAATTATTCTTTCATGATTTAGAAAGAGCGTGCAATTTTAAACAACTTTCCAATTACTTCTATTATCTAGTTTTCTTCATTCTCTTGAAAATCATATCTAAATAGGCTCAGTAGCTGCTGATTGGTGGCTGCACATAGATGCCTTGTGTGATTGGCTCACCCATGTACATTGCTATTTCTTCAACAAAGGATATCTTACGAACGAAGCAAATAAGATAGAAGTAAGTTGGAATGTTGTTTAAAATTGTATTCTCTGGGGTCAATTATCAAAGCGTCAACTGATAATATGCTTGAATTCTGCATCGTATTTGTCGCGAGATTGATCCGCAGTAGTTATCAAAGCGTCAAGATCGGCAAATGTTGAAATTTGTGAAGTAAAATACGATCCTGCGATCTCAATCCGACGCAGATCGATACTTGCGTCATTACAGATGTTTCGAATTCACATTCGACTCTATTTGACACTTTTCCCAATTTATCAAACATTTAACAGGTACGCTCGCGTCTATTGTGTTATTTCTGACATAACACACACACACACACACATATATATATATATATAAGTATGTGCAAAGATATATGTACAAAATCTAGCATTAATAATCATTAATATAAAAAAAAAATGAGATAAAAGCATATCATGACTTCTAGAAATACAAATACACATTAATTTATGGGAAAGTATCATATAACAGATTTTTTTTGTATAAATATAAAAATAACTTTTTTTGAGATATTGTTTGTTGAGGTGTAAATTTAGCTATTTGTTGGACATTAACAGTTGAAAAATAAAAGATTAGCTTTAGAGAAATGTGCTTGTTCATGGGCAGTAATGATATGGTATAAATAAAGTTGGGAAAAACCCGAATAATCGCTACATTGATGACTGTTAGTTAACAACAGTCCGATGCTCTTCGCACCGTACTTGACATGCTTGTTTTTGACGGCTTTTTTGATAAATAAGGGTATCGTATTCAGATCCACGTCAGCGATGTCTGGTGAGCGTATTGACACCGGCGAATGCACTGAGATTGACGCTTTGATCAATTGAACCCTCTTTCTGAATCATGAAAGAAAATTTTTGGGTTTAATATCCCTTTAAACTATGTAATCTAAAACATTTGGCTAAATCACATTAGGCATCATAGCATTTTAGAACCTTTTTAACATACATTAATCAATAAAGGGATGATATTTAAAGTTAAAGTTGAAAAATAACCTATTAAATAAATTTAACTTCTAAAAATAAGACATTAGACTTGATTTTTTTTTTTAATCAAAAAGGGTCTCACTCTCAATTTACCAAGTTCTTATTAAAAGCTGAAAGTAGAAATTTAATTTAATTTAATAACAAAAAAAGGATATATTTTAAAGCTATAGGGCCTGATTATAAGTGGAGTGCTAATGATAGTGCGGGCGTTATAACCAATATCGCTTGACCACACTAGCATAAGCATGCAGTCTATGGTCAAGTGCGTTAACCAAAATTGGGCTGGCTCCTAAGCTTTACATGCATTTGAAATAAAGATAGCAAGAGAATGAAGATAAATTGATAATAGGAATAAATTAGAAAGTTGCTTAAAATTGCATGCTCTGTCTGAATCATTTAAAAAAATGTGGTTTTAGTATCCCTTTAAGTGTTGCATGGGGCACTTATGTCCCTATGTGCGAGGCTTGAAGACTAAATTATTGTGGGGTTTATTAAAATCATTAGGATAGTATTTCCGGTGGATTTAAAGTGTATGTGGCTGGGGACTTTCAGGGATCATGTGGTATCTACAGCGGCAATTATGGGTTGCCGTAATTTATTTTTAGGCCTCATATCTACATATGTGGTACTGGGTCTTGTGGACACAGTTTATTTAAGACTTCTGAGGGAGGATGTTATAGGCATTATCTCTTTATATATGGGATAAAGCAATGAGGACACATATGTCCAAGTAATGACATATGCATATATATATATATATATACATACATAAAGTTAGATATCCTGAAATACAAAATTCCAAAATCTAAACATTGTGAACTCCAAACTTTTTAATTAATATTTTAGGGATTGAAAATTATCCCAAAATGTTACTAGTCCTAGTTTACTAGTACATTAGAAATTTTGGAGTCACTTTATGATAAACTTGAATACACTTTTACATATTTTTGGGGGTGTAATAAAATGAATATCTTTATCCGGACTTATAAATGAAAATAGCCGGAACATAAAGTTTTATTTCTTATTTAGTGATTTGTTTATTTGATCTGTTGCATTATACAGTTATAAAGAAGAAAAACATAATCAAAATTAAACACAAAAGAACTAACATACATTAACATTTACATAAAAAGCCTAAAACTACTAAACGTACATCACCTAAAATATGCAAAGTAAACATTCTTCTATTTAAGGCTTTTAACAAACTACTCCAGAATGTGAGTAGAACAGATACCCCCTGTGCTCCCTTTTGGACACCCATATAAGGCCCAGTTCATGATACTCTTAGTTCAATTCAATGTTCATTTTTTGTAATCAATTTTATTTGTGACCTAGATTTTCATCTTCCTCCATAAACTTTTTATTTTTTACTTTTTTTATGTGCCAACAACAGATACAGTTTTTTTTCTGCCTGTTCTTTCCCACATAGATAAAGATATTCAATGACAGTTAACTAGAACACTTTTAATATTACTGACCCTTTTTTCCTGGCATAATTATCTTCCTTTAAATATTGTGCCAAAAGTGGAATCTGTTTGTCTTTTCTTCCTATTAAGCTAATCGGCACCATGGAATTCCACTGTGCTATACAAAAAAATAATAATAAAAAAGCTATTTGATTAACATCATTTTAAAGGACCATTAAATACAGCAGAATACAGTAGAACTGCACAATGAAGAGATGCATAATAAAAAGACAAAGTTTTTCTCCCCACACATTTCAAAGTTAGTTCCTTTTTCCTTCCATTTGCATCATGTGACAGCCATCAGCCAATCACCATATATATATCTATATACTGTGAGCACATGCTCAATAGGTGCTTGCGCATATAACAAGACTGTGCACATTTTAATAATGGAAGGGAATTCAAAAGTTGTTTACAATTGCATTCTCTATCTGAATCATGAAAGTTCAATTTTCATTTTGGGTCCCTTTAAAGGTTACAAAATTTGCTTTTTGGCTCTCTAGGGAGTGTGAGACAAGCACAAATTATCTACAAAACCAAGAGGCATTTCGTCTAAAATCCATGGAACTTTATAGTTAAAGAAAATGAAACCCAAATGTATTCTTTATTGATTCAGATAGAGCAAGTGATTTTAAACAACTTTCCAATTTACTTCTATGATCTAATTTATTTTGCTTTCTTGGTATCTTTTGTTGAAAAGGATACCTAGGTAGCCTCAGGAGCTGCTGATTGGGGGCTGCACATTTCTGTTTTATGTTATTGGCTCATCCAATGCTTTTAGCTAGCTCCCAGTAGTGCATAGCTGCTTGTTCTACAAAGGATACCAAGAGAAACAAATCAGATAATACAAGTAAATTGGATTTGGGTACTTTTTTTAACAATAAATGTAAGAAATATGTCAACAATAAAGCACTATATTGTAATCGATATAGAAACTAAAAAAGTAATTAAAACTGTATTTTTTAAGCATAATATGCACATAGCAGTCCAGGGAAAAACACTTAAAAACCATGGTGAGTGTGATTTCTTTTTTTATTGGCCCAATTACGAATATCTATTAATAGGTTTGTGCAATATTCTAACAGAATAAAACAGAAATAGTATGTAGGCAAGTCGGGCAAATTACAGCATACTTAAAGGATCAGTAAATACAGTATATTTGCATAATAAAAAGACAATGCACTTGCACTTAGGGGTAGATTTAATAAGCAGCGGATGCTGCTTTCTACACCCGAAGTTTCCAGCTCGCCAGAAACCTAAGTTAAGAAGCAGCGCTCCTTAACTTGTCCACCACATTTACGATCAGGATGATTGACACCCCCTGCTAGCGGCCGATTGGTCGCGAATGTGCAGGGCGCGGCATTATACAAGCATTTCACAATCGATGCCGGGTTTCAGCCCCACATATTATAAATTGACCCCCCAGGGGCATATTTATCAATGTGCGAGCGGACATGATACGAAGTAATTTTGATTTAACCATGAAATGAGCGGGGACACTTGCCTAGATGTGCTAATTTCCTATGCAACAATTTTTTATTGATTTACTTTTGAGACATGAATGATTTTAATCTCAGACTTTTATCTCCACCATAATTTTCATATATATATATATTCAACCCCCATTGCAAATCAGGTTTATTGTAAAAATGTACAGACTTTCAGCTGTTTGCAATGAACAAATCAAACAAAAGTAATTGAAATAGCTCAACACAATGAATGCTTCAATTGATTTCCTCAAATTCAACTGAAAATGCTACTTTTAATGAATTCCACAGTTTCAAAATTATTCAACTCCTTCATGGCCAGCATCTTTAGTACTAAGTAAAGCACCCTTGTGCTGTTATGACCTGCTGCAAACGAGATGCATAGCCAGACATCAACTTCTGGCAGCGTTCCTGAGGAATCTTAGCCCATTCCTCATGAGCTATGGCCTCCAGGCTCCAGTTCAGCAATATTCTTGGGTTTGTGTGCTGCAACCGCCTTCTTCAGATCCCAGCAGAGATTTTCTATGGGGTTCAATTCTTGTGACTGTGATGGTCACTGTAGTATCTCTCAGGACTTCTTCTGCAACCAAGCTATGGGGTCCTATTTAAGAACGTGCGATCGGACAAGATCTGATATTGTGGATCATGTCCGCTGCACATCGATAAATGCCAACAGCATACTCTGTCGGCATTTATCATTGCACCAGCAGTTCTTGTGAACTGCTGGTGCAATACCGCCCCCTGCAGATTTGTGAGCAAGGGGTGTCAATCAACCCAATTGTATTCGTTCAGGTTGATTTCTGTCCACGGCCTCAGAGCAGGCAGACAAGGTATGGAAAGATGAGAAAAAAGAAGAGAGGCGCACAAATGTGTGTATCAATCGGTAAAACTCGGCATACACTCCAAGTATTGTGTGCACAGGGTACTCACAATTTAGCACAGCCCACCAGTGTGCTTGTGGAAGCTGGCTGGTACTCAGAGCTGACCAGCTGGCTCTCTCCGGCTCTTTCCTAGAAATGGCAGCTTTCCTGTATGATGGACTGTCTGGTAGTGGTATGCTTGTATTCAAACTCCAGGCATATGTATACTTTTATTGTTCATTTGGTCGAAAACAACATTGTACAAATGAGAAAATACTTATAGAACCCTAAAATATTGTACAAAGGAAGAAATACTTGTAGAATAGGCCAACCCAACGCACTGCACTCATTGACTCAATGAGCGCCTCTCTTCTTTTTTCTCATCTTTCCAGCTAACACGTTTTCCTTCCTGGGATCGTTGTGGAGAGTGCAGCCGTGGGAAAGTTTCCCTAGCCTTGGGACCGATTTGGATCTATAGGACCCCTAGGAATCTACATTTAACATCTTACCAACCACATATGGACATTGAATCTAACGCCATTTAATGAGGTTCCCCTTTCCATTATCATTTATTGTTATTGCATAATTGTTTGGTTTTATAGCAGCATATATACGAACATTATTGTCATACGTTCATGTTGTTAATTGTTCATTGTATTTTATATGTTGTGCATAGTGAGCGCCCTCTGGTGACCTAGGTCATTTATTTATTTTTTACACAGCTCGTAGACAAGGTATGGAGCAGCAGTCCATACAGAGCTTGATATATATGCCCCCTAAAATCAAATTGGCTTCATTCTCTTGTAAACCTAGGAGGCTCATAGGTGCTTAGAAATGCACGTGTCTTAAGTACTGTACTTAATAACAACAGTATTTGAATCAATGTATAACATTGCTATAAACATGGAAAACATTCTTGAGCTCTTATGAGCCTACCCATGTTTAATCTTACACAAATAATACATAGTAACATAGTAGATGAGGTTGAAAAAGAAGAGGTTGAAAAAGCTGTAAAAGTTCCTGCCTGGGAAGTGGAAAGTTTGCTCTAAAGACAAGTGATTGGCAGCAACGATTTTTGAAGCACTTACTGGGGCGTATCGGATTACAAACAGGCGATAATCAGGATTCCTGTGAGGTGAAAAAGTATTTTGATCGTTACAAATGGTGATTGACTAAAAAGCAACCTACGAGAACGAAGGGCAGTGCTGGAACTTTTCCAACTTTGCGTTTGATATCGGAGCACTAAGTTACGGTGTAAGTAACAAGAGTTACCTTTACAATTATTACTGTCGCCTGTAATGTGCTTCTCTGTTTGTTTGCTCTTAGAGCCTCCATTGCACCTTTGATTTCGTGTTGCTATATACACGACCTGGGACTTACAAGTGACTTTCTTTCCACATAGTGGTTATTGTATTGTGTCATTATTTATGATTTTTTAGCGTGATTGTATTGATTTTTCTAGATAAGATATCCATTTCAATTGATTGTTTTATGATCTATTAAATTGTGATACATTTTATTATATTACATTTTCCTTGTGATACTGCACCTCTTATTGTTTAAGCAGGTTTAAAATAGGATAATTCCAAGTGAGACTCTTTCCTGTTTTGGACCAGCGCTATATGAAAGATTTATCTTCTGATTACAGTCTACTCTACCCAGCGTTAGTTAGTAGATAGTGTGGAAATATAAACTATGCGGGACAAATAATCCAAGACGCAAAAGCTCTATAGTATAGGGTGACCAGATGTCCCCAACTTTAGGGGACAGTCTGCAGATTGAGTAGACTGTCCCCGGAAAAATTATGTCCCCAGAAATGTCCCCGGCTCCTGTTGAACTGTCCCCGGCTCCTGTTGTACTGCAGCCAAGCGCTGGGAGGAAGTGATTGTCCTGATAACGTCACTTCGTTCCAGCGTATGGCAGGCAGCGTGCAGGTTAGAATGGAAGAGCTTGTGTATGTGTGTGTATGTATGCTTGTGTGTGTATGTGCATGTGTGTATATTTATGCTTGTGTGTGTATGTGTGTGTGTATATGTGTGTGCATGTGTGTATATGTATGTTTGTATGTGCATGTGTGTATATTTATGCGTGTATGTGCATGTGTGTATATGTATGCTTGTGTGTGTGTGTATATATATGTATGTGTGTGCATATAGGCTTGCATGCGTATATGTATGCTTGTGTCTGTGTATATGTCTGTGCATGTGTGTATATGTCTGTGCATGTGTGTATATGTATGTTTGTATGTGCATGTATGTATATTTATGTGTGTGTGTATGTGCATGTGTGTATATGTATGCTTGTGTGTGTGTGTATATATATATATGTATGTGTGTGTATATAGGCTTGTATGTGTATATGTATGCTTGTGTCTGTGTATATGCGTGTGTATGTGTGTATATGTATGTGTGTGTGTGTGCATATGTATGCTTGTGTATATGTATGCTTGTGTGTGTGTATGTGTGTATATGTATACTTGTGTGTGTATATGTATGCTTGTATGTGTGTATATGTATGCTTGTGTGTGTATATGTATGCTTGTGTGTTTGTGTACGTGTATATATGTATTCTTGTATGTGTGTGTATGTGCATGTGTGTATATGTATGCTTGTGTGTGTGTATGTGTATACATGTATGCTTGTATGTGTGTGTATGTGCATGTGTGTATATGCATGCTTGTGTATGTGTGTATGTGCATGTGTGTATATGCATGCTTGTGTATTTGTATATATATATATATATATATATATATATATATGCTTGTGTGTGTGTATGAGAAAATATGAGAAATAACGTGTGTATATATATATATATATATATATATATATATATATATATATATATATATATATATATCATACAATCACTCCATAAATTCATACCAATTACATTGCATATATAAGTTGAGGAAATATGCTAATAAATGTTTTTTTACCATTTGTCAATAAAAAAAAAAATGTCCCCGGATTTCATTTTAAAAATCTTGTCACCTTAAGATACAGAGAACAATGTTTACATGCATGTTTGCATCTAAAAATTGTGCTATTTGTGCTGCCATGCTATTGGCCGATGCAACTGCATGAATAATGAGTGAGTCCATCCTTTATTTTGGTGTGGTCATTGGTGACGTTTTCTGCCAAATTTAAAATAGAATTATTTAATATATGCCAACTTTGGTTTTAAAAATTAGTAAGTGCATTTAATTCTCTAATACTTAGGGGCCTATTTATCAAGTCATCAATCGCAAATACGCTGGAATTCCGCAGCGTAATCGTGGAGAGCTTGATTCGCCTTAATTATCAAAGGCTACAGACCGGCAAAAGTAGAATTTTGTGACGTAACATACAATCCGCCGGTCTCAGTCCGACACAGGTCGATGCTTACGTCACTACAGATGTTCCGAATACAAATTCGGCACTATCTGACTACTTTTGCTAGTTATCAAATAACTACCAGGTACGCTCACCACTATTCCGACCCAGCGTACCTGCTTTTCAAACCGGCCCCCCGGAGGCGGCAGATGCCATAGGAATCAATGGGAGACTGAAGCAGCGAGAGCTATGTTCGCTGCTGCCCGATATCCCATTGATTCCTATGGGAGATTATAAGTAACGTTTTCACCTAACACCCTAACATGTACCCCGAGTCTAAACACCACCTACATAAAGTTATTAACCCCTAAACCGCCAGCCCCCCATTGCCATAAACTAAATTAACCTATTAACCCCTAAACCTAACAACCCGCTAACTTAATATTAAATATTAACTCATCCCTATCTTATTATAAATTTAAACTTACCTTTAAAATTAAATTAAACTATATTAAACTATGAATTAATCTTCCTTTAATATTATACTAAAATTACATTAAACTATATTAAAATAATAATGAATCTAGCCTAACTTTTAAACTAAAATTACATTAAACTACAAATTAAAATAACTATATTCTATATTTAAACACCCAACCCTATTTAAATAATTTAAATCTTCACTAAAAAATTACTAAGTTACAAATAACTTACAACTAAGTTACCAAAAATATCAAACACTAAGTTACAAAATAAACACTAAGTTACAAAAAATAAAAAAGAAATTATCAAAGCATTAAACTAATTACACCTAATCTAAGGGCCCTATGAAAATAAAAAAGCCCCCCCAAAATAAAAAAAATCCCTAACCTACAATAAACTACAAATAGCTCTTAAAAGGGCCTTTTGCGGGGCATTGCCCCAAAGAAATCAGCTCTTTTACCTGTAAAAAAAAAACAACCCCCAACAGTAAAACCCACCACCCACACAACCAACCCCCCAAATAAAAAGCTAACTAACAAAACCTAAGCTCCCCATTGCCCTGAAAAGGGCATTTGGATGTGCATTGCCCTTAAAAAGGCATCTAGCTCTTTTTCAGCCCAAAACCATAATCTAAACATAAAACCCACCCAATAAACCCTTAAAAAATCCTAACACTAACCCCTGAAGATCGACTTACAGTTTTGAAGATCCGACATCCATCCTCCAAGAAGCCGGGAGAAGTCTTCATCCAAGCGGCAAGAAGTTCTCCAAGAAGACGGCTGAAGTCTTCATCCAAGCCCACAGAAGTCTTCACCCAGACGGCATCTCCTATCTTCATCCATCCGGCGCGGAGCGGGTCCATCTTCAAGACATCCGACATGGAGCATCCTCTTCTTTCTGACGACTACCGACGAATGACGTCATCCAAAATGGCATCCCTTAGATTCTGATTGGCTGATAGAATTCTATCAGCCAATCGGAATTAAGGTAGAAAAAATCCTATTGGCTGTTGCAATCAGCCAATAGGATTGAGCTTTCATCCTATTGGCTGATCCAATCAGCCAATAGGATTGAGCTCGCATTCTATTGGCTGATTGGATCAGCCAATAGGATGAAAGCTCAATCCTATTGGCTGATTGCAACAGCCAATAGGATTTTTTCAACCTTAATTCCGATTGGCTGATAGAATTCTATCAGCCAATCGGAATGTAAGGGACGCCATCTTGGATGACGTCATTTAAAGGAACCTTCATTCATCGGTAGTCGTCGGAAAGAAGAGAATGCTCCGTGTCGGATGTCTTGAAGATGGAGCCGCTCCGCGCCGGATGGATGAAGATAGAAGATGCCGTCTGGATGAAGACTTCTGCGGGCTTGGATGAAGACTTCGGCCGCCTTGTTGAGGACTTCTCCCGGCTTCTTGGAGGATGGATGTCGGATCTTCAAAACTGTAAGTACATCTTCTGGGGTTAGTGTTAGGATTTATTAAGGGTTTATTGGGTGGGTTTTAGTTTTAGATTAGGACTTGGGCTGCAATAGAGCTAAATGCCCTTCCAAATGCCCTTTTTAGGGCAATGGGGAGCTTAGGTTTTTTTAGTTAGGTTTTTATTTGGGGGGTCGGTTGTGTGGGTGGTGGGATTTACTGTTGGTGGGTATTTGTATTTGTTTTTTACAGGTCAAAGAGCTGATATCTTTGGGGAAATGCCCTGCAAAAGGCCCTTTTAAGGGCTATTGGTAGTCTATTGTAGGCTAGGGTTTTTTTTATTTGGGGGGGGCTTTTTTATTTTCATAGGGCCCTTAGATTAGGTGGAGGAATAGGGGTTAATAACTTTATTAGAGTGGCAGCGGGGTCCGGGAGCGGCGGGATAGGGGTTAATAACTTTATTTAGTTGCGGCAGGGTCCGGAGCGGCGGTATAGGTGTTAATAACTTTATTAGAGTGGCAGCAGGGTCCGGGAGCTGCGGGATAGGGGTTAATAACTTTATTTAATTGCGGTGGGGTCGGGAAGCGGCGGGATAGGGGTTAAACAGTTTAGTATAGTGTGGGTGCTTAGTGATAGTATACAAATAAAGCTGGGAAAAAGCCGAAGAGCAGCGAGATCGATGACTGTTAGTTAACAACAGTCCGCTGCTCATCGCCCGTACTTGGTGCGCGGCTTTTTGACAGCTTTTTTTGTTAAATATGGAGAATGTATTCAGGTCCGTGGCAGCGAAGATAGGCGATATCAGGCGAGCGTATTGGTGCCGGAGAATGCAGCACAGTTGGCGGCTTGATAAGTAGGCCTCTTAAACTAACGAATGGTGTAATTGTTAAAGCTTTACAAAAGAATATGTAATTGTTAAAGCTTTACAAAATAATAGATTTCTAACTCCTTAAGTATGTTTATATCGTATTTAAATGTCATTTACAGGTTCAAAGTTAGGCAATTCAGTATGTATAAACCTAGTAAATAAAAAAGTAGAAATGTATTCATATTAATGTGTGACTTTCACAGGAATGAAAAGGACAATGTGTTTTGCTTAACCACTTAGAGAAGCATCAAATTCCATTTATTTTACTATAAAGTCCTTTGTTCCCTAATGCACACTGGGTGGACTGCAGCCATCTTTTTTTTGTATTGTGTCACAAAGCACTAGCATCCATAGTGACTGTGGTCTCTTGCCTTTGCTCAGTCAATGTTATTCTTTGTTTAAAGTCATGCCAGGGCTTGGAAGCATAACACAGCACAATTTGCAACACCTAGCGTGCAGACTTTCTACATAGCACTCTGCCAAATATCAGCTTTCTGTGCAGCTGTGGCTTTGGACACTGTAAAATTCATTGCCTACCATGAGCTCTGATGTCATTAGACCTCCTAAGCAGCCTGTTGCTCACCCTGCTAAACTAATATACTTTGAATATTTATTTTCCTTGACTATGAAGAGTACAGTTCAATTATAATTTAATCTTCAGGAACACAAAGGTAATACTTTCAATTTCTATTCTATTGCAGGAACATATTCACTAAATGGTAAAAAAAAAATCTTACCCACATAAGTGAACATATTGCACAAAAAAAAAGAAAATATTAGAACCCTGTTATTATTGTAAGATATTATTGTAACATGCTTGAGGCTTTATGGCACATGAAGCTTATCAACAAATGATACAAAGAGAATAAAGCAAATTAGATTATGGAACTACATTTTAAACTTGTTTAAAATGACATGCCCTGTCTGAATAATGAAATGTATTTCAGTCAGTTTGAATGTGTATGCAAAAACATAGCCACAGCTATATTTTATGATTTGATAGCAAAGCAACTAAATTAGGGCTAGATTACAAGTGGCGCAATATTGAGTTTATCAGAGGTAGCATGCGTCGTGTATTACAGGTTAAAAGGGCAAAGGGCTTTAACACAGAAATAACATAATTTATGTAAGAACTTACCTGATAAATTAATTTCTTTCATATTGGCAAGAGTCCATGAGCTAGTGACATATGGGATATACAATCCTACCAGGAGGGGCAAAGTTTCCCAAACCTCAAAATACCTATAAATACACCCCTCACCACACCCACAATTCAGTTTAACGAATAGCCAAGTAGTGGGTGATAAAGAAAGCAGTAAAACGCATCAACAAAGGAATTTGGAAATAATTGTGCTTTATACAAAAAAATCATAACCACCAAAAAAAGGGTGGGCCTCATGGACTCTTGCCAATATGAAATAAATGAATTTATCAGGTAAGTTCTTACATAAATTATGTTTTCTTTCATGTAATTGGCAAGAGTCCATGAGCTAGTGACATATGGGATATCAAATACCCAAGATGTGGAACTCCACGCAAGAGTCACTAGAGAGGGAGGGATAAAAAATAAAATACAGCCATTTTCCGCTGAAAAAATAATCCACAACCCAAATTATAAATTTATTCTTTAACTTAAAACATCAGCAGAAACAGCTGCCTGAAGAACTTTTCTACCAAAAACTGCTTCTAAAGAAGCAAATACATCAATGTATGCAAAGAAGACCAAGTTGCCGCTTTGCAAATCTGATCAACAGAAGCTTCATTCTTAAAAGCCCACGAAGTGGAGACTGACCTAATAGAATGAGCAGTAATTCTCTGAGGCGGGATCTTACCTGACTCCAAATAAGCTTGATGAATCAAAAGATTTAACCAAGAAGCCAAGGAAATAGCAGAAGCTTTCTGACCTTTCCTAGGACCAGATAATAAAACGAATAGACTGGAAGTCTTTCTGAAATCTTTAGTAGCTTCAACATAATATTTCAAAGCTCTTACCACATCCAAAGAATGTAAGGATCTTTCCAAAGAATTCTTTGGATTAGGACACTAGGAAGGGACAACAATTTCTCTACTAATGTTGTTAGAATTCACAACCTTAGGTAAAAATTGAAAAGAAGTCCGCAAAACCACCTTATCCTGATGAAAAATCAGAAAAGGAGATTCACTAGAAAGAGCAGATAGCTCAGAAACTCTTCTAGCAGAAGAGATAGCCAAAAGGAACAACACTTTCCAAGAAAGTAGTTTAATGTCCAAAGAATGCATAGGCTCAAATGGAGGAACCTGTAACGCCTTCAAAACCAAATTAAGACTCCAAGAAGGAGAAATTGATTTAATGACAGGCTTAAGTCGAACTAAAGCCTGTACAAAACAGTAAATATCAGGAAGTTTAGCAATATTTCTGTGAAATAAAACTGAAAGAGCAGAGATTTGTCCCTTCAAGGAACTTGCAGACAAACCTTTATCCAAACCATCCTGAAGAAACTGTAAAATTCTAGGAATTCTAAAAGAATGCCAAGAAATATTATGGGAAGAACACCATGAAATGTAAGTCTTCCAAACTCGATAATAAATCTTCCTGGAAACAGATTTACAAGCTTGTAACATAGTATTAATCACTGAGTCAGAGAAACCTCTATGACTTAGTACTAAGCGTTCAATTTCCATACCTTCAAATTTAATGATTTGAGATCCTGATGGAAAAATGGACCTTGAGACAGTAGGTCTGACCTTAACGGAAGTGGCCAAGGCTGGCAACTGGATATCCGAACAAGATCCGCATACCAAAACCTGAGAGGCCATGCTGGAGCTACCAGCAAAACAAACGATTGTTCCATGATGATTTTGGAGATCACTCTTGGAAGAAGAACTAGAGGCGGGAAGATGTAAGTAGGATGATAATTCCATGGAATGGTTTGCGCATCCACTGCTTCCGCCTGGACATCCCTGAACCTGGACAGGTATCTGGGAAGTTTCTTGTTTAGATGAGAGGCCATGAGATCTATCTCTGGAAGACCCCACATCTGGACAATCTGAGAAAACACATCTGGATGGAGAGACCACTCTCCTGGAAGTAAAGTCTGACGACTGAGATAATCCGCTTCCCAATTGTCTACACCTGGGATATGCACCGCAAAGATTAGACAAGAGCTGGATTCCTCCCAAGCAAGTATCCGAGATACTTCTTTCATGGCTTGAGGACTGTGAGTCCCACCCTGATGATTGACATATGCCACAGTTGTGATATTGTCTGTCTGAAAGCAAATGAACGGTTCCGTCTTCAACAGAGGCCAAAACTGAAGAGCTCTGAAAATTGCACTGAGTTCTAAAATATTGATTGGTAATCTCGCCTCTTGAGATTTCCAAACCCCTTGAGCAGTCAGAGATCCCCAAACAGCTCCCCAACCCGAAAGACTTACATCTGTAGTTATCACAGTCCAGGTTGGTTGAACAAAAGCAGCCCCTTGAACTAAACATTGGTGATTTAATCCTACCAGGAGGGGCAAAGTTTCCCAAACCTCAAAATACCTATAAATACACCCCTCACCACACCCACAATTCAGTTTAACGAATAGCCAAGTAGTGGGTGATAAAGAAAGCAGTAAAACGCATCAACAAAGGAATTTGGAAATAATTGTGCTTTATACAAAAAAATCATAACCACCAAAAAAAGGGTGGGCCTCATGGACTCTTGCCAATATGAAATAAATGAATTTATCAGGTAAGTTCTTACATAAATTATGTTTTCTTTCATGTAATTGGCAAGAGTCCATGAGCTAGTGACATATGGGATATCAAATACCCAAGATGTGGAACTCCACGCAAGAGTCACTAGAGAGGGAGGGATAAAAAATAAAATACAGCCATTTTCCGCTGAAAAAATAATCCACAACCCAAATTATAAATTTATTCTTTAACTTAAAACATCAGCAGAAACAGCTGCCTGAAGAACTTTTCTACCAAAAACTGCTTCTAAAGAAGCAAATACATCAATGTATGCAAAGAAGACCAAGTTGCCGCTTTGCAAATCTGATCAACAGAAGCTTCATTCTTAAAAGCCCACGAAGTGGAGACTGACCTAATAGAATGAGCAGTAATTCTCTGAGGCGGGATCTTACCTGACTCCAAATAAGCTTGATGAATCAAAAGATTTAACCAAGAAGCCAAGGAAATAGCAGAAGCTTTCTGACCTTTCCTAGGACCAGATAATAAAACGAATAGACTGGAAGTCTTTCTGAAATCTTTAGTAGCTTCAACATAATATTTCAAAGCTCTTACCACATCCAAAGAATGTAAGGATCTTTCCAAAGAATTCTTTGGATTAGGACACTAGGAAGGGACAACAATTTCTCTACTAATGTTGTTAGAATTCACAACCTTAGGTAAAAATTGAAAAGAAGTCCGCAAAACCACCTTATCCTGATGAAAAATCAGAAAAGGAGATTCACTAGAAAGAGCAGATAGCTCAGAAACTCTTCTAGCAGAAGAGATAGCCAAAAGGAACAACACTTTCCAAGAAAGTAGTTTAATGTCCAAAGAATGCATAGGCTCAAATGGAGGAACCTGTAACGCCTTCAAAACCAAATTAAGACTCCAAGAAGGAGAAATTGATTTAATGACAGGCTTAAGTCGAACTAAAGCCTGTACAAAACAGTAAATATCAGGAAGTTTAGCAATATTTCTGTGAAATAAAACTGAAAGAGCAGAGATTTGTCCCTTCAAGGAACTTGCAGACAAACCTTTATCCAAACCATCCTGAAGAAACTGTAAAATTCTAGGAATTCTAAAAGAATGCCAAGAAATATTATGGGAAGAACACCATGAAATGTAAGTCTTCCAAACTCGATAATAAATCTTCCTGGAAACAGATTTACAAGCTTGTAACATAGTATTAATCACTGAGTCAGAGAAACCTCTATGACTTAGTACTAAGCGTTCAATTTCCATACCTTCAAATTTAATGATTTGAGATCCTGATGGAAAAATGGACCTTGAGACAGTAGGTCTGACCTTAACGGAAGTGGCCAAGGCTGGCAACTGGATATCCGAACAAGATCCGCATACCAAAACCTGAGAGGCCATGCTGGAGCTACCAGCAAAACAAACGATTGTTCCATGATGATTTTGGAGATCACTCTTGGAAGAAGAACTAGAGGCGGGAAGATGTAAGTAGGATGATAATTCCATGGAATGGTTTGCGCATCCACTGCTTCCGCCTGGACATCCCTGAACCTGGACAGGTATCTGGGAAGTTTCTTGTTTAGATGAGAGGCCATGAGATCTATCTCTGGAAGACCCCACATCTGGACAATCTGAGAAAACACATCTGGATGGAGAGACCACTCTCCTGGAAGTAAAGTCTGACGACTGAGATAATCCGCTTCCCAATTGTCTACACCTGGGATATGCACCGCAAAGATTAGACAAGAGCTGGATTCCTCCCAAGCAAGTATCCGAGATACTTCTTTCATGGCTTGAGGACTGTGAGTCCCACCCTGATGATTGACATATGCCACAGTTGTGATATTGTCTGTCTGAAAGCAAATGAACGGTTCCGTCTTCAACAGAGGCCAAAACTGAAGAGCTCTGAAAATTGCACTGAGTTCTAAAATATTGATTGGTAATCTCGCCTCTTGAGATTTCCAAACCCCTTGAGCAGTCAGAGATCCCCAAACAGCTCCCCAACCCGAAAGACTTACATCTGTAGTTATCACAGTCCAGGTTGGTTGAACAAAAGCAGCCCCTTGAACTAAACATTGGTGATTTAACCACCACGTCAGAGAGCGTCGCACATTGGGATTTAAGGATATTAATTGTGATATCTTTGTATAATCCCTGCACCACTGATTTAGCATACAAAGCTGGAGAGGTCTCATGTGAAAATGAGCAAAAGGAATCGCGTCTGATGCTGCAGTCATGAGGCTTAAAACGTCCATGCACATAGCCACTGAAGGGAATGACTGAGACTGAAGGTGCCGACAAGCTGCAACCAATTTCAAGCGTCTCTTGTCTGTTAGAGACAGAGTCATGGACACTGAATCTTTCTGGAAACCTAAAAAGGTGACCCTTGTCTGAGGAATCAAAGAACTTTTTGGTAAATTGATCCTCCAACCATGTTTTCGAAGAAACAGTATTAGTTGATTTGTGTGAGATTCTGCAGAATGTAAAGACTGAGCTAGTACCAAGATATCGTCCAAATAAGGAAACACTGCAATACCCTGTTCTCTGATTACAGAGAGTAGGGCACCTAGAACCTTTGAAAAGATTCTTGGAGCTGTTGCTAGGCCAAATGGAAGAGCAACAAATTGGTAATGCTTGTCTAGAAAAGAGAATCTCAGAAACTGAAAATGTTCTGGATGAATCAGAATATGAAGGTATGCATCCTGCAAGTCTATTGTAGACATATAATGTCCTTGCTGAACAAAAGGCAGAATAGTCCTTATAGTCACCATCTTGAAAGTTGGTACTCTTACATAACGATTCAAAATTTTCAGATCCAGAACTGGCCTGAATGAATTTTCCTTTTTTGGGACAATGAATAGATTTGAATAAAACCCCAGCCCTTGTTCCTGAAAAGGAACTGGCATGATTACCCCTGAAGACTCCAGGTCTGAAACACACTTCAGGAAAGCCTGAGCTTTTACTGGATTTGCTGGGATGCGTGAGAGAAAAAATCTTCTCACAGGAGGTCTTACTCTGAATCCTATTCGATACCCTTGAGAGACAATGCTCTGAATCCATTGATTTTGGACAGAATTTATCCAAAAATCTTTGAAAAACCTTAATCTGCCGCCTACCAGCTGAGCTGGAATGAGGGCCGCACCTTCATGCGGATTTAGGGGCTGACTTTGGTTTCTTAAATGGCTTGGATTTATTCCAATTTGAGGAAGGCTTCCAATTGGAAACAGATTCCTTGGGGGAAGGATTAAGTTTTTGTTCCTTATTTTGACGAAAGGAACAAAAACGGTTAGAAGCCTTAGATTTACCCTTAGGTTTTTTATCCTGAGGCAGAAAAACTCCCTTTCCCCCAGTAACAGTTGAAATAATAGAATCCAACTGAGAACCAAATAAATTATTACCTTGGAAAGAAAGAGATAGTAATCTAGATGTCATATCAGCATTCCAAGATGTAAGCCACAAAGCTCTTCTAGCTAAAATAGCTAAAGACATGGATCTAACATCAATTTTGATAAAATCAAAAATAAAATGATTAACATATTGCAGTAAGCAAATAATGCTAGATTCATCAGAATCCAATTCTTGTTGCGCTACATTCTCCAACCAGAAAGTTGATGCAGCCGCAACATCAGCCAAAGAAATTGCAGGTCTGAGAAGATAACCTGAATATAAATAGGATTTCCTTAGATAAGATTCAAGCTTTCTATCTAAAGGATCCTTAAAGGAAGTACAATCTTCCATAGGAATAGTGGTACGTTTAGCAAGAATAGAAATAGCCTCATCAACTTTGGGGATTTTTTCCCCAAAACTCTATAGAATTTGCTGGTAAAGAATACAATTTTTTAAACCTTGAAGAAGGAATAAAAGAAATACCTGGCTTATTCCATTCCTTAGAAATCATATCAGAAATAGCCTCAGGAATATGAAAAACCCCTGGAGAAACCACAGGAGGTTTAAAAACAGCATTTAAATTTATTAGACTGAACGTCAAGAGGACTGGTTACCTCAATATCCAAAGTAATTAACACTTCTTTTAATAAAGAACGCATATACTCTATTTTAAATAAATAAGTAGATTTGTCAGTGTCAATGTCTGAGGAAGGATCTTCTGTATCAGAGAGATCCTCATCAGATCCTCATCAGAGGAGGATAAATTATTATGTTGTTGGTCATTTGAAATTTCATCAACTGAATGAGAAGTTTTAAAAGACCTTTTACGTTTATTAGAAGGTGGAAATGCAAAGCCTTCTAAATAGAATCAGTAACAAATTCTTTAAAATTCATAGGTATATAATGTACATTAGAAGTTGAAGGAACTGCAACTGGCAATGTACAAATACTGATGGACACACTATCTGCATGTAAACGTTTATCATGACAACTATTACAAATGACATTCGGAGCAATAATTTCCACAATCTTACAACAAATGCACTTAGCTTTGGTAGAACCGATGTCAGGCAGCAAAGTTCCAGCAGATACTTCTGAGGCAGGATCAGATTGAGACATCTTGCACAATGTAAAAGAAAAAACAACATATAAAGCAAAATTATCGATTTCATTATATGACAGTTTCAGGAATGGGAAAAAAATGCAAATAGCATAGCCCTCTGACAGAAAAAAAGGTAAGAAGCAAACATCAATGGGGTATTAAAATAATGAAAAAGTTTTGCGCCAAGTATGACGCACAACGTAACTGAAATTTTTTTGGCGCCAACAATAACCGAAAATGACACACTCACGACACCAATGCCGCAACCGCGTGTAAGGCTTCGGCGTCAACTATGATGCCGGAAATGACGAAGTTGCGTCATGGACATATTTTTCGCGCCAAAAAATTCTCTGGCCAAAAATGACGCAATAAAGTCTAGCATTTGGCGCACCCGCGGGCCTAATAACGTCCGCAATTAGCAAGAAAAAAGTAGTCAATTAGAAAAAGAGACTAAACCCCAGGTAAGAAAAACATTTCTTAAAAATGTTATTTTTCCCCAAATATGAAACTGATAGTCTGCAGAAGGAAATACATGAACCTGACTCATGGCAAATATAAGTACAATACATATATTTAGAACTTTATATAAATGCATAAAGTGCCAAACCATAGCTGGGGTGCCTTAAGTAATAAAAAACATACTTACCAAAATACACCCATACACATAAAGCAGATAGCCAATCCAGTACTGAAACAGTTATCAGTAGAGGTAATGGTAAATTGAGAGTATATCGTCAATCTGAAAAGGGAGGTAGGAGATGAATCTCTACGACCGATAACAGAGAACCTATGAAAAAGAACCCCGTTAGGGAAATCATTGTATTCATAAGTGATACTCCCTTCACGTCCCTCTGACATTCGCTGTACTCTGAGAGGAATCGGGCTTCCATAGGAGGCAAAGTTTGTAAAACTGAATTGTGGGTGTAGTGAGGGGTGTATTTATAGGCATATTGAGGTTTGGGAAACTTTGCCCCTCCTGGTAGGATTGTATATCCCATACGTCACTAGCTCATGGACTCTTGCCAATTACATGAAAGAAACATATAAATATAAATATATATATACATGTCTAAATATGTATATGTATGTATATAAATATATGTATATATATATATATATATATACACACACATATATATATATATACATATCTATCTATCTATCTATCTATCTATCTATCTATCTATCTATATATATATATATATATATATATATGTGTGTACATAGGTATTTGTGGATTTATATGTGTATTTATGTATTTACAGACATATATACATATAAACACATAAATACATATGTCATGAGATGCAGGACACAGCATAGAAGGTGCAACGCTATTTTATTGCAGGGCATAGACGTATACAGCTTGTACAACACATCTAACTTGGTAACTGCGACATAGACAATAACGGCCCTAAAACACGCCCCCATCCGGTGACGTCACTTCCCACTCTCATCACATCTTCCCCCTTTTCAAAAGGACAAAGCGTACACATTTCTTTTAATACATCAAATAACAAGGTATACAAGAAGCATACAGAAATAGTTTTGTTTAGTATACAACAAATAACAAGTTAAAGAGAATATATATAAACAACATGAAATACAATCCTGACTTGAACATCGGGGTAGACTACCCTAGTCCACAGTGACCATAGGATTATTCTGCCCATACTTCTGGTCACTGCTCTAACTAGTGCTAATCCCGATATCGGCTGGAAGTTTCACCACCCTTCCACTTGATGTCATTTTACATAAACTATCCTCTGATACAGAAGAAGGTGATTGAGAGTCTGCTGGAAGCAGAGAAGTATCCCCGCTGTGATCTTGCTGAGGGGAAGGCACCCCTCTTAAAACAGGGGATCCCACCGGCAGTGGTACTGAGGCATCCAGTCCCAAACTCTCAGGTACTGGCTGAAGATGTCTTTGATTTCGACGTGTGACTGTCCCTCCATCAGTAAGGACTACATAAGACCTTGGTTCTGGAGAGCATCCAATTACCGTGGCAGACATCTCCCATTTCTTCTCATCATCCAGTTTAACTCTGACACTTTGCCCCACATTCAGCTCCTGCAAGGGCCTCACAGAGTGTTTCCTGTCGTAAAAGAATCTATAGTCCCTTTTAGCCTCTTCATCCCTCTTAAGGACCTAGTCCCGAGGAACAGAGCCAGTTGGCTGGGAGACACCCACAGAGGGTAAAGTGGTGCAAATCTGATGTCCTAGCATCAGCTGTGCCGGGCTAAAACCCGTGGCTTGAATGGGAGTCGCCCTTTAGGCCAATAGGGCTAGTTACGGCTCAGATTGCTTCAAAATTAACTTTGTTGTTTGAACTGCCCTTTCAGCCATTCCATTGGCCTGCGGGTCATGTGGACTCAACGTAGAATGGACGAAATAATATTCACTGCTGAAAGAACTGAAGTCCGTGGAAGCAAACTGCATTCCGTTATCACTCACTAACTCCATTGGTATGCCCCACCGGGCGAACAAACTCTTGAGACGAGTTATAACAGCTTGATTTGTGATCTCATTCAAGGGTGCAAATCTCCAAATACCTGAAATAGTAGTCAATCATGACTAGACACTTTTTCCCGTGCAGTTCGCACAAATCAGCAGCTATTTTCTGCCAGGGGCCTGCAGGCAGCAGAGTAGAAATCAAGGGCTCCCTTCTCTAAGTAGGCCTGCGTTCCCAGCAAAAGGCACATTTTGACACATGGCTTGCGATGTCAGAACTGATCCCAGGCCACCATACTGCCATAGCTGCCCTTTCTCTGCACTTTGTAATGCCCAAGTGGCCATCATGAATCCTGCTTAACATCTACTGCCGCATGCTAACAGGAATAACAATGCGGTCCTGGAACAGCGCCAACCCATCCAGCTCCGTGAGCTGCAACCTTTCTGACTGGTAAGAACTTAAAGACATCCAAGCTGCCCGGCTCTTGGACCAAACCTTCTTTTATGTACTTAATAACTTCTTGAAGGTCAGTATCTAAATATGTCTCCTTTCTTATTTGCTCTAGCTTCCCTGACGAAATGGATTTGGATGCCAGAACTGAATCTACATACACTTTCACGTCTGATTCCATTGAAGATTCTTCAACAGCAGCCAGCGGGAGCCTGGAAAGTGTATCTGCCACTACCAGTTGTTTCCCCGGCACATGCACTGCCTGAACGTTGAACCTGAGCCGCCTTATCCGAAGTCTCTGGCATCTTAGGGGTGTTTTGTCAATATCATAGGAGTTTATTAGATTAGATGGACTAGCGGTTTATGATCAGTCTCCAGACTAAATTTCTCAAAACCCACTAGGTAACGCTGGAAGCGCTCACAGGCCCAAACTGCAGCCAGGCACTCCTTCTCCATTTAGGCGTATTTTGACTCAGCAGCCGTCAGTTTACGGGAACAGTAGACGATGGGCTATAGTTTGTTCTCATTCAACTTCAGGAGGGCGGCCCTTAACCCATAACTGCTTGCATCAGCACTAACCACAGTCTTTTTAGAAGGGTCGTAGAACCCCAACACTGGGGCAGACCCCAGCAGGGACTTGACCTGCACAAAAGATTCTTCCTGTGAAGGTCCCCAGATCCAGGCAACATCTTTCTTTAGCAACTCTGTGATAGGGTGTAGTATTGTGGTTAAATCTGGAAGGAACCTGCCCACATAATTCACAAGGCCCAATATTTGTCTCAGCTCATGTACATCAGAATGACTTTTCATCTGTTCAATAGCAAGGATTTTATCAGGGTCCGGCTTGATGCCATCCCCATTGATAATATGCCCAAAGTAACATAACTCAGCCTTTCTAAAATGGCATTTCTCCTTATTTAATTTCAGCCCGGACTCTCTAATGGTTTGCAGCACACAGCTCAATCGCTGATCATGTTCTTCAATTTAGACCCATACACCAAAATGTCATCCATAACGACTGCCATGCCCTCGTAGTCCCTTAGGAGAGAACTCATCTCTCTTTGAAAGATTTCAGGAGCAGAGGATATCCCAAAGGGGAGTCTGCAGAAGCAAAACCGACCTACCGGTGTAATGAAGGTAGTCAGTTTGCTGCATTTTGGATCTAGAGGTATCTGCCAGAACCCGCTGGAAGCATCCAGTGTAGAGAAGAACTTCGCACCACCCAATTTCGGAGCTATGTTTTCAAGTGTCGGCAGCACATATCGCTCTCTCTTTACTGCCTTATTCAGCCTTTTCAAGTCTACGCAGATGCGTACATTCCCGTTTTTCTTCGCAACAGGCACAATGGGGGCACACCAGTCAGTTGCTTCAACAACCTCTTCAATAACTCCCATATTATTCGTTAGCAGAAGTTCCTTCTCCACTTGAGGCACGAGCGGGAACGGAATTCTACGAGGAGTCGTAATGCTGTATGGGACCGCGTCGCCTTTAAGTGATATTCAGACTGGGTTGCAATTCAGTAGGCCCAATTCACCAAACATGTCTTCTGAAATCTCATTCACTCTGGCGTCCAGGAACAAACCACAGGCTGATTTTCTGCTCAATAGGTTGTTAACACACTGACCTCTAATCACATGTACCCACATGGTGAATTTCCTCTGCTTGTACTCGCAGCTGGCAAAAAATATCCCCACACAATCGATGCGGCCAACAGGACTATGAACTTTTGTTGTAACTTTCGCCTGCTGAGGCTGTCGAGTCAGTTTTATAAATGCTGCAAGGGACATAACAGTGATGTCTGCGCCGGTGTCAATCTTAAAGGCAACTTTGGCTCTGACTACAGTAAGAGTAACCCGCCAATCTTCATCTGAACCAGACCGTTCAACAACAGACCCTACAAAGGACACTTCTTGACCCTTCTGGTCACTATCCACATGCATCTACTTAATGTATTAAGTTTTACACGCCACTTCAAAATGGCCCATTCGGTTACATTTTCTACATCTTTTCTCTTTAGCAGGGCATACCACACTCTGATCATGGGTACTGTTATACCGTGTGCAGCGAGCATGCTGCACCCATCCGCTTCTGGGCCTATCTGTTGCCCTTGGTCTACCGCTCACACTGTGCCTTTCACTAGCAGCTCTCCTGAACTGCTGCACTTCATCCACAATACCTCAGATCAGCACTTTGCTTTTTCACCAGTTCACTCTGGCGGGCAATCCTAATAGCCCCATCCAATGTTAAATCAGCCTCCAACTGTAGCTTCAGTGAGACCTCAGCATCTGCAATTCCTATGAATATTCTGTCTCTGATTTGCTCCTCCTTAGCAACCCCAAACTCACAGAATTCAGCTAGTTCATACATTCTGCGCACAAATGACTCCACAGATTCTCCCACACGCTGAGCACGTTTGTGAAACTGTGAGCTGCTATTTTATTTTCCCTTGTGTCTTATATGCTATGCCTAGTACTTGGATGTGCATGTTTTGTGTGTATGTTGTGTGCCTGCATGTATGTGAATGCTGTGTAGTGTGTGTTGTGTGTCTGCATGTACGTGAATGCGGTTTATGTTGTGTGTCTGCATGTATGTGAATGCTGTGTAGTGTGTGTGTCTGCATGTATGTGAATGCTGTGTATGTTGTGTGTCTGCATGTATGTGAATGCTGTGTAGTGTGTGTGTTGTGTACCTACATGTATGTGAATGCTGTATAGTGTGTTGTGTTTCTGCATGTATGTGAATGCTGTATGGTGTGTTGTGTGTCTGCATGCATGTAAATGCTGTGTAGTGTGTGTGTGTGTTGTGTGCCTGCATGTATGTGAATGCTGTGTATGTGTGTGTTATGTGCCTGCATGTATGTGACTGCTGTGTAGTGTGTGTGTGTGTTGTCTGCCTGCATGTATGTGAATGCTGTGTAGTGTGTGTGTGTTGTGTGCCTGCATATATGTGAATGCTGTGTAGTGTGTGTTGTGTGTCTGCATGTACGTGAATGCAGTTTATGTTGTGTGTCTGCATGTATGTGAATGCTGTGTAGTGTGTGTGTCTGCATGTATGTGAATGCTGTGTATGTTATGTGTCTGCATGTATGTGAATGCTGTGTAGTGTGTGTGTTGTGTGCCTGCATGTATGTGAATGCTGTATAGTGTGTTGTGTTTCTGCATGTATGTGAATGCTGTATGGTGTGTTGTGTGTCTGCATGCATGTAAATGCTGTGTAATGTGTGTGTGTGTTGTGTGCCTGCATGTATGTGAATGCTGTGTATGTGTGTGTTATGTGCCTCCATGTATGTGACTGCTGTGTAGTGTGTGTGTGTGTTGTCTGCCTGCATGTATGTGAATGCTGTGTAGTGTGTGTGTGTTGTGTGCCTGCATATATGTGAATGCTGTGTAGTGTGTGTTGTGTGTCTGCATGTATGTGAATGGTGTGTAGTGTGTGCTTTGTGCCTGCATGTATGTGAATGCCGTGTAGTGTGTGTGTGTTGTCTGCCTGCATGTATGTGAATGCTGTGTAGTGTGTGTGTGTGTGTGTGTGTGTTGTGTGCCTGCATAAATGTGAATGCTGTGTAGTGTGTGTTGTGTGCCTACATGTATGTGAATGGTGTGTAGTGTGTGTGTGTTGTGTGCCTGCATGCATGTGAATGCTGTGTAGTGTGTGTGTTGTGTGCTTGCATGAATGTGAATGCTGTGTAGTGTGTGTGTGTTGTGTGCCTGCATGTATGTGAATGCTGTGTAGTGTGTGTTGTGTGCCGGCATGTATGTGAATGCTGTGTAGTGTGTGTGTTGTGTGCCTGCATGTATGTGAATGCTGTGTAGTGTGTGTGTATGCTGTGTGTCTGCATGAATGTGAATACTGTGTAGTGTGTTTGTTGTGTATGATGTGTGGCTGCATGTATGTGAATGCTGCATATGTTGTGTGCCTGCATGTATGTGAATATGGAATGGTGATGGGTCGGGGGTGAGTGGGCCTTTTTGCCCTAAAATGCCTGGGCCTTTTTATTTGTCCCAGTTTGGCCCTACCTCTTGCCACCAAATCTTGCTGCAGGTCTTTTTGCAGTCGCTCAAGGGTTTTTTCTCAACCTGCTTTCTCAGAAATCTGGTTGCAGCTATTGATAGCTTCCTTTTTCTGCCCCGTCCAGGTAGTGTAACCACTGTTCCTTTAACTTTGAACTTGCGAACTATGCTTCCAACGGTGTCTCTAGGAACATTCAGTGCCTTCTCTATCTTTTTGTCTCCTGTTCCTTCTTTTTAAAGGGCGATTATCTCTTCTCTTAACTTTTTGGACCATTCTTTTGACTTAGCCATATTTCTAAGATGCGGTCAAATATGACACTAAAAAAACACCTAGCCAGTTCAGGTATTTCATGTGTTCTAGCTCAAGCACACCTGGTGCAACTAATGAAGCGAGATTACATATGCGGCACAGGCTTCAGCGTAACTGCTGAAACCCGCGTCGCCCG
Organism: Bombina bombina; assembly: GCF_027579735.1. Lineage (NCBI taxonomy): Eukaryota > Metazoa > Chordata > Amphibia > Anura > Bombinatoridae > Bombina > Bombina bombina. The sequence continues at coordinate 1,271,585,788 of NC_069500.1, forward strand.
TAATTTCCCCTCGCACATCGGGAAATCACATATAGAGCGCCGGCAGTTCATAAAGTTACACAAAATAATCATTAGCACAAAAATCCAGTGAGTGTGGTATTTTTTAACATTATATATATATATATATATATATATATATATATATATATATATATATATACTGTATATATATAAAAATATACAGGGTAAGGCAGAATTAATGCCCCTTTTTCATGAGCTTATAGAAGTAACGCCCTTTTTTTCATTGTTAAAGTTTCCCTGAAATAAAATGGCCCAACGACTAACAACGGAACAACGAGTGAGGGCAGTGAAACTGATTCTAAGGGGTCATATTACTAATGTGCGATTGGACATGATACGATGTAGCGTATCATGTCCGCTGCACATCGATAAATGCCGACAGCATACGCTGTCAGCATTTATCATTGCACCAGCAGTTCTTGTGAACAGTTGACGCAATACCGCCCCCCTGCAGATTCGTGGCCAATCGGCCGCTAGCAGGGGGTGTCAATCAACCCAATCATATCCAATCGGGTTGATTTCTGTCCGCCACCTCAGAGCAGGTGAAGAGGTTATGGAGCAGCAGTCTTTAGACCGCTGCTTCATAACTTCTGTTTCCGGCAAGCCTGATAAATTGACCCCTAAGTCTGTAATAAAAGATTTGATATAGATTAGAAGTTAATGAAAAAGGGACGTTACTTCTGCCTGACCCTGTATGTATATATATATATATATATATATATATAAATCAAACCACTGCACTCCCTTGCTGTGCAAATCCGCAGGTGCTCAGTCCATAGAAATAGACACACTGTATAGTAAACCAGGCACTCTTGCTCTTGCAAGAGTTCCTGGTTTACTATACAGTGTATATATACTGTATATAAACACACACAAATACTTACATTTTATATATATATATATATATATATATATATATATATACCGTATAGGCCGCACCTTTCCCCCCTAATGTAAATATTTAAATTAGGAGTGCAGCTTATAATTGCGGCCTATAATCAGATGTGAAGCAGTTTTTGCAGCAGCGTGTGAAGAACTGTGTGTGTTATGGGCGCAGTTGGAGGCTGGAATGGAGCAGACAGGAGATAAGTAGACAGCAGCAGTGAGGAGTGTGACAGTGGGGGCTGTTGTGGGCATTTGGGGCTGGGCAGTTGGCAGACAGACTTGAAGATGGCTCAAGCTGACAGTGGAGCCTGGTCGAGCACTCTAGGTATTGTAGTTCTTAGCCCACAAATCCTGTGCCTGGAAGTGATGGAAAAGGGAGGACCAGAAACATGATACGTTTGACGCTCATTCAGAACCGTGTCGGTAAGACCTGCCTTGCAATGTGGTACATGCAGTTTGACGATGACGAGAAGCAGAAGCTGATTGAAGAGGTTCGCAATGTGGTTACTGTCAGGGATGCCAAACAAACAAACTCTGTGGAGTTGAGGAATTTCCAGATCATCTATCGCCGATACGCCAGGCATGATAAATAGAAAATAACTCCCCTAAGGGGAGTTAGGAGGGGGAACAAAGATAAAGGCTCACACAACTTTCCATTTGGAACAGGCATATGTGTTACAAGAGGCAGTGCCTTGATACCAAAGGTAAATTATTTTACAAAAAGAGAAGACAGAAGGTATCTTGGGGCACACTTGAGTGAGAGTCTTAGGTATACAGATAGAGGATAGGCATATGAGTGTCTCATCATATCGCACCTTAAATAGGCCAAGCTAGCCAATCAAAAAGGGGTGTGTGTAAATATACACGAGTTACCTTATAGCCAATCACAGATATGCATGACGTGCTTGTTTCTATTACGTAGCAGGTCACTTTCTCACTGGCTATTGTGAAATAAGGTGTGTGTTGCTCTGACCATTCAGAGTTAAGATTTGCTTATGACGCGTCTGTTAGTAAATAAAAAGACTTTGCTAACCCGATCGTCACTCTGATTATAACGATTGATTGTTTTGATTTCACTGCTCTAATATAAACAAACATTAATCGTAATCCTAATACTTGGGAAAAGGACTGTTGGAAAGCCCTGATGTACACTATAGCGAAAATGTAAAACCATAGGGATGACAGTTTCTTTACCAATAATTCTTCCTAGGTCTGTTTTAACGTGATCTATCATACATACTTAGTTGTTCCCACTGTTGTAGAAATACAAAGAACATAAACTCCATATAATCAAGGATTACATATTCTGTGCAGTTGTAGGATATAATTAACTAATATTGTCATATTAAACATACAGTGTATTCAGAAATGCAACATAAGTTGCACGTTATCATCAAAGTTGTAGGACATGATTCATTGTTATTAATTAGTGTACCATCTGAACATTAGTCAAAAACTGATGCCCGAAAATTTTTTTCCCAAAAATTATATTTATACTCAGTATAATGACATGGTAGGGAGTTATTATGTATCTATTTTTCTTTCAATAGATTATCTCTCTGACAGTAATTCACAAATTCTTTTAATTGAAAATAGTGGTTGTTGACATTAATTATGTGTATATACTGTGTTTCACGGAGTCCAGAATAACTTCTTTATTCTTTCTTTATTAGAGGAAGGGTCCAAAAGTTAGTTGTTCGTTGAGACCTTTTGGAGACATGGGTTGAAGCCTGAAAATCCATTTGGTTTCTTCTTTAAGGAGGGCGTTTCCATGTTACCCCCTCTGATGCCTGGTCTCAGTCTTTGTAGAATCCAGCATTTTAAATCCGGTTTACCACTATGTTTTTCCAGGAAATGTCTGGCCACAGATGTTATCTTCTTGCCATTGCGGATATTTCCCAGATGTTCCCCTAGACCTGTTCTTAATTCCCTAGTTGACATACCTACATATTTTTTGCAGCACATACATTCAATACAGTAGATAATGTTACAGGTTCGACAGTTATAGAATTCATTCATATAAATAATTCCGCTAGAGTAAATTTCCATATGTTTAGTTGTTCGCACATAAGGACAGAATTTACATGTCCCGCAAGGATATGTACCTTTCAGATTGTCTTTCCTTTTGTTAACATTTTTGACAAAATGGCTTTTTACAATTTTGTCTCTGATGGTTGGTGCTCTTCTCCAAGCAACTTGTATCCGATCCCCAACATGTTTGTCAGGTCATCATCCATGTATAGTATGTGAGTGTGTTGGCTCAGAATATCCGATATTTCTTTGTGGGCTTCATTGTATGTACTTATAAACCTCACTTTCCGATCACCCAGATTCTTCGTTTTAGGTATCAAGAGGTCTGTTCTTGTCCTATGTAATGCCCTATGATAAGCTTTTTTAAGGACCGAATTTGGATATCCTCTTTCTTTCAACCTCACCTTGAGATCCTTAACTTGTTCTTTGAATCTAATCACATCTGAACAGTTTAGTTGCAGGCGTAGAAATTCCCCATAAGGGATTGCTCTCTTCGTTGAATTATGGTGTGCACTCTCATATCTAAGGATAGAGTTAGCGGCCGTCTCTTTCTTGTGTAGGTTAGTTTCAATTTTGTTAAACATGTCTCTAGAGATACTTAGATCCAGGAAAGTTACTTTCTCATAATTGATCTCGTATGTTAATCTCAGATTTAATTCATTCATATTTAGTTCACTTATGAATCTCATATGCCTATCCTCTATCTGTATACCTAAGACTCTCACTCAAGTGTGCCCCAAGATACCTTCTGTCTTCTCTTTTTGTAAAATAATCTGTGTAGATGTGACAGGCAATAACCTGGCTTACCTTGAAGCCATACACAACTTTGTAGAGGTCCTAAATGAATATTTCCATAATGTGTGCAAGTTAGATCTAGTATTCAACTTCTATAAGTGATGGATGAGATGTTCCTGGATGGGGAAATTCAGGAAACAAGCCAAACAAAGGTTCTAAAGCAGCTGCTTATGTTACAGTCTCTGGAATGAGAGAAGCTAATTTGTTTACCTGTTTATTACAGATTCTGGTCTCGCTCTAGTTTTGCAGGGAGAAGAGGAGAAGTAGTGTGGAGGTGTTGTGGGGTCAGTTAGGCTGTCAGGTCAGTGAGTGAGTGAGTCATGGGTTTACAGTGGGGGACTTTTTATTATATGTACTGTATTTTGTACAGGATTGCATTTTTTTTTTAAATGGCACCATCATGTAAGGGTGTGGCTTATAATCGGGTGCAGCCTTTACTCCGGACAATACGGTATATATATATATATATATATATATATACACACACACACACAAACACAAATACAAATACATTTCAAACAAAAATAATATTACTCAGCAGTTTGGTTTTCATGTAGGTAATTTTCATGCTCAAATAAAATAGGGGTACATATAGTAGCAGACCTACTCAACAAAAGGCTCTGTTACAAAAATGTTGGGCCCCCTAAGCTAACTCATACAGAGCAGCATGTACACTATTACTATTGCTTACTACTAAAGATTTTGAGGATAGATAGATAGATAGATAGGTAAGATGGACCTGCAATCTGCACAAATAAAAGGCTCCCTTGCATTAGGATTGTAAAAATTCTGCACACACCTATGTATAGACTGGCTGCTATAGACCCCCACAGCACTTGGGCCCTGGTGCCACTGCACCTACTGCAGCATTGGTAGTTCCGCCTCTGGATACGTATGAATGCACAAATGAAACATTTTGCTGTACCATGCAAATGGAATGCAGGCAGTTATTTGATGCTCAAACATCTATACAAAGATTCAAAAAGATCCAATGCTACGTGTGACCATACTTGTCAAGCCAAACAAATGCGCAAGGTCTTCAGTCATGATAACCCAACACACGTAAAATGTGATTGTACTCACGCAAACGTATTTACTTTCAACTTGTAATACGAGTGCTATTTCCGACGAACGCAAAAATCCAAAGAAAATGGTTACGCTTGCGGAGAAAAGTTAGAGCGCTACTTATAAGTGTTTAGAAATGATCTAATTTGCACATATGCTTCTTTTCCTCTTGTCTCTTTTTATTTTTACTTTCTTATTTCAGGTAGAAAGCAATTTCCAGAATTTTTTTTTGTATCAGAAGATATTTGAAAATGTATCCCATCTCAGGATGTTGTTGTCCGGAATAAAACTACTTTTTTGTTTTGTTTTGTGGCAAAGCGACTGCGTTTCAAAACAGCTTTGAGAGTTTGGGGCCGATTTATCAAGCTCCGTATGGAGTTTGATGCCCCTGTTTCTGCGCAAACCTTCAGGCTCGCCGGAAAAATTAGTTATGAAGCAGCAGTCTACAGATCGCTGCTCCATAACTTGTCCTTCTGTCCGTCTGCTCTGAGGCCACGGACAGAAATCAACTCGATCAAATACGATTGGGTTGATTGACATGCCCTGCTAGCGGCCGATTGGCCGTTAATCTGCACGGGGAGGTATTGCAGCAGCAGTTCACAAGAACTGCTGGTGCAATGATAAATACCGACAGTGTATGCTGTCTGCATTTATCGATGTGCAACAGACATGATACGCTACATTGTATCATGTCCATTCACCCTTACATAAATAGGCCCCTTTGAGTTTTTTTGCTGAGCAGTGTGTCCCTAGGGTTGAGCTGAGCACATCCATTATTCTTTGTTCATTTCAATATCAATTTAAACAGTTTAATATTATTCTTTCCATGCAAAATTGATGTTTAAAATTTATAATTGCTGATCTTTCATGTGCATTACAGAATAATACACATAACAGAATCTTTTTTAGTTAACTGTTCTTATGCTAAAATGTTACAAATTCCTGATTAATCCACAAACACAATCACCGGATTCTATTATAGTAAAAAAAAAAAACGTATCACATGATTCAATTGCATCATTGTTAAACTTTTTGAGGAAAGAAAAAAAAAACATTTAACTGAGATAGCATAAACCACAATGTTTCGTCTAAAGAAGACATTTTAAATGAATTATAGTTTTCATTTTTTTTAAAAATACACCTTTCAGTCCATTAACAACTCTTACTTTTGTGTAAAAATTTACTTGTCCTACTCAAGAGAGGTCAAAAATCAAATTCTATAACCTAGGTTTTTTTAAATGCTGCAAATCACATGGCGGGTTTAGACAATTTGCAGTATTTTGAAAAGCTTGTTTACATAATTAGCTTTTTGGCCTCTGTACAGAGCGTGGGACAATAAGTATATATTTTTGACTGTGGATTAGCATCAATGACAGGTATATCCCCATTTTGCAACATATATGACTGTCATACTACACTAGTAACTAAAGTTTCACTATTATGTTATTGATGATTTTCATGAACAAATTATGCACAACACTCTTCAGTCGGTATACCGCGTCCTCAGAGCTCTGGTTAACTGTTTTGCGAAACAAAAAAGTCTCATAAATCACATCAAAAATACATTACAAAGTAGTTACACTTATAATAACACTATCTAATAAAAAATATTTAAAAAAACATTGCACAAAAAAGTTAATCTTACATCCTTTGTCATGGCCTATTAGGAACAGATATCAGTGAGCCCCTGCATGAATTAAACAAGCTCTGTGCAGCACGTAGAATGGAAAAGGGTTCTGGATGCCACAGAGTTGCATTTTAAGTTCAATGTTCCTTAAGGGGCCATGATATTAAAAAAATTACATGCTCAGTTAAAACATGTAACTTTAAAAGTATCGACCCTAGATTACTGTATGCGTAACCCCTGCAAAGTCAGATGTGGGTGCACTACTCAGGTGTGGAGCTAATGCTACTGATTGGATCAGCGTACTTGGTTCTCATGGTATTCTTTGTTGAAAAGCATACCTAGGTAGATAGCGTGCACGTCTGGAGAACTATATGGCATCAGTTTTGCAGGAATGCTCTAGAGTACTAGATGGCAGCAGTGGTTTTCACAATGTATGGCTGTTACATGATACAGGGACGGGGAAATGGAAGGACACTTAAAAAAATGTCAGAATAGAATCCATTGCTCATTTGAAATACAAAGTCAGAGTTTTTGCATTGTCTCTTTTTTATGCATTTGTTGACTGTATAATTTTACTGTATATAATTGTCCTTTGAGACAATGGTCTAGATACAATAAAACCTGTTTGTGAAACTAAGATTTTGCTGAAAACCTCTCAACAACAACACAACTCGAAAACTGTAGAACTTAGAGATTTGTACCTGACACCTGACCCTTGTCATAATGGTGAGTTACAAGTTCAGCTCCATTATATATATATATATATATATACACACATATCTATATCACAACTCTTCTCTATAGAATGAGCTCCACTGTCAAGGATCCCAAAAGATCCTTCAAAACCTTGCGGAACAAACAAATTCAAACTGGAAACTAACATATCAGCCAAGTCTAAACACTTTAAAAACAAAATAGCATCTTGTTTCCTTACCTTATTTGGAGGAGCCAATAATGGCTTGAGTTTGCAGACAACAAGGCTAGCCATCCTGTGAACTATTTTGCAGTTGTTATCTGCCAAAGCCAATTAAGGACAAACACATAGAAGGGTGCACCTTGGGAAGCCTGTGTTGTGCATTTCCAGATGTAAGAATTAGAAAATACACAATTTTCAAGGTTAAATTATATGAAAAGGGGAAAAATAAATAATTACAGTATATTGCAAAAATGTTTTACTACGCATAGCTAAACATTTTATATTAAAATCTGAAGTTGATGACTGTCCCTTTAAGATTATATGTAAGTGGAAAATGTATTTGAGTTAAAGGTAAATGAAATTATTATTTTTCTTTATTGCAAAAGAAAAAAGGCAGAAAAGATATTCTAAAAGAAAACATGGGTCAAAAGACCATGAAAGAATACACATATAGCACTCTTGTAGTCCTCTATAACACTCAATGTGTATATATTTAGTGAGAGGATAGAATACCAAATGGTAGGTAGAGTACGTTTGGGTCATTAAAACATAACTTTTTTTCAATACGCAAAAAAACAGGAGATAAAATAAAGGGATGTGCAATTAAAAACAAATAGCTACTTGGGGTGTGATAAAGGATATATCTTATATCAGTATGATATCTAAATATGACAATATCAAGTTGTTGTATAGATAGGGTATAAACAATCAGGACTTTATAGTGTCAAAAATCTTTGTAATGTTAAAGATAACACTGTTACTCTGTGCTTATCATATCAGCACAGTAGTTAGTTATCTCAACTTATATGCACCATATATTGATTGCAGGATAAAAATATGTCTCATGTTGTTTAATTTTTACCCAAAATACCCTGTTGACGAGATATGTTTGGGATTGCATAGAGCGCATAAGCAAAATTCATTAATTCAGTGGTCAGTGTGCTTGGTGCATACTTATGTATTCAAATTGGTCTGTTTGATATCTCACAGACTAAAACATTGTGCTTACATATTTCATGATAGATTTCTAATCATATATATAGTAAATAGTTGGTTTGAATCACTATCTTCTCATATATAGTAGTTACTCAGTAAAGCTAGTAGCTCATGATTTGTAGTAGTAATTGAATACAGTTGGTATTTGTTAGTTGGTTTAGAAAGATAGGCTCTATATGTATATGTTATAACATTTGCCAGAAGAGTCTACAATCAACTCCAGGTTATCCCATATATCTTATTTTTATTGGAATTGTTCCAAAACCTAGGTATTAATATTAACCAATGAGCATATGGTATAATAATACTAAATAGATCATTCAAAAAGTAACGTTAATTGAAACTATTCATAGTTGTCTGTATGACATGTATTGTGTAGCATATGGGAAATCCACACTAATGCTGTATTTTTGGTATTACGGTTGCAGTGCAATCCCGCTGTTTATAACAGAAACCAGCATCTGTTTGCGTTTAGTAAGTGTACAGTATGCGTGGTTGTATTGCTGGCCTTAGCTGTTTAATTACCTACTGTAGCGTTAGTTAGTTGATTTCATCGTTATTACATACATATTCGATAGATACCTGTGCTTACAACAAAATTTCAGGTAGTATGTGCTTAATCTAAACACGTGTACAACCGGTATAATTAAATTGCTAACCCTCAGCTGTGTAGCTTCCCTCTATAGTGTTAATAAAGCAGTCCGATAGTTTTTATGTGGATTGTGCACCGCAGTATTTAACTAAAATCTGTGCTTACACAACAGGGTTTTGATGTTTGTCTATATTTAGACACCTTGTTAACTAACATGCGATATCTATATATCTATAGTAGTTAATTTGTATTTGGCTGCTATAGTTTTATGTTCGAATCACAATATGTCATATGGTTTGTATTGCTGCTGAGTCAAAGTCTATGTTATTATCCAACCATGTTTAACTATATATTTTATAATTGATGTTTTGCTCGTCACTGTGCAAATTATTATTGAAATTACCGTCAACAGGATATTTAGATACCATTTGTTACTACCTAATAAGCGTCTCCTACTTGGTTTCAATAGTACTAGAGTTAAGATATTTCTAATGTACACCGGAGAGCGTTGCGGCTGAACAATTTAACAACAAATATTGCCCCAAGTTACGCTAGCCCTAACAAACACAGGAGCTCCCTGACTCCTCACCAATGCCCTAACATGTTTCGCCGTATGCACTGCTTTCTCAAAGGGGGTGTGCGCGCATCGCGCTGATGGTGGCTTTTTATTGCGTGGCAGAAGCCGAATCTCCTCCCACTCATTGACGTCATCATGTGCCCGATTTATGCAATTGGATGTAAATACCAGTGATCCTTGGTATTATTGCCTGCTAATTCTCATAAGTTGAATTGTCACTCTGTTATTTAAATGTAGTGAATGTAACTTATTACTAGTAGAAGAAAATTGAAGATGTTATTACAAAATCACTTCGGCATAAGGAGTATTAATGTGTGCCGATAGTGAAACTTATAAAGATCCAAACGTTTATTATAATCCTGCATTTGTACTGAGACAGAAATATGACTTCTTTATATTTATTTGAGAAAAAGTTTATTTGAACTTCTTTTGCTTGTATTTAATGCATGTGCTTATGTGAGTGAAACCTTTTTATGTGACCAAAATATAATTTTGTGATATCTAAGTATAAAGACATTATTAAATAACTACTGTGAAGTGATACATGTAACTAAACTAACTCTAAAATGATTTTCATGATTGTTAACTATGTGAACTTGTGATTCTGTTAAAAAAAAATTAAATAAAGATAAAAATATTAAATATATAATTAGGCTTGATGTTATGTACGTTGAATTACTGTGAAGTGTGAAGTTAACCCAACTAAATAAAATAGAAAACTCAATTGTGTAAGATTGTCACTAAGACAAAGTGAACATTAGAACCAATGAACTTTATTAAAGTGAAAAGTTGTTCTTATTATGTACTTTTGTTGTGAAGTTATTAATCTAAGGGATTATTAGGATCTCCATTTTTAATATTTGTTTTTTAGGCACTGTCCTTATCATATATTCTCTTTTTGGTCTTAAGATAGATTTCATTACAGGGATAGGCAAGGTGTCCATACACGGACACTGGTGTCCGTGACTAACCTTTGCAGTGTCCACCACAACCTTAGTATATATTTTCTTTCTGATTTGATAATAGGAAGAAAAAAAATATGTAGTGTGAATAAAGTTAATGGCTTGTCAAGAGACTACTAGCGATATAGGGTGGTAAGTTATGGAATAAATAAAGCCTGAGTAAAATACTGGATGTGTATCTGCATCAGTATAATAACACCCAGCTCTATACAAAGACACAGTAGTGACACTGGCACATGCATATAGCCAGACAAAGGGCTGGTCATAGGGTCAGTGGTAACTGCATCAGTATAATAACACTCAGCGCTATATAATGACACAGAAGTGAAACTGGCACATGGGTATATATAGCCAGAGGAGGGCTGGTTATAGGATCAGTGGTACCTGCATCAGTATAATAACACCCAACACTATATAATGACACAGTAGTGATACTGGCACATGGCTAGAGCCATAGGAGGGCTGGTTATAGGATCAGTGGTACCTGCATCAGTATAATAACACCAAGCACTATACAAAGACACAGTAGTGAGACTGGCACATGGGTATAGCCAGAGGAGGGCTGGTTATAGGATCAGTGGTATCTGCATCAGTATAATAACACCAAGCACTATACAAAGACACAGTAGTGAGACTGGCTCATGGGTATAGCCAGAAAAGGGCTGGTTATAGGATCAGTGGTATCTGCATCAGTATAATAACACCAAGCACTATACAAAGACACAGTAGTGACACTGGCACATGCGTATAGCCAGAGGAGGGCTGGTTATAGGATCAGTGGTATCTGCATCAGTATAATAACACCAAGCACTATATGACACAGTAGTTACACTGGCTCATGGGTATAGCCAGAGGAGCACTGGTTATAGGATCAGTAGTATCTGCATCAGTATAATAACACCCAGCACTATATAATGACACAGTAGTGACACTGGCTCATGGTTATAGCCAGAGGAGCACTGGTTATAGGATCAGTAGTATCTGCATCAGTATAATAACACCAAGCACTATACAAAGACACAGTAGTTACACTGGCTCATGGGTATAGCCAGAGGAGCACTGGTTATAGGATCAGTAGTATCTGCATCAGTATAATAACACCAAGCACTATACAAAGACACAGTAGTGACACTGGCTCATGGGTATAGCCAGAGGAGGGCTGGTTATAGGATCAGTGGTATCTGCATCAGTATAATAACACCAAGCACTATACAAAGACACAGTAGTGACACTGGCTCATGGGTATAGCCAGAGGAGGAATGGTTATAGGATCAGAGGTATCTGCATCAGTATAATAACACCAAGCACTATATGACACAGTAGTTACACTGGCTCATGGGTATAGCCAGAGGAGCACTGGTTATAGGATCAGTAGTATCTGCATCAGTATAATAACACCCAGCACTATATAATGACACAGTAGTGACACTGGCTCATGGTTATAGCCAGAGGAGCACTGGTTATAGGATCAGTAGTATCTGCATCAGTATAATAACACCAAGCACTATACAAAGACACAGTAGTGACACTGGCTCATGGGTATAGCCAGAGGAGGGCTGGTTATAGGATCAGTGGTATCTGCATCAGTATAATAACACCCAGCACTATACAAAGACACAGTAGTGACACTGGCACATGGGTATAGCCAGAGGAGGGCTAGTTATATGGTCAGTGGTATCTGCATCAGTATAATAACTCCAAGCACTATAAAATAATTTTTTTTAATTTCAAATGTACCTTAGTGTCCTTCACTAAGGTCTGTACTTTGGAAAATGTCCGCCACAGCCTTTGTCTGTGCCTACCCCTGTTTCATTATCAGACTCTGAAAGTAACAATTTTATTTTTCAGAGTTTTTTTGTAAGATGTTATTATACATCTTCAAGGTAAAACATTCTTATTAGAGGACTGTTTCTTATGGGATGTCATACTGTTTCCAATTGCTATATCAAGATTGTATTGATCTTACTCTTAGAAAAAGTGGGCAAAGTTATTTTGTTCATTTAACCCTAGGGGGTGAACAGAATTTAACAGAAATATCCACTTTGTTTCTGCTCTTAGTAGAGCTTTTTCTTGGTCCCCACCTCTTATACCTATATTTATTTTCTGTAAACCAAAACAGTGTAGATCTGATTGTTTTGATCTGTGCAGTGTAAGAAAGTGTTTGGCGACAGAGGTGATGGTTTTTCCTGAGTCGCTGTCCTTTTGAGCATTTTTAATATTTCTCAGATGTTACTGCAACCTTGTACGTATTTTTCTAGTAGTCATCCCTACATAGAAAAGGTTACATTTACACATAAGGGCATAAACTACCCCTTCCTTGTGGCAATTTATATACGCATTTATTTTATGTGTTTTTCCAAATATATCTTGAATTTTTTTTTTGAGCATATGATTGCACGTACTGCATGTTCCACATTTGAAAGAGCCTTGAGTCAGTTTAGTTAATGTTTTTTCTCCGGCAAAGTGGCTAGGGCTAATCAGGTCTTTGAGATTTTTAGCCCTTTTATAACCCACCGACAGTTTGTCATCCAAGATGGTCGCTAGCACAGGGTCTGCTTTTAAGATATGCCAGTTATTTTGTAAAATTTCAACTACTTTGTTGGCTTGTGGAGTATATGTGGTGACAAACCTGATTGTTTCTTTGGATTCAGTGTCCTGTTTCTTAGTTAACAGTTTCTGTCGGGGTGTATGTCTGGCTCTATGTTCAGCTTTTTTAATGGAACCTTTACTGTAGCCCCTTTGTAACAATCTTTCTGTTACTTCTTTTGCTCTGTGTTTATAGTTTTCTGCTGTGGAGCAATTGCGTTTCATCCTTAAAAATTCTCCTATTGGCAGTGATTTGTCTGTGCTTGGCGCGTGGGCGCTAGTAGAATGTAATATGCTGTTTGTTGCCGTTGCCTTTCTATAAACATCAGTGCTGATTGTTCCATCGAGGTTTTTGTTGATACGTAAGTCCAAGAATGTAATTTCAGTTAAGCTTGCCTCCTACGTCAATTTGATGTTTAGATCATTTGTGAAAAAAGATATTCTGCTAGCAAAGAATAAGGGTTAGATCCAATTCTAACATACAAATAGAGCTGCTACACAGTGTGTCATCAAACTTTATAGGATATGGCCAGCCTGGTAAAGATTTGCTAACACCAGCTTCTATTAATCCTAACCCTGACCTTGCCCCACATACCTGTCCCTTTCCCTTGTATTCAATCCCTCCAAGTTATAACCCAAACACCCTCCTTATGCAACCCTCATAGGTGTAGCTAAGAGGAAACCTATTTGTGATCCCCCACAGACAAACTCCCATCATCCAAAATACCCCCTCAAAAAGGCTGCCCAATTACAGCCCCCTTAAAAGACCATTCAACTCTGCATTTCAACAACACATAAAGGGCCACATTGCGAGAGGAGTGCTAATTAATGCTCTCACTTGAGAGTTAATTGCGCTAGAAGTAAGCTTTTTGAGAGCGTCTGGTTGTGCTCGTATTGTACCTAATTTGTAATACCAGCAAACATTTGCATGCATTGGTATTACAAAGTTGAGTGCAAATATCGCCCTCACGTAAGCTCCACTTGTAATCTGGCCCTAACTAAGCTGAATAAGTGCTAAGCCATCTTAATGTAATACAAACGGGCAGGTTACATTGTCTATTTCCTTAAAGGACCAGTAAACACAGTAGATTTGCATAAGCAACAAATGCAAGATAACAAGACAATGCAATAGAACTTCAAAAGAGTAGTAGATTTTTTTTTTTAACAATTTTAAAAGTTATGTCTATTTCCACTCCCCCTGTACCATGTGACAGCCATCAGTCAATCATAAATGTATACACATACCATGTGACAGCTATCAGCCAATCACAAATGCATAAACAATTTATTCTGTGAAATCTTGCACATGCTCAATAGGAGCTGGTGACTCAAAAAGTTGAAATATAAAAAGACTGTGCACATTTTGTTAATGGAAGTAAATTGGAAAGTTGTTTAAAATTGCATTTTCTATCTGAATAATGAAAGTTTAATTTTGAGTTGAGTGTCCCTTTAACTGAACATGTGCAAACAGCGTTCCTGATATATATGCATATTAGTTTGTAATTGGTTAGTAAGGGTTCTTTTGTTCTGGGAGACAGGGAAATCAGTGAAAATAAAATAATATGCTCATTTGACAAAATAAAGCTGCATTATTTATTGCTAAATTCTTCCCAGATATGAAGGTACATTGTTATGTAGCTTACAATTTGATTTGTGTTTAATGTCCCATTAATTCAAAACTATCTACTTGATCCTCCACTCTAAAACTGCATCTGTATTGATAGGGGTGATACTGATATGGTGACAGAAAAACAGTTACTGAAGATCACAGCAACCAGCCAAGGTGTTTATTCACAATATATAGGGCTGGATTACGAGTGGCACGCTAACTGTTACGCACAAGCAAAAAGGGGTTAATTGTGTCCCTTTGCATGTATCGAAAGTAGTACGTGTATTGCAAGTTGATAATAAATGTGTTTGCTTGAGCGCAATTGAATTTATTGTGCATCTGGTTAGCACGACTTCCGTGCTCTGGTTAACTGTTAAGCGAGACGAAAAAGTTGCACAAAGCATCAAAAATAAATTTAAAAGTACAGTTACACTCATAACAACAATTCAAAAAATTATTTTAAAAAAATTGCATAAAAAGGTTATTCGTACTCAATGATATGAGGTCTCAGGTGTAAGAAAAGAAAGGCATGCCTAGGGCTTTAGCATAGAGATACATACATATACGTGTCTAATATGTATGTATATATGTCTATATGTGTGAACATATGTATTTATATGTGTATCCATATATTTACATACATATATACATGTATAAACACATAAATACATATGTACACATGCAGGGGTCAAGTCCTACAAAAAAAGTGTGGGAACTCACCATGACTTCCACTCTCCCTCGCAATATATACAGTCTTACATTTAGTATATTGAAGAAAGTGTTACTGCCCCTAACTAGAGGATCTCACTATCTCTCTAAACAGACTGTGCTACTGCTCCTCCAACCAGCAGCAGTGTTTACTGAAGCGTTTCTGTTCCCTGTCCAGAGGGAACTTACTGTAGTTCCTCCTGCAAAAATAGTGCAGGAACCCCGTTCCCGCTCAACTTGACCCCTGTACACATGTATAGACATATATATTAGTGCATTGGAGCCCTTTGCAGTCAAGTAGATGAAAACATGTAAAATCATATTTATGCAATATTCATATTTAATAAAGTGTTTTAGTTTATATTTACTGTAAATATTTCACATTCTATTGTTCTGCACATATACATTCTATTATTCTGCACAAATTCTGATGCCAATCATGGATTATGGGGATGTAGTATATGCACCCACACCGCAAACTCACCTTAATAAACTTAATACATTGTATAACTGCCACTTTGTGCTACAATGTAATTACAGGACCCACCATTGTGACATGCTAAAAGAACGAAACTGGCTGTCGCTGGAATCCAGATGCACCCTCCATCTTTCCAGCCTTGTGTTTAAGAGCTTTTCTGGGAAGCTCCCAGTCCCACCCTACCTGAGCAGAATGCTCTCCCCGGCTGTTCCCACCTCCCATAACCTCCAATCCAGTACCAGCACATTGTTTAGTCTGCCCCCACACAAAAAGAAAGCAGCTCGATCCTCCTTTTCCTACAGAGCACCACAATTATGGAACGACCTCCCCCACACTTTAAAACCTTCCCCAAGCCTAGAATCCTTTAAGAGATCCCTCTCTGCATATCTCAAAACAGAATGCACCTGTCATGGTTGATTATATATTTCCTACCTGTTCTATGTTAAATCCTGCATATGTTATGTATTAATATTGTTTTTATATTATTGTACCCTATTGTATCAATGCAATGTTTTGTGAACCCAGGACATACTTGAAAACGAGAGAAATCTCAAAGTATCCTTCCTGGTAAAATATTTTATAAATAAATAATATATGTATGTGTATATATATATATATATATATATATATATAGGTATAGGTGTAGATATATATTTTACCATAAAATCAATGTATATATATATATTTTACCATAAAATCAATGTATATATATATATATATATATATTTATATATATATATATACATATATATATATAGTATGATGTATTTAAGAATAAATAGAATATATTCTGCTATGTGGAGAACATTGGAATGGGAAATATTAATATTTCATGTAAGGTTAGCGCATTTAAGAAAACGTCATCGGTTTGCGCGCAAGTAATGGTGTTAGTTTTTCCCCCCACATTTAAACTTTAATATGTTTCAGAAACCTAAAGCTGTTAAAATTCAAGTAGAAAAAACGGTATGGGAATTTAGTGGATTGTATCTAGACAGAGAAAACAATTTATTAATTTTCATAGGCCCTTAGTATTATGAAATATTTCCGTCAAACTGTGCATGTGAGATTTTCCAAATCTTTAAACTGCTCATGACATCAGTCCCTGAATGCACATTACCAGTAACTACCCGAAACATGCATAATGATCTTGTGCTGTCATCAGCAGATGGATCATCTGCAAGATTAATAAAGTTATATATATTAGGTCAGATCATAAGACATATATATGATACATTTATATGACATATATATGATACATTTATAAGACATATATATGATACATTTATAAGACATATATATGATACATTTATAAGACATATATATGATACATTTATATGACATATATATGATACATTTATAATACATATATATGATACATTTATATGACATATATATGATACATTTATAAGACATATATATGATACATTTATAAGACATATATATGATACATTTATGACATATATATGATACATTTATATGACATATATATGATACATTTATAAGACATATATATGATACATTTATATGACATATATATGATACATTTATAAGACATATATATGATACATTTATAAGACATATATATGATACATTTATAAGACATATATATGATACATTTATAAGACATATATATGATACATTTATAAGACATATATATGATACATTTATAAGACATATATATGATACATTTATAAGACATATATATGATACATTTATATGACATATATATGATACATTTATAAGACATATATATGATACATTTATAAGACATATATATGATACATTTATAAGATATATATATGATACATTTATAAGACATATATATGATACATTTATAAGACATATATATGATACATTTATATGACATATATATGATACATTTATAAGACATATATATGATACATTTATATGACATATATATGATACATTTATAAGACATATATATGATACATTTATAAGACATATATGATACATTTATAAGACATATATATGATACATTTATAAGACATATATATGATACATTTATAAGACATATATATGATACATTTATAAGACATATATATGATACATTTATATGACATATATATGATACATTTATAAGACATATATATGATACATTTATAAGACATATATATGATACATTTATAAGACATATATATGATACATTTATAAGACATATATATGATACATTTATATGACATATATATGATACATTTATAAGACATATATATGATACATTTATAAGACATATATATGATACATTTATAAGACATATATATGATACATTTATAAGACATATATATGATACATTTATAAGACATATATATGATACATTTATAAGACATATATATGATACATTTATATGACATATATATGATACATTTATAAGACATATATATGATACATTTATAAGACATATATATGATACATTTATAAGACATATATATGATACATTTATAAGACATATATATGATACATTTATAAGACATATATATGATACATTTATAAGACATATATATGATACATTTATAAGACATATATATGATACATTTATAAGACATATATATGATACATTTATAAGACATATATATGATTGGTATTTATTAAAAGTGGAATATTTTAAAAACGCCTTTGGGAGAAGAAATTAGGCAATAAGCATTGCATGATGGTGACTAGAAGCATAAACACATAACATGTTTTGTTCCCACAGTTATTAAGGCCCTAAGGGTGTGTTGAATACATGGTACATTTCAGAAAGCGTACCTTCATATTCATCATTATGTATTACATCTTAAAAAAAGGCAACGCTGACACTGTAAGAAATAGCCATTCATGTGAGAGAATGCCTTCATTACAGATGTATACCTCCTTCTTCACTCTTCAGGAGTAAGATTGACTTATTTGTTATTGAGGAGTCTGTTTTATAATTTACATTTCATATAAATCTACTGATTAAAACTAAATATGATCCAAATTGTAAATATTAATCTAAATTATTCAAAATGTCAATCTGATTATTTTGCTTTATGCACATAGGAGCAGATTACAAGTGGCACACTATTTGTCTCTTTCGCTCATGTGCAAACCACTGGAACTTTTAACGCGCAGGTTATCGGGCCACTTGTAATCTAGCCTATAATTAGTAAAGCTTTAAACACATTTGGTCATTATGTCATAGCTAGCAGACAAAACTGTTCAATGTTTAATATAATTTTTATGTCCCCCTTAAAGGGAAATAATTGTTGGTAGCATGTTGGGTTTATATAGAAATGTAAAGTGTGTTAATAAAATGTTACTTTAGCTTTTTTTAAAACTATGGCCCGGATTACAAGTTGTGTGGTATGGCTTTACCGCTAAAAAAATGGCCTTTGAGTGCGGAATGGTCAGCTACTTGATATACAAGTGCGGTATGGCTTTACCGTAATCGTTATAGCCTATACCCCAACGATCCATTCCGCATTCAAAGACCTGTTGCTATGGATTTTGTGAAACAAAAAGGTTTCACAAACCCATAAAAAATATGTTACACTACTACTACTATATGGTACACTAGCACCCGTAAACTACACTATTAACCCCCAGCCTAGCAACTAATAAATAAAGCTGTTAACCCCTAAACCGCCGTCGCTCCACATTGCGACTACTAAAATAAACCTATTAACCCCTAAACCGCCGTCCCCTCACATAGCGACTACTAAAATAAACCTATTAATTAACCCCTAAACCACCATCCCCCCACATTGCGACTACCTAAATAAAACTATTAACCCTTAAACCTAACACCCCCTAAGTTTAAATTAAAGTTACATTATTCCTAATAATTACCTTGAAAAAAATAAAACCTAAGGTTACACTACCAAAAAAAACCTAACATTACAGAAAATATTAAAAATCTAAAATTACACAAAATAAAAAAAACTAAGATTACATTTAAAAAAAAAAAATGACATTACCAAAAAAAATAGCTAAGATTACAAAAAATAAAAAAGCTAACATTAAAGAAAATAACAAACAAAATGATCCAAAATAATAAATTATTCCTAATCTAATAACCCCTTAAAAACAAAAAAGCCACCCCCCCCCAAAAAAAACTTAATCTAACAATAAACTACCGATAGCCCTTAAAAGGGCCTTTTGTAGGGCATTGCCCTCAAGATATTAGCTTTTTAAAAAAATACAAATTCCCCGCTAAAATTACAACCCCCCCCACCCACCACCCAAAATAAAAAAGCACCTAACTAAAAAAAATAATAATATACCCATTGCCCCTAAAGAGGCATTTGTATGGGCATTGCCTTTAAAAGGGCAATCAGCTCTTTTACTGCCCATAAAAATAAAAAAATCTCTTATCTAAAAAACCCCAGAAAAAAACAAAAAAACAACTAGCACTAACCATGAAATAGGTACTCACTTTTTATTATTATTATTATTATTATTATTATTATCGGTTATTTGAAGAGCGCCAACAGATTCTGCAGCGCTAATTACTGAAGTTTGGCGATGCATCTTCTTTCAGGCGGCAAAAAGTCTTCATCCAGGCGGATCCATTTTCTTCCATCGTGGTACCATCTTCTATCTTTTTTCCCGGAGGTGCGGAGCGGTCTTCTGAGGCGCGGATCCGGAGCAGTGGTCCTCTGCAGCGGTCATCAGTGATGTGGAGGTCCTCTTCATGCACACAGCACTGGATCCGCACCTCAGAAGACTGTTCTGCACACTGAAGATTAAATACAAGGTACCCCTTTTATATTGGAGTACCCTTGCATTCCTATTGGCTAAAAAATTAAAATCAGTCAATAGGATGAGAGCTGCTTACATCCTATTGGCTGATTTGATCAAAGTCTAATCAGCCAATAGGATGTAAGCAGCTCTCATCCTATTGGCTGATTTGAATTTTTTATCCAATATTAATGCAAGGTACCCCAATATAAAAGGGGTACCTTGCATTCAATCTTCAGTGTGCGGCAGACGATCGCATGAATAGGATTTCCATGTCGCTGATGACCACTGCCGCCGTCGAGGACCAGCGCTCCAGATTGAAAGATTTGAAAAGATGCTGCTCCTAAGGCTACCTAGGTATTCTTTTCAACAAAAAATACAAAGAGAATGAAGCAAATTAGATAATATAAGTAAATTGGAAAGTTGTTTTAAATTGCATGCTGTGTCTAAATCATGAAATATTTTTAGGGGTTTCATATCCATTTAAAGGGATATGAAACCCAATATTTTTTCTATCATGATTCAGATAGAGCATGCAATTTTAAGCAACTTTAAACCACCAATCAGCAAGCGCTACCCAGACGCTGAACCAAAAATGGGCCGGATCCTAAGCTTACGTTCCTGCTTTTCAAATAAAGATACCAAGAGAAGAAAAATTGATTATAGGGGGTATATTTATCATGCTGCGGATGCAGCTGTTTCAGTGCAAGCCTTCAGGCTCCTTGGAAACCAAAGTTAAGAAGCAGCAGTTGTAAGATACAATCGGGATGATTGACACCCCCTGCTAGCGTCCGATTGGCCGCAAATGTGCAGGGGCAGCATTGCGCAAGCATTTCACCAGAAAAGCTTGTGCAATGCTAAATGCCGACAGTGTATGTTGTTGGCATTAAGCAATGTCGGGTGGACATGATCCGCTACAGTGGATCATTTCCATCCAACCTATGATAAATCTACCCCAATGAGTAAATTAGAAAGTTGCTTAAAATTGCCTGCTCTACCTGAATCACGAAAGAATATATCTATCTATCTATCTATCTACCTATCTATCTATCTATCTATCTATATATATACGTTGATTGGAGTAGCCGTGTTAGTCCAGAGATTTAGATATCAAAATAGCAAGAGTATTGCATTGAGCAATGATACTTTTTTATTGGACTGACTATACATTTATAAGATGACAAGCTTTCGGAAGAGTGTCTTCCTTTTTCAAGTCTGAAGCAATACTCAATTGTACTAAAAAGGTCATTTGGTAGGGCTGTGCCCTATAAAGCTATTTTGCTGCTTAAAAAAACACACAAAAAAAACCTATTCTAAAAAAAAAGCGGCGGTGCTCTTAAAACTTCATCCCAGCAGCAGCATACATCTTTTTTTCTTCTTATCTTTTTTTTTTTTGGTAATTCTTTTCTGTTTTTTTATTTTCTGAAATGTTAGACTATTTTATTTTCAGTAATTTTAGTGTTTTTATTTTCTGTAATGTTATTTTTTTATTTTCTGTAATGTTAGTTTTTATATTTTTTGTAATTTTTATTTTTTTATTTTCTGTAATGTTATTTTTTTATTTTCTGTAATGTTAGTTTTTATATTTTTTGTAATTTTTATTTTTTTATTTTCTGTAATGTTAGTTTTTATATTTTTTGTAATTTTTATTTTTTTATTTTCTGTAATGTTATTTTTTTATTTTCTGTAATGTTAGTTTTTATATTTTTTGTAATTTTTATTTTTTTATTTTCTGTAATGTTACGGCTAGATGACGAGTTTTGCGTTAAGCTGATAAAGCAGCATCAACAGGTCCTAACGCTGCTTTTTCACTACCGCTGCTATTACGAGTCTTGCAGGTTTAGGGGCACCGGACACTTCTTTGGCGTTACCGCAAACCAACTTACGTAAACTTCGAAAACCCTTTTTTCTATGGGACTTCCATAGCGCCGGTATTACGAGTCAGACCTGGGAGGCCAAAAAATGAGTGGTACACACTCTACCTCCAAGATTCCCAACACATTCTAAAGTCAGTAGTTAAGAGTTTTATGGTACAATGCCGTAGCATAAAACTCATAATTAAAGTACTAAAAAGTACACTAAGACCCATAAACTACCTATTAACCCCTAAACTGAGGCCCTCCCTCATAGCAAACACTATAATAAAATTTTTAACCCCTAATCTGCCGCTCCGGACATCGCCACCACTAGAATAAACATATTAACCCCTAAACCGCCGCACTCCCGCCTCACAAACACTAGTTAAATATTATTAACCCCTAATCTGCTGCCCCTAACATCTTCACCACCTACATTATACTTATTAACCCCTATTCTGCCGTCTCCAACGTCGCCGCCACTATACTAAATGTATTAACCCCTAAATCTAAGTCTAACCCTAACCCTAACACCCCCTAACTTAAATATAATTTAAATAAATCTAAAGAAAATTACCATAATTAACTAAATTATTCCTATTTAAAACTAAATACTTACCTATAAAATAAACCCTAAGCTAGCTACAATATAACTAATAGTTACATTGTAGCTAGCTTAGGGTTTATTTTTATTTTACAGGCAAGTTTGTATTTATTTTAACTAGGTAGAATAGTTATTAAATACTATTTAATAACTACCTAGCTAAAATAAATACAAATTGACCTGTAAAATAAAACCTAACCTAACTTACAATAACACCTAACACTACACTACAATTAAATAAATTAACTAAATTAAATACAATTAAATAAATTAAATTAAATTAGCTAAATCACAACCCCCCCACTAAATTACAGAAAATAAAAAACAAATTACAGATCTTTAAACTAATTACACCTAATCTAATAGCCCTATCAAAATAAAAAATCCCCCCCAAAATAAAAAAAAACCCTAGCCTAAACTAAACTATCAATAGCCCTTAAAAGGGCCTTTTGCAGGGCATTGCCCAAAAGAAATCAGCTCTTTTTCCTTTAAAAAAAATACAAACACCTCCCCATTGCCCTGAAAAGAGCATTTGGATGGGCATTGTCCTTAAAAGGGCATTTAGCCCTTTTGCAGGCCCAAAGCCCTAACCTAAAAAATAAACCCACCCAATACACCCTTAAAAAAATCCTAACACTAACCCCCGAAGATTCACTTACTGGGAGAAGTCTTTATCCAAGCGGCAAGATGTCCTCAACGAAGCCGGCAGAAGTGGTCCTCCAGATGGGCAGAAGTCTTCATCCAGATGGCATCTTCTATCTTCATCCTTCCGTTGCGGAGCGGGTCCATCTTCAAGACATCCGACGCGGAGCATCCTCTTCAAACGACGGCTTCTTCATAATGAATATCTCTTTAAGTGACGTCATCCAAGATGGCGCCCCTTAGATTCTGATTGGCTGATAGAATTCTATCAGCCAATCAGAATTAAGGTAGAAAAAAATCCTATTGGCTGATGCAATAAGCCAAAAGGATTGAGCTGGCATTCTATTGGCTGTTCCAATCAGCCAATAGAATGCAAGCTCAATCCTATTGGCTGGACCACTTCTGCCCGTCTGGAGGACCACTTCTGCCGGCTTTGTTGAGGACATCTTGCCGCTTGGATGAAGACTTCTGCCGGTACATGAATCTTCGGGGGTTAGTGTTAGGGTTTTTTTAAGAGTTTATTGGGTGGGTTTATTTTTTAGGTTAGGGCTTTGGGCCTGCAAAAGAGCTAAATGCCCTTTTAAGGGCAATGCTGATCCAAATGCCCTTTTCAGGGCAATGGGGAGCTTAGGTTTTTTTAGTTAGTATTTTATTTGGGGGGTTGGTTGTGTGGGTGGTGGGTTTTACTGTTGTGGGGTGCTTGTATTTTTTTTTACAGGAAAAAGAGCTGATTTCTTTGGGGCAATGCCCCGCTAAAGGCCCTTTTAAGGGCTATTGGTAGTTTAGTTTAGGCTAGGGTTTTTTTTATTTTGGGGGGATTTTTTATTTTGATAGGGCTATTAGATTAGGTGTAATTAGTTTAAAGATCTGTAATTTGTTTTTTAGTTTCTGTAATTTAGTGTTTTGTTTTTTTTGTAATTTAGCTAATTTAATTTATTTAATTGTATTTAATGTAGGTAATTTATTTAATTATAGTGTAGTTTTAGGTGTTAGTGTAACTTAGGTTAGGTTTTATTTTACAGGAAATTTGTATTTATTTTAGCTAGGTAGTTATTAAATAGTTAATAACTATTTAATAACTATTCTACCTATTTAAAATAAATACAAACTTGCCTGTAAAATAAAAATAAACCCTAAGCTAGATACAATGTAACTATTAGTTATATTGTAGCTAGCTTAGGGTTTATTTTATAGGTAAGTATTTAGTTTTAAATAGGAATAATGTAGTTAATGATAGTAATTTTATTTAGATTTATTTAAATTATATTTCAATTAGGGGGTGTTAGGGTTAGGGTTAGACTTAGGTTTAGGGGTTATAAATTTAATATAGTGGCGGCGACGTTGGGGCGGCAGATTAGGGGTTAATAAGTGTCGGTAGGTTGCGGCAACTTTGGGGGCAGCAGATTAGGGGTTAATAAATATAATGTAGTTGTTGGAGATGTTAGGGGCAGCAGATTAGGGGTTAATAAGTATAATGTAGGTGGCGAAGATGTACGGAGCGGCAGATTAGGGGTTAATAAGAATAATGTAGGTGTCTGCAATGTCGGGGGCGACAGATTAGGGGTTAATAAGTATAATATAGGTGTCGGTAATGTCAGGGGCGGCAGATTAGGGGTTAATAAGAATAATGTAGATGTCGGGGGCGGCAGATTAGGGGTTAAAAAGTATAATGTAGGTGTCGGCGATGTCGGGAGCGGCAGATTAATTGTGATCAATATTTTATTTTTAACTTCTGTTTTTTTCTATAAGATATATAGAAAAATTGTCTTGTCCATATTTACACTCCAATATCTGAGGAGAACCCACATCCTCTTTCTGAAGCTAGATTCCAATTGATGAAAGAAAGTTCCATGTCCAATTTGTTATCTCAATTACAGACCAAAATTTTTTTTTAACTAAAAAAGGGAAACATATTTCTATTCCTAAATCTAAACCTAATATTTCTAAGAAAAGCTTTTTGTAGTCATATATCTGACACCGCTAGTCCTATTAACTTGGGAACAAAATTAACTGATATTTCAGACATATTTAAAATCAGTTAAAGATAAACTAATTTATATGCTTAGACCAGTATATATATTTTTAACATATCCAAGCTAAGATACTATATAAACAAAGGATTAAGAGTGCTTTAAAGAATATTCTATTTAGTCCTTATACTGAAATTTGAAGGGGAAAAACAAAACAAAACAAAAAAACACAAGGTATCACTCCATCTGACACAAGACAAGTGATATTCCTATACATATTATGCATATGGTCCAATAACAAAGTTAACTAATAAGTATGTTCAAGGAGAAATTGTTGCCAGTTTTTGGAGTAAGGAATAAATGTATAATAATAATTTAATCTTTTAGTCTATTTATTTCATTATTGTATAGTCTGATTGTCAAAATGTTTGATTTTTTATGTTACATAGTTTCAGTTTTATTTTTTCACTTAATTTTAAAGAACTACAGTGTCCCCAGTGTACATTACCTCAGCTAGTGAAATTTAAAAAAGTAATATCACTGGACTGTAATTTGTAAAACTTGTTTTTTTAAAAAAAAGGGACATGTAAGTCAATGACATGCCAAGACTGTAAATGTAATGAAGTGAGTTTGAAAAAAGTGTGCTTTAACTTTCTTTTTAACATTTTGGGCCAGATTACAAGTGGCACGCTAATTTTAACTTGCACACTAACTCCACTCAAAGTAAAAAAATAATTGGGGCCAGGTTAGTGTGCGTATTACAAGTTGAAAGTAAACAGTGAAGGACTCAGGCACCCTTTGTATTGCGACTGCGTTAAATCCTTCTACCCACAGGGGCCGATTTATCATGTTAGGGCGGACATGATCTGCTGTAGCACCCTACATAGATAAATGCCGACAGCATACGCTGTCAGCATTTATTATTGCACAAGCATTCCTTATGAAATGCTTGTGGAATACCGCCCCCTGAAAATTTGCTATCTTTATTTAAAAAGCAGGAATGTGAGGCATAGGAGCCGGCCCATTTTTGGTTCAGAACCTGGGTTATGCTTGCTTATTGGTGGGTAAATGCAAGCCTCCAATAAGCAATCGCTATCAATGGTGCTGAACCTAAAATGGGCTGGCTGCTAAGATTTCTGCTTTTAAAATAAAGATAGCAAGAGAACGAAGAACAATTGATAATAGGAGTAAATTAGAAAGTTGCTTAACATTTCATGGTCTATCTGAATCACAAAAGAAAAATTTGGGTTCAGTGTCGCTTTAATAAATTGGCCCTATAGACTTCTATGGGGTGCACTACAAAAAAATTTGCACGCTAACCCATCACTGCAGTAGAACTGTGATAAAGCCGAAGGTGCTTTAGAAAAAAAAAATGTAACTTTAAATTTATATATTCTTCACAAAAGAGATTTTTTTTGTTTTTAAATATATATATATCTATATATAATATTATTGCTTTTGGAAAATATCTATACCTATATATCTATATGAATATATACAGATCTATATATCTATATTGTATTTTTGTATTTACATATATATATATATATAGATATCAAAATAACAAGAGTATTGCATTGAGCAATGATACTTTTTTTATTGGACTAACTATACATTTATAAGTTGACAAGCTTTCGGAAGAGTTCCTTCCTTTATCAAGTCTAAAGCAATACTTATATTTATATACATATTTTAGAATAAAAAAGAACATTATTTGCTAAGTGAAGAACATTTTAAGTATTTCTATAAATAGCATATTAACCCCTTTACCCAATCTGATGTATATATATATGTATATATATATATATATATATATATATATATATATATATATATACACATCATACTGTATGAAGACCATTGTACCACATAATGTACTGTATATATACACACATCATGCTGTATGAAGACCATCGTACCACATAATGTGCTGTATATATATACACATCATGCTGTATGAAGACCATTGTACCACATAATGTACTGTATATATATACACATCATGCTGTATGAAGACCATTGTACCACATAATGTACTGTATATATATACACATCATGCTGTATGAAGACCATTGTACCACATAATGTACTGTATATATATACACATCATGCTGTATGAAGACCATTGTACCACATAATGTATTGTATATATCTACACATCATGCTGTATGAAGACCATTGTACCACATAATGTACTGTATATATATACACATCATGCTGTATGAAGACCATTGTACCACATAATGTACTGTATATATACACACATCATGCTGTATGAAGACCATTGTACCACATAATGTACTGTATATATACACACATCATGCTGTATGAAGACCATTGTACCACATAATGTACTGTATATATATACACATCATGCTGTATGAAGACCATTGTACCACATAATGTACTGTATATATATACACATCATGCTGTATGAAGACCATTGTACCACATAATGTACTGTATATATATACACATCATGCTGTATGAAGACCATTGTACCACATAATGTACTGTATATATATACACATCATGCTGTATGAAGACCATTGTACCACATAATGTACTGTATATATATACACATCATGCTGTATGAAGACCATTGTACCACATAATGTACTGTATATATATACACATCATGCTGTATGAAGACCATTGTACCACATAATGTACTGTATATATATATACACATCATGCTGTATGAAGACCATTGTACCACATAATGTATATATGTTGCAACTTCAGGAAGCTCCAGCAGTCTCGGCTGTAAAGCGACAGCCAAGACTGCTGTTCCTAAGCTGCAGGCATTCTGTCCCCATATGGTAACAGAACACAAATGGTGCTCAGTTACCAAATTAGTGCAGAATGTCATATTGTCCCGGTCAGTGTCACTGTGTGTAACAATCTCTTCCAGTGCTGGTTGGAGTTGCGAGAGGGAAGGACAGAGGTGGAGGGAGAGGGAGTGGCCCTACACTGCAGAAAGTAAAGTTTGGATGGGAGAGGTGAGGGAAGGGATGCTACACTACAGAAATAAATAAATAATAATAAAAAAAATTAGTACTTAATGGGACAGTTTGGTCAAAATTCAACTTTTTATGATTCAGATAGGGCATGCAATAGTTAACAACTTTCAAATTTACTTTTATCATCGTGGTGGTATTTTTGAAACGCTAAACCTAGCTAGGCTCAAACTGATTTCTAAACCATTGAAAACCGCCTCCTAGCTCAGAACATTTAGATTTTTTTTCTAGTTAGACAGTACTAGACAGTACTAGTTCATGTGTGTCATATAGATAACATTGTGCTCACTCCCATGGACTTATTTAGGAGTCTGCACTGATTGGCTAAACTGCATGTCTGTCAAAAGCACTGAGATAATGGGACAGTCTGCAGAGGCTTAGATACAAGGTAATCACAGAGGTAAAAAGTATATAAATATAAACGTGTTGGTTATGCAAAACTGGGGAATGGGTAATAAATGGATTCTCTATCTTTTTAAACAATAAAGATTCTGGTGTAGACTGTCCCTTTAAACTGGGTAATGGGAGACAGCTGCCAATACTTAAAGGGACAGTAAACTGTAAAATTGTTTTTCCATTAATGTATTTTAAATGACTTGTTATACCAACTGCAGAGTATAAAATATTTGAGAAATTCCATTTTCATGCTTATTTGTGTATATGAAGTAGCTGATTTTGTGCTTTGAAACCACAGCCTATTACAATGGGTTGAACTTAAAGGTGATATCAGATCTCATTATGATCTAAGTTTGTATAAACAGACTTGCTTCCTTATCTTTTATTTAACTGGAACACCAACGCTCAATACATAGAGAGAACAATGGAAAATGATAATTTTATTACTTAATTATCCTGCATCCCACTGAGAGTGTAATCTCTTCAGCTGGCTGTGTATACTTAGGCTATTCAATACCCTATACTCCAGTATTAATTTGTTCAGTGTAGGTGGCGATAGCACAGGCTAAATCAGCTATTTCAAATGCTGAAATAGGAGTAAAGGAGCTACTTGTAACCAATTTAATACACTCTAGCAGGTTAAAAGGATCATTGGGAATAATTTAAAGGGGAGAATTTTTTGGGGTGAACTGTCCCTTTAAGATGGCAGGGGGAGGGATAGAGAGCTTTTTGGGAGGGATCAGGGAGGTGGGATGGTAAGGGGGGATGGTACGGGGATCCTACACTGCAGAAAATTTAAAAAAATGAATTTATATTAAAAAAACAAAAAAAAAACCCATTTAAACGTAATACCTGTGTCTGCCAGTACTAGTAAGACAGTGGGGAGGATTGAGGGTGGTGGGTGAGGAATGTTTCGGAGAGATCAGGGAGATGGGAGGTGTCAGGTGGGAGAGTAATCCTTACACTAGAATACTTTTTGTAACCACTAGGTGGTAGTGTTAGGTGATAGAAATCACTTTGTAACAGTATACATGGGGTTAATATGTAGGCCTATAAATGTACCTCAACAGATGAGGCTCATTAGCATGATTAAGGGATAACATCCCGAAACGTTGCTGCCTATCTACTTTGTACCTGCATGGGATAAATATGTCTCAATAAAGCATTGAAAACTTACAGTGGTGCTGTGGATTTTCTATTTTTCTACACATTATCGAGGTTGACAGTCCCTCTCACCACCTGCACCTGTGATACTGTGGAGCTGTACACTGTTCATGTGTATTCTGTGATATTACAGACTGTCTATGGTGTTTACTTGCTCCAGGTAATTGTTGTGTCCGGATATTATGGATGCAATACCCAAAGTTGATGGTACAAAGACTTTTACCTATTCAGATGTTGATGCGGCCAGGATTACCACACTCATTCGGGGGTCTAGGGATTTCCTCAAAGAAGCCCCAAAAGAAAAAAGCGGACAAGAGTATGAGAGATTAAAAAGAAAAAATATGATATGGGAATTACATGCGATTACCCTTGCTGAATACTTTAGGGTGAAAAGGATCCCAAGAGGATTACGCATGTCTACACAACCTACTCTACTTAAGGACAATCCACAATATTGCGAGAAATTTGAGGCAATATTAAATAAATGTTCTTACGACATTATTGTGCTAACAGTGGAGTCATTACAACAAGAGATCGATAAACAAGAGCTGGAAATAGACAAGAAAAAAGAGGACTTACAACAAATGCTGGCATTGGAGGATTTTGATAAAAAAATAAAGGAGGTTGATGATAAAATTAATACCTTGAAGAAAGAGCTGCAGGAACAGAAGAGGTTAAAATTCCAGCGAGACGAAATAGATTACCTCCAGGGGCATGTCTACAGATGGAGATGTGAGCCTACACATTGGAGGAGAAGAGGGGCCGGTAAAACACAGAGGGCCAATCGAAATCAAGGCAAAGAGAAGTTCAAAGATGGTGGAAACAGAGCCAGCAGCACTGAATCGTCAGATGGGCAAAGTTTTTTAGAGTCGAGCGACGAATCGCTGACGTCATCAGGAAGCGCCACAGAGGCGGCCGCAAACACAAGCGGCATGGAGAAAGACCGCAGATACCAGCCGAGGAGGAAAGCCAACAAGGCGAAAAAGAAGAGCCCACAGTGATTAATATCTCAAGTAAGACTCTGCAAGATAGTGAGTACGAGACATTAGAAAAAGGATTGTCATTTTGTCCGGTAAAAGACATTAATTTTTTTGAATTAGAGAAAGACCTATAGATTAAAATGTATGTTTAATGAGAGTCCACGAATGATTAATAACTCTGTTACTCCTAGAGGGAATATGCTAACTTTAAAATCTACTGGTTTATATAAGAAAAGTACATACATACCAACCCAGGGTAATAATAGTGTGGAAACTTACATTGAATTGGTCAAATGTGATATGATGAAATTAAAGGCTAAATATAACAGCATTAAGTCAAAAAAAACCCAGAGATATAAACCTAATTTAACAGCATCACAGAAGAAAGCCATAGATACACTTAAAGAAAAAGATATATTGATAAGGAGAGCAGACAAGGGAGGAGCCACCGTAGTTTTAGATACCAACTATTATGTCACAGAAATTAAACAACAATTGGGAGATGTTAATACCTATAAGCCATTACAGAGTAACCCAGTGATTAAAATACAGGCAGAGATAAAAAGAGTGTTAAACTGGGCATCTAAGATTGGCATTATAGACAAAAAATTATGTGAATATCTATATGTGGATTGGCCTAAAACTCCGATCTTTTATACAGTCCCAAAAATACATAAAAATTTATCAGAACCCCCTGGGCGGCCAATTGTGGCAGGAATTGAGTCAGTCTTTACTAATATAGCTACTTATCTGGATAGAATTTTGCAGCCAGAGGTACAGAAAATAACATCATACATTAAGGATACAAATGATTTTATTGAAAAATTAAAAGGTTTACCATTGGATAAAGCAAAATGTATTTTGTATACACTTGATGTAAGTAGTCTATATACGGTAATTAATCATGAAAGTGGCATAGGTGCATGCATTTTGGCACTCAGAAATTCTACATTATATAATGAGGCTCAAATACTGTTCTTTGAGAGTTTGTTAAGAATGGTATTGTATAATAACTACTTCCTGTTTCAAGATGACTGGTTTCTCCAAATAAGAGGCACAGCCATGGGGTCCAACGTCGCCCCAGCATACGCCAATATATTCATGAATAGTGTTGAAGAAAAATTTGTATATGAAAATGAGTTGTTCATTATGGCCTAGATTTAGAGTTCGGCGGTAGCCGTCAAAACCAGCGTTAGAGGCTCCTAACGCGGGTTTTTTACGCACTCCGGTATTTAGAGTTTATTTACCGCGACTCAAAATACACCTAACGCTCAACTTTCTACCGCCACCTCAGACCCAGTAGTAAACATATACCGCACAAAAAAACATCCACGAATCACAAAACAAATATTACACAAAGTACACTTACACTCATACAAACACAACACTATCTTTATTTTTCGTATTTTTTATTTTTTCTTTAAAATACAACGGATTAAAGTTGCGAGATCTCGGGTGTTTGAAAAAAATCCACACAAATCCATTTTCCCATTGACTTACATGGACATACGGGAAAAGACCCTCATATACCTACATCTAACGAATAACATTATCACAAACATACACTCATCGATGCATACAAACAATATACACCACATTACATACACAAAATATTTATTTATTACAAAAAGAACACGATTTAGCGACTTTTTCACACAAGCTCATGACGTCACTCACTTTACGAGGAAAACCAGTCTTAGAAAAAAAAATATAGAAATCTTTGGAGCCTCCATTGACTTCTATTGGGAAGACGTGCTCGTGCACGCGAAACCCTCATTTCCCTAACGCACGCAAATAGCGTAGACTGAAAAACTCCAAATACCAGCGCTAGAAAATACATGATTTCATGCGTTAGACCCAGCTATGATAAATAGATAAAGAAATGACTATTTCCCTATGGTGGACTTATGTTTTTTAATATTAAATATTCACCACACCATAAATATTTTTAACACTTTTAGATTACATCAACTACAAATCCCCATCACTAGTAACACATTATTATTTCAATAAAATTACATTTACAATTAAAATAAAAATCAATACACATTTCTGGATTCACAAACACTACACAATGGGAAACATCTCTCATTTACCTTTATTATTGCATTTCTGTTATTCAACTCATATGCTTGCAGCAACTGCATATCTACATAGGCTTAACACATGATCACTCATGGATGCACATACATTACTTTTAACATTCACTCATACATGTGCATTCAAATGATGGGGGAAAAACACATTACATTCTCTCTAGGAATCACAAAACACAACATATGGATTTTACTGTACTTTTAACATCATGATTCCATCACCAGAAACCATTAGGAATTACGTACAACACGAACATCATTACACCAGATTACAGATGTCACTTTATGGGAAGGAACAACAATGCCAGACCGCTATATACAAGTCAGCATATGTGGGACACAATCACAATATATACGTACATGTACATAACACGCATCACCCATCACGCAACCACAAAGCACACATTTAGATTTTATTCAGCACACAATAACAATGTAGCACAATACAACAACACAATGAGGATTTCACAACTACATAGGCAGGTTAATAATATCATGACGTCATTAGAAGATTCAACCATACACATCACAGATTCACCACTGTACCGCCCCTTTAGGAACTTTAACACTCAATACTACAATACAACATATACGTAAAACACACTTTTGAACAGCATTATTATGGAGATTTCAATGGGACAATTAAGAAATATTGTCAGATCGCACATCAATTATATATATAATACTACAGATGACAGCCGGAAGTTATTCAGTATTCGTGCAATTTTTATGGGACGCATACAATATCGTCAGATCGAAAATCAATTATATATATAATACTACAGATGACAGCCGGAAGTTATTCAGTATTAGTGCGATTTGAAAGGGACGCGTACAATATTCACATCTCGGCAATCACTTATATATACAATACTACAGATGACAGCCGGAAGTTATTCAGTATTAGTGCGATTTGAAAGGGACGCATACAATATTGACATCTCAGCAATCACTTATATATACAATACTACAGATGACAGCCGGAAGTTATTCAGTATTAGTGCGATTTGAAAGGGACGCATACAATATTGACAGCTCGGCAATCACTTATATATACAATACTACAGATGGCAGACGGGAATTTCGGAATTATTATTGCGATTTGAAAGGGACGCATACAATATTGACAGCTCGGCAATCACTTATATATACAATACTACAGATGGCAGACGGGAATTTCGGAATTATTATTGCGATTTGAAAGGGACGCGTACAATATTGACAGCTCGGCAATCACTTATATATACAATACTACAGATGACAGACGGGAAGTTCTGAATTATTATTGCGATTTGAAAGGGACGCATACAATATTGACAGCTCGGAAATCACTTATATATACAATACTACAGATGTTACTTTATCATTTACAAACAAGATTGCAGCAACATTGATCGATCACATTCGATGCACATTATACACAACTATGCACTTTCATTCATGTTAGCCTGGACGTGTGCTTGTTACTATAACATCGCGTTTAGGAAATATTGATTACGCATATGATCAA
Organism: Bombina bombina; assembly: GCF_027579735.1. Classification (NCBI taxonomy): domain Eukaryota; kingdom Metazoa; phylum Chordata; class Amphibia; order Anura; family Bombinatoridae; genus Bombina; species Bombina bombina. The sequence continues at coordinate 1,271,620,590 of NC_069500.1, forward strand.
ACATTACAAACATGCACTGTATGTGTGATATTTGACACTTTCACATTGAGAATCATTGTTTGAAACTAACATTTCAGCAAACAACAAATAAACGCCCACTGTCAAAGCATTGGCGCCGCTCACATACAAACAGGTGAATACAATCAGCAATCATTACAAACTCACTACCATTGGACTAATTGTACTATAAATCCCCCAAACAACATGGCCAATGCATCACTTGTGATCCACATCAGATCAAGTGCTTACCTTGTTACGCTGTTTTGAAAGATGGATGACGATGACATGGTAGACGCTGCTGGTGGTGCTATTGGCGAACTAGCTGTTGGTCGAATCAGGCAGCCTCGGCGGCTCAGACCGAGACGAAGGGGTCGTCTGGTTCGAGGTCCTCGTGTCTACAGGGTGAGACCCACCTTGGAAAACATGAGTGACTTTGAGGTTTTTGATAAGTATCGGCTCGATCGCGAACAGCTCATTGGCCTTTACGATCTTCTTAAACCTCATTTGGAGCCACGTATACAAATAAGGACTGCTGTTCCCCCCATGAGTAAGATGCTAAGCTGTCTATACGTCCTGGCCTCCGGGAGTTTTCAATCCGGAGAACTGTACATGCATGGCCTGGCTCAAGGTACATTCTCTGGGGTGTTTGATAACTTTCTGAACGCCATGGTACGTATCAGTAAGCAATACATAGGATTCCCACAGAATGATGGTGATTGGAGGCGCCTGAAGCGGGAATTCTTTGATATTGCTCAATTGCCCAATGTCTTGGGAGCCATTGATTGTACCCACATTGCGCTGCGTGCTCCAATTGATGACTTGCCCTTCAGAAATCGCAAACATTTTCATAGCCTCAACGTGCAGTATGTTTGTGACGCACGGATGAGGATTATGCATGTGTATGCGAATTTTGGAGGTGCTTGTCATGATGCCCGCATCCTCTCTCTGTCGTCCCTGTGGAGACAGTTTGAGGAAAGACAAATGCCCCCTGGTTATCTCGTTGGTGAGTATTAGTGCACAACATGGTTAATTATTTTGACAATTGCCCCTGTATTTTTTAACTGTTAGCGTCATGTTCAGCTATAGGATTAAATTTAACCATTTGTTATTTACCGACGCTAATGTCTATTTTTATTGAAATGCAGATATGTAGCATGTCTTACCTTAAGTGTTCATATAGAGAATGCAATGTAAACATGTAGTTAGCATTTTACACAAGGTTTGGTTTAGGAGAAATACGCATATGTAGCATGTCTTAGATGAAATGGCAAGATATTATCTCATGCAATTTAACCCTGTCATTGTCTTTTTCTGCTAATGTCTAGTTTTATTGAAATGCAGATATGTAGCATGTCTTACCTTAAGTGTTCATATAGAGAATGCAATGTAAACATGTAGTTAGCATTTTACACAAGGTTTGGTTTAGGAGAAATACGCATATGTAGCATGTCTTAGATGAAATGGCAAGATATTATCTCATGCAATTTAACCCTGTCATTGTCTTTTTCTGCTAATGTCTAGTTTTATTGAAATGCAGATATGTAGCATGTCTTACCTTAAGTGTTCATATAGAGAATGCAATGTAAACATGTAGTTAGCATTTTACACAAGGTTTGGTTTAGGAGAAATACGCATATGTAGCATGTCTTAGATGAAATGGCAAGATATTATCTCATGCAATTTAACCCTGTCATTGTCTTTTTCTGCTAATGTCTAGTTTTATTGAAATGCAGATATGTAGCATGTCTTACCTTAAGTGTTCATATAGAGAATGCAATGTAAACATGTAGTTAGCATTTTACACAAGGTTTGGTTTAGGAGAAATACGCATATGTAGCATGTCTTAGATGAAATGGCAAGATATTATCTCATGCAATTTAACCCTGTCATTGTCTTTTTCTGCTAATGTCTAGTTTTATTGAAATGCAGATATGTAGCATGTCTTACCTTAAGTGTTCATATAGAGAATGCAATGTAAACATGTAGTTAGCATTTTACACAAGGTTTGGTTTAGGAGAAATACGCATATGTAGCATGTCTTAGATGAAATGGCAAGATATTATCTCATGCAATTTAACCCTGTCATTGTCTTTTTCTGCTAATGTCTAGTTTTATTGAAATGCAGATATGTAGCATGTCTTACCTTAAGTGTTCATATAGAGAATGCAATGTAAACATGTAGTTAGCATTTTACACAAGGTTTGGTTTAGGAGAAATACGCATATGTAGCATGTCTTAGATGAAATGGCAAGATATTATCTCATGCAATTTAACCCTGTCATTGTCTTTTTCTGCTAATGTCTAGTTTTATTGAAATGCAGATATGTAGCATGTCTTACCTTAAGTGTTCATATAGAGAATGCAATGTAAACATGTAGTTAGCATTTTACACAAGGTTTGGTTTAGGAGAAATACGCATATGTAGCATGGCTTAGATGAAATAGCAAGATATTATCTCATGCAATTTAACCCTGTCATTGTCTATTTCTGCTAATGTCTAGTTTTATTGAAATGCAGATATGTAGCATGTCTTACCTTAAGTGTTCATATAGAGAATGCAATGTAAACATGTAGTTAGCATTTTACACAAGGTTTGGTTTAGGAGAAATACGCATATGTAGCATGGCTTAGATGAAATAGCAAGATATTATCTCATGCAATTTAACCCTGTCATTGTCTATTTCTGCTAATGTCTAGTTTTATTGAAATGCAGATATGTAGCATGTCTTACCTTAAGTGTTCATATAGAGAATGCAATGTAAACATGTAGTTAGCATTTTACACAAGGTTTGGTTTAGGAGAAATATGCATATGTAGCATGGCTTAGATGAAATGGCTAGATACAGATTTATATATAATTTTTTTTAATTTCTTTATGTTTCTGACAACTTTTAATATGGATTATGGTTTTTAAAAAATATATTTATACAACAATATACTAGTTTAAGTATTCTGTTTGAATTATGTTCTGTTCTAAATTTATAGGTGATTCTGGGTACATGAGCCGGCCTTGGCTCATTACCCCCTTGCGTAGCCCAACTGATGTGTCTGAGGAGCGCTACAATAGGGCTCATAAGAGAACCAGGGCGGTGGTTGAAAGGATGTTCGGGCTCCTGAAGATGAGATTCAGGTGCCTGGACCGTTCTGGAGGAGCACTCCAGTACAACCCAAAGAAGGTGGCTAAGATCGTTGTAGCCTGTAGCGTCCTGCATAATATTGCACAGCGGGCTGGGATGCTGCAGGCCGTCCCGGTGGACAGAGACCTCCTCAGAGATGAGGAGGATGATCCTGTTCTAGAGGGGGAATTCCAGGACGAGGGACTTGATGTCAGAGCAGACGTCATCAACCGCCACTTTAGACGGTAAATAATAGAAGTTACACTGGAGTATTTTCAATAGATGTGAACTCTAGGGAAATGACAAGTAGAGAATTGTGCAAACATGTTAGTATTGATCAAATGTTAGAATAATATTTATTTCTCATAATATAGGTGATGCTCTGGGCATTGGGTCCTATAGCGAGTCTTTGCCACCTGGTTTTTATAGAGGACATCAGATGGTAAGTAGAAATGTATGGACTGTTGCTGGCATGATTTGTACACAAATACATAATATGGCATACATTTTTAAAAATATAACTTTGTTTACACATTACTTATGTACATAATCAGAAAGGGATACTCTAGAATGACTATGGTTCAATGTCACACAGAGGTTTGTTCTGCTCAATATGACTCATCTTCACACTTGATAGAAAATAACACAGGTTCATACACAGGCTTAGTAAGCTAGTGATAGATATTTATTATGAAATGGGGGGTGGGAGAGGGGTACAGAACTGATTCACACACTTGTATGAAATCTTTATATATAATTTCTTACATTAGGGAGATGACTTAATATAAAGACTGAAAGGGAACAATTTGAAGCCTGACAGTGAAGATTTCCAAGACTGACAGTGGGGAAAAAGCCAAGATTGAAATTGAAGTATACCAATGGGATCATGTCTGGCATATTTAAATTCTGCTGACCTTGAAAACCATACAAAGACATGTTCACATGGTAAGTGCAAACTATTTGATAGAATAAGGCTGTGGAGACATCCTATTGGAGACACTTAGATGATTTTCTATTTTGTAGATGGTATTTCCCAGTCCTCTATTTAATGAACTGATGAATAAGACACCTATTGAAGATCAACTGTTTACCCCTGAATTGACATTCAAAGACCATGCATTGTCCAGGTTGGTGTACCAATGCATGCTAGTGAAGACTGTAGAATATTAGTAGCTTACATACATTAGTCATATTTAGTTCTTAATTAGATATTTAGGGATCACAATCAGACACTTAGATGATTTTCCTTTTTAGATGGTATTTCCCAGTCCTCTATTTAATGAACTGATGAATAAGACACCTATTGAAGATCAACTGTTTACCCCTGAATTGACATTCAAAGACCATGCATTGTCCAGGTTGGTGTACCAATGCATGCTAGTGAAGACTGTAGAATATTAGTAGCTTACATACATTAGTCATATTTAGTTCTTAATTAGATATTTAGGGATCACAATCAGACACTTAGATGATTTTCCTTTTTAGATGGTATTTCCCAGTCCTCTATTTAATGAACTGATGAATAAGACACCTATTGAAGATCAACTGTTTACCCCTGAATTGACATTCAAAGACCATGCATTGTCCAGGTTGGTGTACCAATGCATGCTAGTGAAGACTGTAGAATATTAGTAGCTTACATACATTAGTCATATTTAGTTCTTAATTAGATATTTAGGGATCACAATCAGAAAAAGGAATACATATTATAGTTGATATAGAGGTATTTGAATGGACATGAAATATTACATTTATGTTCAGCATACATATATTGTTTACATGTGATATACATTATTATGTATAAATTTAATTTTTGAAATTTAAATATTATTTTTAATCAACAATATAATGGTGTATGTATTTCATTAATTTAAAATGAATGTAATGATTATGTGTAAAAAATGTTGATCAAAGTTAGAGCATAGACACCATATGATTTTAAATGTATTTTATGAATATTTTACAACGTGTGTATTAACTTTGTTCCATTTTTATTATTTGTCATTTCAGATTGGCATCTGATGACTTCATGGAATATTTAATTATTTTCTATTAAATATATATTTTTTTTTTTTAGCAGATTCTAATATATATCAATATAATCTGTAAATAAATAAAACTTGGACTCCCATGACTGATAGTTGGCTATTTGACAAGCACATGCATAAGAGAAAATAATGCATTAATAGTAGAAAATAAAATTCTTCAGAGAATATTAAAAGATATATTTTAACATTAATTGGGGAGTCATATTCTTCAATGCTTTTATATTGAAAAAGTATATATTAAAAATATTTAGGATATGTATTAATATTATGATTGTTTTAACATTTAATAAGGTGAAGTGGTTCAATTACATGAAAGTGACAGTGTTGTTGAATGTAAAAAGAATTGTATAAGATCATGTATCTTCCTTAGGTATCTCAAAACATTATTAGAAAATATTTTACAATTATTACATTTATAAATGGTAGGTCATTTAACTTTATAATTTTTAATAATTAGTTATTGGATGCCAGGTTAATCTATGTAATTTTCTAGTGGAGTCATTTAACTATACTTAGTAATATTATGTATTTATTACAATCTTACCTCTTGGGTTAGACATCAAATATCTATATAGAATGTAATTTCCCCTTTAGTTTATTTTGTCAATGTTAAATCAAAATACAATATGTTTGGGTCCTTAAAGGGGTCATTCAAAATGTATATTTTGTATACATTGTTACAAATATCATACAAGAATTTAAACATATTTAGAATGTACTATAGAATTACATTCAGTCTTTAAATATACTTGTTAAAATAAAAATAAATGCACATATCTTAGTCAATGATATAAGGCATCTATATGCAAACAACAATCAGCATCAAAATAGCCTATGTAGAGATGTATTTAATCCACGAATATATATAATTACAATATAATAATTGAATAACAAAACATATAAAGTTGGTCAAATATAAGATTATGATACAAAATGCATACATAACATATAGCTTAATGTCCCTCTACGCTGAAGGCTAAAAAAGACCTCATTTAATAAATATATTTCAGTCAGTGTGTAAAACAATCTAGAAGTTAATCTAAATTTGCTTTACTCATATGTTAGACTCATTTAGCAAAAGGAAGGTGCCTAGGTTTATGATATATTAAGCATTATTGTGAAATGTTTATTTAAAGGGACATGAACTCAAAATATACTTAAAGGTAGCCATTTAAAAAAACAAAGATTTATACATTCTGAATGAGTATTCTATTTTAATCAAGTTTAAAACTTGTCTCATATTATGAATGCTCATTGTGATGTTGCTATCATTACTTTAGAAATAAGGCAGTAAATAGCTAATTTATTTGCTTCAGTACTCTGGACAGAACTTGATTGTTTGGAATAATTGATGCAACAATCGTCAAGGACAACCCAGGTTTTTATTAAACAATTGTCCGTAATATAAAATATCATTATTGTTTTTCAAAGAAACATAACAAGATAACTTAACATTTGATAATCGTATTAAATAATAAAGTTGATTAACATTTCATGCTCAATCACCAATGGTAAATTTTTTTGGACAGTGTCCCTTTAAGAGCTTGAAATAGTGTATTTACTTCTCTTCCTATCTTTACATACTTTGCTTGAAAAGCATATCGAGATAGGCTCAGTAGATGAAGATTGGTGGATGCACAGAGATGCCTTATGTGATTGGCTCAACCATGTGCATTTAAATTTCTTATGTTGAGGATATATAAATACTAAGAGAAAATGATTTACATTTTAAAGTCTAAACAATCTTCTATCTCTACAGATCATTTGATACAATTGTTTGTAATGTCTCTTTAAAACTAAAGACGCCATTGCACAATAACATATATGAGCACTTCAGAGAAATACAAGCTCGAGGTTTATTTGCGAATAACAAAGCTGTAGTTTAACATTTATAAACAGATTATCAAAGTTACTGACATTCTTCCCGGAATTTTAACATTAATAAATATTGCGTGGGAAACGCATCTTCAAACACCAGATTAGCATATTTAAACATTAGTGTAATGTCACGCAATAGCACACAATCAATGTGCATTATAAATACATTTAATAGAGCAATGTCAATACTTCACAATAAATTTATTTAAAGAACAATAAAGACATACAATATTAAATGTGTATTTGTATTAAAGAAACAGACCGTTATTAAACCGAGAAATGTCTACAACATTAATAATGTGACAGGATTAGATTTTAAAGAGTATTTAATCATTAATATTTCACGGATCACGGATATTAAATCTGCGTCACACATATCCGCATGACAGGCCCATGAGTTACAAATAAGTCTACATGAAAAATGAAGTTACAGCACCACCAAGCGGTATGTGTAAGGAAGTTACTAAGATATGAAACATTAAGGAACGGCCAATCAGAGTTCATCACACAAACACAACTTGAGTCAGGATGGTCTCACAGACATTATAACAATATTTCAAACTTTTATCCAATCAGATGTACAGATAAATTGTCCCATGGTGCATCTCATGTTTACTTCACCATATAAAAGTCCATTACACGTTGCCATCTTTGTCAGTTCTCTAATGCCTGCAGGCAATATATATTATTATTATACAACCCAGCAGGCATGTCAGTTCCCAGGTTCACCAAGGAGGAGAGCGCTGCACTGGTCCACGCCGTCAAGGACTTTTATCCCCAGCTGTTTGGGAACAAGAGGAGCTCGACAGATGCGCCTGTTAAGAAGGCCCTCTGGGAGTCTATCACCAATGCGGTTAGATTGGTGTGTGACGTCCAGAGGACCCAGGATCAGATCATGAGGAGATTCGGAGATATGAGGTTGCGTTTATCGAAAAAAGTCAACCTCATAAGGGACTGGGTACAAGCCCGTAAAAGAGGGGGCCAAAGAAAGGCCCCGCGGAAACTGTACCTACTCCCTTATGAGGTGACTTTATGCGAGCTCCTCAATCTCCGGGTCCCCAAAAGATTTAGATCCTCGCCATCCTCGGCCTCCTCTTCTTCCCTCCCAGCTGCGGGATCTGAAAGTCCTGACGCGGGGGACAGGGCAGATGCTTCTCCGTCCGGTGGCCTGGGAGGACCCGATAGAGAATCTGAACCAGGTAATTATCCAACTTCATATAATATTTATAATGTTAAAAATCCAAAAATTGTATTTAGTCAGATACTAAACCTATACAGATCTCACAACATACACTACATATGATGTTTAGATATCTGATTTTACATTAGTGATACATGAAATTGGAATGATGTTTCTTGCGCTCTACAGAATATGCGTCACAGAGCGGAAATGTAATTTCGCATCCACGTTAACATGGGTTTGCGGAAAGTGGCATTGCTTTATACATGTTGGTCAAATGACGGATGCGTAATTCCGCTTGGAATCATTGCGCAATGATCGCGAAAATGGCATTTCTCATCCACGTTAACATGGGTTTGCGGAAAGTGGCATTGCTTTATACATGTTGGTCAAATGACGGATGCGTAATTCCGCTTGGAATCATTGCGCAATGATCGCGAAAATGGCATTTCTCATCCACGTTAACATGGGTTTGCGGAAAGTGGCATTGCTTTATACATGTTGGTCAAATGACGGATGCGTAATTCCGCTTGGAATCATTGCGCAATGATCGCGAAAATGGCATTTCTCATCCACGTTAACATGGGTTTGCGGAAAGTGGCATTGCTTTATACATGTTGGTCAAATGACGGATGCGTAATTCCGCTTGGAATCATTGCGCAATGATCGCGAAAATGGCATTTCTCATCCACGTTAACATGGGTTTGCGGAAAGTGGCATTGCTTTATACATGTTGTTAAAAATTAAATGGAAAATCTTAGATTAGTGAAGAATACAGTATTCTTATTTTAAATATTATATCTAATAAAAAACGAATAATACTAATAAATTATAACATATGGCCATCAATTGATGATTATGTAATAACAAGCATATATTCTTAAAGATACAGTAAACAACACAACTGATTGAAAATAAGAGTCCAGGATATATTTATCATTCATTAAATTGCGGAAACTATTAACTCATGGGACTACCAAAGGATTAATATTTTTCTATTGATTTGTTATTAATGTAAATATTTTAAACATGGCATGATTAGTATTAATGATATGCAATCCTCATTTAATATATTACAGATATGGATGTGGCTGCTGGATCCTCAAGCCAGGGCTTGTCACAGTATGGTATGTCTCATTTTAATTGACATTTGTCTTAGAAACATGGAATGAACATTACATACTAAATACACATTGTTCTATATTTATATGTAATGTCTATTTAATAGATGAAAATTATATAATTATTCGGATATACTTAAATAACATATTTGATTTTAATTGCATGCTCAATACCATTCATTACATCAACATATGGAGTAGATAATTCATTAACAAACAACAACATTGTGGAATCTATTTAATTTTAGATTAAAGGGATACTGAACTACAATTATTAATATTGTCTTTCACATACAGTATGCAATATTAATAAACATAAAATATAATACTATCATCATATGTGACATATTCTATTGCTAAATGTAGTTTAAAATAAAGAAAGTACGTTTATGTGCATCTAAATATTTGTTGACCAACCTGGGTTTATATTGATGATTGGTGGATACCTTCAACAAACAATATTTATTGAATCCAATATTCCTTATCTGCCTTTAAGATTAATATCGAACAACATTCGAATTATAATAGGAGTCAATGTTAAATCATTTTTTACAGTTTGAACATAGAAATCAATTATTTAAATTAATCATGTCAGTGTCCCTTTAAGACAAAATAGATTCATTCATCATTACATTATTTTTATTAAAAACTATTGATATATAAATCTAATTATCTGTTGGAGTTACTTTATATATATCTGCATACTCTAACAGCACCATGATTACATATTAGTAATAATAAAGTTTGTTATGTATTGTGATAAATATGTGTTGTGTCCTAAACAAGATTACTGTACATTGAAAAAATGGCTCGATGTGACACATGTTTGTTTAGATTTGTCAACAGATGCTCCTCAATATGTGGTTTGTGTGTATTCTTGTAACTTCTTAAGGACATATGACGGAATTATTCCGTCATAAAACAATTGAGCTAAGTGAAAGCTGTGTCCTTAAAGGGTTAAGAACATTGATCATTGGGTATATTTAGATATGCAATAGCAGCATCTGAGATGAATTTGATGTCTAATGTAGTCTGACATTAAACATATGTTGAATACAGATATGTTTACAGAATCCCCTTGATTCAATCAAGCATTTTCTGGTGTAATGACTGCTCTATTATTCACATTTTAAAGTTGATTAATGTTAAAATTCTAGACAGATGTGATTTAGTGATATCCAAAATGTGTTTAATAATATATATCTATATCATTCATAGAGAGAGTTGGTGTGGGGAGCCCACAGGAATCCAGCAGTGACATAGAGCCGCCTTTGCGGGCTCCTGGTAAGTCCATTGACTCATTTATATGTAATTGAAGGTGTATTGCTAATCAATATTATGATCATGATTCCGATGAAGCATAACATTATAAAAAATCATAGAATTTATCTTCTGATTATATATTTATTTTTTATATTGAGCGATTAATAATTTCTACTTTATTATTCTACACATTTGTTATTCATAAGATGTCTAACATATGTTTTTTTAATTTTTTAATTTTTTTAACAACAGTCATCAAGTGATACACACATGAGAAATCTTAAATGTTCTATGTACTATGCTTTTATGAATTTAACATTAAGACAAACAATACATTAAGATTCTGATTTATTGACAATAACAAATCTATTGTCATTTGTATGCTCCATCAAAATGATGTAAATCATAACTTTGTGTGTGTATATCTTTAATGCAACATTGATGTGCGTATTTGAGCAACAGTAACATATGTTATAATATCTGATCTTAAGGTGTACACAACATGTTATGTTTTACAGAGATTGATGTCACATGTGGGATGGAGGAGGAAGAGGCTGCCTTGGAGTCTGATGGTATGTGAAATATATCTATCATGTTTCCAACATGTTTCTTTTTTTGAAATCATTTTATTGAAGACATTCAAAGTCTACAGCTTTTTCCCTTTAAAAAGGAATATTATTTGTCTGTTCAAATACACTACTGCCCCCTTTCTATATCAGGCAGCATGAAAATCTGCTTGTATATATTTTTTTAAGAATATATAATTCATGCCATCATTATGTCACATGCATATTCCATGCCAAAACACAATAATAAGTTTCACATTGTACAGACAGTCATTGAGATTCATCTGAGTGCCTATATAGATACCATATCCTCATTTCAGAATAGTTTACAGATTCAAACACACTTCGAGGTATATTGAAAACATAATCAATTTTAAATGCGTTGATTTGATGTCAGGATGTATGAGATGTTAATATATTTATTTTACATTTTCAGATGGATCCACCACTTCTGGTCATCTGGATTCCGCCCCTGCCCAGTCACAGACCCCTCCCCGTGCACACACCCCTGACCATGGCCACACCTCTGCACACACCCAGAGCCCTTCCCATCACCAAACCCATGACCATGCCCCGACCACTGCCAGCCCTTCCCATATTTCATATCCTGTCCCTCCCAAAAAACGCCCATACACCCCCCTTCGCCGCTCTCCCCGTATTCTGGCCCGTACAGCTGCCCAGACCCAAACTCCCCACTCCCCAGCTGTACGGCCTACCCTGGAGCAGCAGCTCACCACTCCCCAAGCCATTCCCATCCCTCCCCGAGCCAATCCCATCCCTTCCCCCTGTTTAAACCTTCATTGTCCTGGGTGTCAGATTGTCCTTCCCAGGCACAGCTGTAAGTATCATTCTAAATACACTTTATAAGATACTTAAAGGTACAGTGAAGTTCAATTGGTTAAATTGTGATTCAAATCCAGCATGCAATGTTAAGCCAATGTATCATAGAATACTCTTATGAATTATTCGTCATTCTCTTGATATATTTATTGAAAACAACTTATTCCTATAATTAGTTTAAACAAGAAAATAAATGTGGCCATCATTTCTTTATTGTTGGATGAATGTATCCATCAACCAGCATGCACAAACAAGGTTCATCAACAAATATTGGCTTCCATAAAAACCAACATTCTTGCATTCAAAATATAGCTTGACAATTAAAACATATAATGAATATGTGTAATTTCTAAAGATTTGTCATGTCATGCTCTATCTGAATCAGTCCATTAAATATTTAGGTTCAGTGTCCCTTTAATTGGATATCACTACATATACCAAACACCACTACTTGGATCCAAAATTTTATGTCCAAATGTGGATACATTATCTCTTGTATAACCCAGTGGGAATGTAATTTCTTCTGGTTGCTATGTTTACACAGCTTGTCCTCAATGCCAAAATGTTTAAGGATAGGTGTGCCTACCACAGTCTAAATTGAATTTTTAAATTGCTGATGTAAGTACAATGTAAATCCTTTAACAAGATTTGATACACTCAAGCTGTATAAGTGGATCATCTAAAACCAATTAAAGGGTTCAACATGTTTGAGTAACATGAGCCTTTAATGATTTCTGTCTGTCTGAATAACCTAATTCATGTGTAAAGAATATATGAAAAATAATTGATGTAAATAATTATTTGTCTTTATGATGACAATGTATGTATTAAAATCTTTTATTCTGTTGTGTAATTATCCTTAATATTAATTTTTATTTTATTTTAGGCTGTGACTCAGCATGGCTCATGCTAGAAGGGATAGCAAGAGTAGAGCAGGCCGTGTTGAGGAACGCAGCTGTCCTGAGAGGGATGAACGACACCATGCAGGCCCAGCTCCGGGTTCAGGACTTGACTCTGCGTGAAATTATGCAATTACGTTCAAGGCCTGAATCTGGAGCTGGACATGCACAGGACAATGAAGAGGATGACCAGTAAGTGGAGGATCTGGATATGCTCCATGGTGGCAGATAATAATCCTCCGTCCACATGTTGAATTTGTATTTATATTGTTGCCCTTTGGCCTTTTTATCAGTTTTTTGTTGTGCCTGTTGCACTCTTTTACCTTGTCATGTGTCTCCAATGAGGCTATGCTGGCCCTTGGCAACTCTCTTCATGGACTGTGATGCACTGTGTTACCTTGCCATGTGTCTCCAATGGGGCTATGCTGGCCCTTGGCAACTCTCTTCATGGACTGTGATGCACTGTGTTACCTTGTCATGTGTCTCCAATGAGGCTATGCTGGCCCTTGGCAACTCTCTTCATGGACTGTGATGCACTGTGTTACCTTGTCATGTGTCTCCAATGGGGCTATGCTGGCCCTTGGCAACTCTCTTCATGGACTGTGATGCACTGTGTTACCTTGTCATGTGTCTCCAATGGGGCTATGCTGGCCCTTGGCAACTCTCTTCATGGACTGTGATGCACTGTGTTACCTTGTCATGTGTCTCCAATGAGGCTATGCTGGCCCTTGGCAACTCTCTTCATGGACTGTGATGCACTGTGTTACCTTGTCATGTGTCTCCAATGAGGCTATGCTGGCCCTTGGCAACTCTCTTCATGGACTGTGATGCACTGTGTTACCTTGCCATGTGTCTCCAATGGGGCTATGCTGGCCCTTGGCAACTCTCTTCATGGACTGTGATGCACTGTGTTACCTTGTCATGTGTCTCCAATGAGGCTATGCTGGCCCTTGGCAACTCTCTTCATGGACTGTGATGCACTGTGTTACCTTGTCATGTGTCTCCAATGAGGCTATGCTGGCCCTTGGCAACTCTCTTCATGGACTGTGATGCACTGTGTTACCTTGTCATGTGTCTCCAATGGGGCTATGCTGGCCCTTGGCAACTCTCTTCATGGACTGTGATGCACTGTGTTACCTTGTCATGTGTCTCCAATGGGGCTATGCTGGCCCTTGGCAACTCTCTTCATGGACTGTGATGCACTGTGTTACCTTGTCATGTGTCTCCAATGAGGCTATGCTGGCCCTTGGCAACTCTCTTCATGGACTGTGATGCACTGTGTTACCTTGTCATATGGCTCATATATTCCTTATTTTTAAAAGATTATTTATAAACGTTGTGTATGTTTTCTTACATACTAATAAAATAAATTTTATTTCACAAATCTTTGTCCTCATTCTTCCTGTTATTTTTTGCAAGCTCTAGTTTATGTTGTTTATCCTTAAAGGGACCTAACAAATCTATTTGTTATAATGAAATCATATATGTAAGACAATAGTAAATGACTTTAAGATTAACATCTCCAATGTAATCTTATTATTTGTGTTTATATTATTTTCTCTTAGCTCTATCATTGCCTGATTATGATTAGCAGAGTAATTTCTTTATATATGTATATATATTTTTGTATTTGTGTATATATGTATATTTAAATGTTCATATCCATGTGTGTATTTATAAACTCTGCATGAATTGATGCACCTTTACAAAATGATCTGAGTATTGATACAATGATATAATCCCTGTAAAGTGTTCATTTTATTTAAATAGTATTGACTATGTGTATGCTCTTTTTAAAAACAAAATAATGTCCCTTTAAGTGATGTTGATCACTATTGTAAATGAATGTATTTCCATTTGTAAAGCGTTTTTGTCCTTTTTACAAGAACAAGGACATATAATTTTATTAATAAACAATCTTATTGTAATGTTGACAGCACCTGTATTTCATTTTCAAATCTATATTATTGTCAAAGTGTAACCAAATCAATCTCTGTGTGTAATACAAATAATGTAGATGATGAATATTAGTTAACTAATATGTTAACAAAATACATCTCCTCCCATATATGGCTATAGGTAGGCTGACCATAATTAAACTTGAATAAATGACACGTTTAATCAATACATGTATAACTATTGTTATTCAACAACAATCCAAACATATCTTAAAACATCAATGGCATATGTATTTCTCATGTGTATCTTTTAAATGTTAAAGATATACACCATAGCTATAGTTCAAGGGACAGTCAAGTCCGAAAAGATGATTCATGATTTGGTGACATTCCTAGATAGCAATCTACACACATACTAGTTCATAAAATATAAATACGTTTCTTAATGATATGCCAAGATGTCACTGAGTCCTTGTATTGTCTGCGGTTTTTCAGCGATCTCGGATGCGCCATTTTGCTTAAGACATCACCTGCCAGGCTGTCCAATGATTCCTTGTATTGACTGACGTTCTTACGTGATCAGGAATATGCCTTTTATTGGATTGCGTTTTGACGCGATCAAGGATGCGCCTTTTTTTTTTGGGCGTTCTTACGTGATCAATAATGTGCCTTTCATTGGATGGCGTTCTTACGTGATCAAGGAAGCGCCATGTTAAGACGGCACATGTAAAGTTAAAAAAACGTGTGATTGGATTGCGTAGTCCCGCAATATTTGTGCACGTTAAAAACGTTTGTGACTGCATGCAATTTTAAAAAGCTTGCGAATATGTATTATTTGCATCATGTTACATTGTTGACCCGTAGCTGATAAAGACCAACACATTCTCTTTTGCTGGATGTCTGGTTGAATCAACGAACGAAAGCAAAATGTTTTCATGCATAGGATATTTCTAGGCAAGTGCAAATCTCTACAGTCCATGTTTAATATGTTTGTCAACAATGTTCCTTTTTCTTAAAAATTAATGTTGTGTTTAATGTTGAACATATCTAATTAATAAATATGCGCTATTGTGTTTGAATAAAGTAATCAATATGCATTTATCATATGCTAAATATATGATGCCGACTTCTTCTAAATGTAATTTCGTTGTATATTTTATGAAAGGTTCATTAGACACTCACATTATAAATAAAAATATTTGATTTTGTCTATAGTTAGATAGTCCATTGTTTAACCAATAGGTTTATTTTGTCTTGTGTTGTAAGAAAATGTAAGTTATTTTCTTACTCCTCGCAAAGCCAATGAGTTTCATGTGAGTACCATCTCCAGCTTTGTCCAGTTTGTGTAAAGGTTCTTTTCATATGTTAATGATGGGGTATTGTGTTTTACGGTTGTAATGGTGGTTCATCTATATTTAAAATATAGCTAACCCTATTTTATTTGCAAGTGTTTGAAGCTTTTTAATATTGCTATCAGTATATGTTAATCTTGTTGTTTGTAGTAGTGTCTATTACATACAGTTATGTAAAAAATATAGGATACTGTCCCTTGAATGCAAATGTTGTTTTTTTGTATCATGTATGAGATCCACATAGTTTAATCTTCAAATATATTTTTGTTAGCATATTTCACCCCCCCACTCCTAAAAGGAATTTAAACCATATTCATTGTTAAAATAAAAATAGTTACAATAAAATATTAACACAATAATGTCTCTTAAAGAAAATAGACTTTATTTAACACGTCAATATAAATGTGATTTTCAAATTTTTTTTTGGAAAAAGTACATGTATATATAGCAACAAGCTTAAAATGTGTTAGCATATGTAATGTTGTTAAAGGGACAGTTTCGAAAAAAATTTTTTTTACATTATTCGAAAAGTAAATTCTGTAATAACAAGGATATCAAATGTTTCTCAACAATTGAACATTTGTCTGGGTTTATTTAAATTTGCTATCTAAACCTATGAGGTTGGTGTGCTCATTTCTTAAATCTTGAAGAGTGCTTGTAATCATTATACAATTTGAGCACTAGAGGGCATTTGGATAGCATTTGTATATGTAAAACCTTGTGCTCATACAGCATATTATTGACCATGTATTGATCATTGATATCTAAAATGTTGTTATGTCAGAACAACAAATAAGTGGTCATTTTTCATAGTCATAGATACAAGGGTAAGCACATAAGTCACACATGTATTTCTCCATGTTTTGTTGTTTCAAACTTTATAATGCGTAATACAGTGTTTTCTTTGTAATCAATAATTTTCTGACTGTCCCTTTAAGCTGTGTTATTGGCATTCAAACAGTAATATGCCATCATGGATAATTGTTATGGTAATTTAGTTAGCGATTCGGGAAACAGTTTGGACATCACATCACAGAAACCAATCAATATCATGAACAAGGATAGGTATGTGATGATGTGGTTTTCACACACTTATAACCCACACTCTGCAAAGAATCTTCCTCCATGGACCCGGTCCCATAGAAGTCGATTATATACAGAGTGTGGTCCACAAGTGTATGAAAACCACATCATCACATACCTATCCATTACCCAAAAAAAATAATTTAAGATGGAAAAAAATACTTACTTCCTCTTCCTTCCCCTCTTCCCACGGGGCTGAGGCTCTGGGAGAGGCAACTGCCGACTCCGAAGAGTCCTCCTTGGAGCTGTTGTGGGAGGAGTGGAAGGAAGAGTACTGGGACGACCAAGGTGAGGAGTAGATGGCTGAGGAGGAGGAGGAGAAGATGGATGAGGAGGAGAAGATGGCTGAGGAGGAGGAGGAGTAGATGGCTGAGGAGGAGGAGGAGTAGATGGCTGAGGAGGAGGATGATGAGATGGGCCGGCAGGAGGAGATGGCCCAGCAGCAAGAGGCCCAGCAACAAGAGGCCCAGCAACAGGAGGTAGACCAGCATGCGCCTCCCGGAAAAATGTGAACATTTCCTGATGAAGATTGAACATTCTTGTTTGTCCTTCTTGTATTGTATTCAGTATACTGATTATTTCAGTTTGGCCTTGAATTATTTGATTCTGCCCATCAAGTATTCTGCGCCGTCCTTCTATGTTTTCTATCCGGGAGGTACGCATCTGGTCTATGTACTCCAGTAGAACCCGCACCTCCGCTATTTCTTCTTGTTGTGCCTGTTGAACCCGTGCACGGCGGGGTGCCCGTGCACGGCGGAGTGCGGGTCTTTGAGGGACCTCGGGTTCCGCGGGTTCAGCGGGATCCTCCTGTGCTTCCGGGGCCTCTTGATCATCTCCCGTGCGCTGTTCGTCACGGGGGGCCTCTTCCCTCCGAAGTGGGAATTCCTCACCACCACTCTCATCCCGGGGAGATGCAGGAGGCTGTGCTGCCTCGTCCCCAGACTCTGTATATTAAAAAAAAAAGAAAAAAAGAAATGTATATATTAGCATATTTGCAAATAAAGTTTTAAATGACTTAGCTTACGATACAATTACAAATGCAGAATCATTAATCCACTTTGAAATCTAACAAACAATCAATTCTATTTCCGCTTTTTCTAAACAGTGTTTGTGATATCTGGTCAATGTGAATGTTTTTGCGTTTGTTTTCAGTCTGTTTAAATGCACACCTAACCTATAGCCTAGATACTGATGTAACCGCTAAGTAATAGAATGCGTGTAAACAGCGTAATAGCATTAATCTGATCCTTAACACATGAAACCCAATGTTTTATCTTTCATGATTTATAAGCATACATTTAGTATAAACTTTCGAATGTACTTTTGTTATCTAATTAGCTTCATTCTCTGGATATTCTTTGATGAAAAGCATATCTAAATATGTTTATAAGATTCTGATTGTTAGCTGAATATAGCTGCCTCCTGTGATTGTTTCACCGTGTGCATGGCTATTTCTTCATTAAAATATATCTCAAGAATGATTCAAATTATGTAATATAAGTACATTTGAATGTTTTGTCAAATTGTATTCGCTACCTCAATCATGAAAGTAAATGTTTGCGTATAGTGTCCATTGAAATACATTCGTATGTGAAATTATTGTTCAATGAGCTTACCGTCAGATGAGAGTGGCAGGTTCCCGGTATCGATTCCTCCGATACCGACTACTTCCACCTCGGAGATGCTGGGCCGCAACATTTCCTCCCATCTGCAGTACTCCATTTCAAGGGCAGGGCCGCCACCGGTCCCTGCAGCATGTCGGGCCTCCAGGCTTAACTTTTTTTTAAGTTCAAGTTTACAGTCCCGGTACCGATGTTTGATGGAATCCATATCCCGGTTCCGGCCACCCACTGCATTGACTGCATTCCGAATCTCGTTCCAGAGCCTCCTCCTGTCAGTCGGGGTAGTCTTCTGGTGCTGCAGCATCCTATACCTGGCCATATAGGCCTCTACGAGGGCCTCCTTCTCCTCCATCGTAAACCTCGCCTCCCTAGTCGCCTTGGCCTTCCCCTGTGACGATGCCCTCTGTTTCCCGGACTGTGAAGCCCTACTCTGACCGCCACTGGGCCCAGCCACTTGGTCATCTTGAACCAAGTGGCTGGGTCCACCCACCGCTTCCACCCCCGCTTCCTGCCCCCCTTCCTGCCCCCCTTCCTGCCCTGTTCCTCTCCCCCTCCCTCTACTCCCCCCTCTACCTGTCCCCTGCCTGGCCTCCATCTCCTCCCTAAACTAAACCCCAAATAATCAAAAAAAAGTGAGTGTGATGAAATGAAAGGGGGTCAAAATAAAGAACTAAAAAGACAAAAAAGGTGCTTAAAGTGTGAGGGATGTAAAAAAAAAAGAGGGTAAGGAGTATTTAAATAAACGAAAAGAATAAGACTAAAAGGAGGATATGTAAACTAAATGTAACTAGGGGATGGGTATGGGATGGGTATGGGGTATGGGATAAGAGTAAATGGGATGAAAGGGAATGGGACTACAAGGAATGGGGTATGGAGTGTAGTATGAGGGGGTAGGGGGTATGGAGTGTATGTAGTGTTATTGATAAGTGTATGTATGTATTGAATGTGTTTGCGTGTAAATGTGTTAAGTGTACAGATAAATCACTCGCTCGCTAACTAACACTACTTCTAATTCTCAATAACAAACACTCCCACTAACGCTCACTAACTACCACTAACTGACGCTCACACTAACAACTATCACTAATAACTCCCACTAACTCACTCACGCTCCCACTAACAGACTCTCTCCCACTCCCGCTAACTCCCACTAACTCACTCACTCTCTCACGCTAACACTACCAACTGACTATCTCACGCTAACACTACCAACTGACTCTCTCACGCTAACACTACCAACTGACTATCTCACGCTAACACACTCTCAAAAATTCGCAAAATCTCTATTCTTAAATCTCCAAAGACCCACCAGCAACACAGTCAAAGAAGCCCTGCTTGTGTGGTGCTTATATACCCTGTGTAAATGTTTAATGATGTCCCAATTTCCATTGTAATTAGTGTTCAGGTGTGCTTTATTAGCAATTAATATTATTGCAATGTGTATTAGGTGTGTTAATTTGCGCATGCTCATTTTGAGTTGGTATTTGTGGAATGTGTAGAATGCGATGATGTCATAGTGGTCGTTTTCTCTAACATTGTCCAATAGTATTCTTTTTAAATGTGAATTTGCGATGGTGTGTTCTTCGTGAAGTGTTGTATATGTATGTTTTTCATAATATATAATGATATTGAATGCTATTTTTTTTTTAGTGTATGTATATATTTTTTATTCCTTGTTGTTATTGTGCGATTTTCCGCATCTTAAAGTATATGCGTATTCCCCGTATAAATAGTATTAAAACTTCCCCCGCTTGTGAATGTGTAATGCTTGTGTGCTTTGTTGATTGATTGATGTTGTGACATTTGCGGCGTGTTATTGTTGTGCATGATGTGGTATGCGTCATATGACCGAGCTGTGCGTATTCTCGCGAGATCGAGTGTTAGGTAAAAAAAGCTATTTTTTGCCTTTCCCATTGATCTCTATGGGAGACTGTCTAACGCGGGCAGGATTACGCGTGTGACATACACGCG
Source organism: Bombina bombina (assembly GCF_027579735.1). Lineage (NCBI taxonomy): Eukaryota > Metazoa > Chordata > Amphibia > Anura > Bombinatoridae > Bombina > Bombina bombina. Next base: position 1,271,641,427 of record NC_069500.1, read on the forward strand.
TTAGGAGCATCGTTAGATGGTCTTATATTAACTCTAAATACCGGAGTCAAACAATGACGTGCGTTAGACATAAAACACGCGTGGCGTTAACAGCCCATCTACCGCCGAACTCTAAATCTAGGCCTAAATATGGAGCGTCATGGTGGCGCTTCATAGATGATATATTTGGCGTATGGTGGGGTGACGTTGGTACCCTAGTGGCATTTGTTGATGAACTAAATCTGGCTGTTAATAATTTAAAATTCACATTAACCTTCAGTGAAGAAAAGGTGGTATTCTTGGACACAGTAATACATATTGATAAGGAAACTTGTAATTTTAAGATTGATCTACACCGAAAGGAAACAGACAGAAATACTTTACTAAGGTATGAGAGCTTCCATAATGAACCCTTAAAAAATTCCCTACCACGTTGCCAATTTAAAAGAGTGAAAAGGATAGTCAATGAAGAATCACTAGTCAAGAATAGACTTCAAGAAATGGGGGATAAATTCATACAAAGGGGATACCCTGTGAAATTGATTGAAAGTGAGATTAAAAGGGTTCAGGAACCGGGGGAGAAAGAAATTAGTGTTTCTAAGAAAGAGAATGAAGAGAGGGTAGTGTGTGTAACACAGTTTAACCCCATCAATAGAGAAATTAGAAACATTATATCCAGACACTGGCACATTTTGAAAAATTGCAATATGGATGTTGTATCCTTTAAAAACCCACCAATGATGGCATACCGCAGGGTTCAAAACCTGGGGGACATTCTAGTTAGAAATGATTTAGGATCTAGGAAGAAACAGAAATACATAACTAAAAAGAGTTATGGAACCTTTCCATGTTTGGGCTGTGCAAGCTGTAGTGCAGTTATTAAAGGGACAGAATTTCAACATCCCCAAACGGGAAAAAAATTTAGCATTAACAATTTCTACACGTGTGACTCATCCTATGTCGTATACCTCATTAAATGCCCGTGTTCCAAAATCTATATCGGTGAGACCACCAGAAGGGTACGTGATAGGATGAGTCAACACAGATCCAATATCAGATGTGGGGACCAAGAAGCCCCTGTATCATGTCACTTCTTGAGTGCAGGCCACAATATAAGTCAGTTAAGGTGGCAAATAATTGATGGAGTGGATAAATTAAGAAGAGGGGGCAATAGGGAAACCATATTAAAACAAAAGGAGTCATACTGGATATATAAATTGGATGCTCTAATTCCTAAAGGCATTAATAGAGAACTGGACCTTAAAGTGTTTCTGTAATATATACTTATGTAGTATAAAAAATTGCAATAGTCCTTAGATAATGAATTACATTATAAAAATCAAGTATTGGTAAGAAATTATATGTATTTTAACAACATATGAATAGGTAAATTGTATATTGTTTTTAACTTTACTTATGTGTTTAACATTGTAATAATTTTTGTAACCACTAGGTGGTAGTGTTAGGTGATAGAAATCACTTTGTAACAGTATACATGGGGTTAATATGTAGGCCTATAAATGTACCTCAACAGATGAGGCTCATTAGCATGATTAAGGGATAACATCCCAAAACGTTGCTGCCTATCTACTTTGTACCTGCATGGGATAAAGATGTCTCAATAAAGCATTGAAAACTTACAGTGGTGCTGTGGATTTTCTATTTTTCTACACATTATCGAGGTTGACAGTCCCTCTCACCACCTGCACCTGTGATACTGTGGAGCTGTACACTGTTCATGTGTATTCTAGGCTATTCAATACCCTATACTCCAGTATTAATTTGTTCAGTGTAGGTGGCGATAGCACAGGCTAAATCAGCTATTTCAAATGCTGAAATAGGAGTAAAGGAGCTACTTGTAACCAATTTAATACACTCTAGCAGGTTAAAAGGATCATTGGGAATAATTTAAAGGGGAGAATTTTTTGGGGTGAACTGTCCCTTTAAGATGGCAGGGGGAGGGATAGAGAGCTTTTTGGGAGGGATCAGGGAGGTGGGATGGTAAGGGGGGATGGTACGGGGATCCTACACTGCAGAAAATTTAAAAAAATGAATTTATATTAAAAAAACAAAAAAAAACCATTTAAACGTAATACCTGTGTCTGCCAGTACTAGTAAGACAGTGGGGAGGATTGAGGGTGGTGGGTGAGGAATGTTTCGGAGAGATCAGGGAGATGGGAGGTGTCAGGTGGGAGAGTAATCCTTACACTAGAATACTGAAACTTGTGCCAGCTAACTAATTAACCCCTTCATCGCAACTGCAATTAGCAGCCTTCTGATTATCAAAAAGCAATGACAAAGCTACTACTTCTGAACAAAGGGGACCCCAGAAAAGCTTTTTCATCTATTTGTGTTATAACTGTACAAGCTGTATGTAAATAATTTCAGTGAGAAATTGTGCATATATGTATGTATGTGTGCACATACATATATTATACATATAGACACATAAATACACATGTATACACATATATAGACATATATACATACATATTAAGATACACATGTATATACATTTGAGCCCTTTCCAGTCAAATACCTTGCCATATACCATATCCCTTTTAAAATCTTTTTATCATTGTGAAAGTTATATATTTTTTTTTTATCAAAACGTGCATACATGAGTTTAATAGTTTATTTTAATGTGTTTTTTAAATGTTTTGTAAAAAAATAAATATCTCTCAAGTCGCACTAAATATCATTATCTTGCCACCAATAAAGGGCCCACTCTCCATGTATAACGATAAAGCATTGTGATTACTTAAGAAACTCGGCTCCCAATTCAGTTGAAAAGCAAAAAGCATTTTCAGGAGCAAATTGCCCACAGATTTTGATTGGGGCTTATATGTGTGTTGTGTGTGCTTTCTGCTTAAGTTGCTTTCTTTATTACAACCCTAATTCCAAAAAAGTTGGGACAGTATGGAAAATGGAAAACCCCCCCAAAAAGAGTCATTTTAAAACTCAATTCACCCTGTACTATATTGAAAACACATTATTAACACATTAACACTAATAGCGATGTGACAAGTTGAAATAAGAAGGTGATGTGAAACAGGTGAGGCAATCCTGTAATCACAGTATATAAGGAGCCTCCAAAAAAGGCCAAGAATGAGTCGTGGCTTTTCAATCTGACAACAAATGAGTCAGTGAATAATCCAACACTTTTGAGGATGACATTCCCCAAAGACAAATTGGTATGATGTTGGGCATTTCACCTTCTACAGTGCACAATGTATTTAAAAGATTCAAGGAACCCGAACAAATCTCTGTCCGTAAAGGGCCAGTCTGAAAACCACTTCTGAATGCACGTGATCTCTGATCCTTCAGACGTCACTGTCTCAAAAACCATCATGTGTCTGTAATGGATATCCTGACACGGGCTCGGGAATTCTTTGGTAAACGTGAGTCAGTCAACACCATTCGCCGCTGCATCCACAAATGCAAGTTAAGGCTTTACTATTCAAAGCAGAAGCCATACATCAACACTGTCCAAAAGCACCGCCGACTTCTCTGGGCTTGGTCTCATCTGAGATGGACAGTAGCACAGTGGAATCATGTTTTGTGGTCCGACAAATCAACATTTCAAATAGTTTTTGGAAAAAACAACCGTCGTTTTCTCTGGGCCAAAGAGGAACAGGATCATCCAAGCTGTTATCAGAATTAGGTCCAAAAGCCAGCGTCTGTCATGGTATTGGGGTGTGTCAGTGCCCATGGCAGGGGTAACTTGCACATTTGTGAGGGCACCATTAATGCAAAAAGCTATGTATACATTTTGGAGCAGCATATACTGCCATCCAGATGTCATCTTTTCCAAGGATGTCCCTGTATTTTTCAGCAGGATAAAGCCAAACCATATTCAACCCGTATTACAAGCGCATGGTTGTGTAAGCAGAGTGGGGGTGCTAGCATGGCCTGCCTGCAGTCCTGATCTGTTTCTGAATGATAAAATGTGGCGCATTATCAAGTGGAAAATAAGGCAATAAAGGCCCCGTACAGATGCACAGCTGAACTTAACCAACTGGTGTCTTCAGTGCCCAAACGCTTAAGTGTTATTAAAAGAAAAGGTGATGTTACACAGTGGTAAACAGTCAAATGACCCAACTTTTTTGGAGTGTGTTGCAGTCATCAGATTGGAAATGAGTGTATATTTTCCAAAATACATTAAATTCACAAAGTAAAAAATCAAATAATGTGTTCTCAATATAGCACAGGGTGAATTTAATTTTTAAATTAATCTTTTTGTTTGTTTTTTTTGCATTTTCCTAACTTTTTCAGAAATTGGGGTTGTATTTAATGATCTAATATTTCGAAAGGCATGCTGCATTTGCATTCAGTAAAACTAGGTTATAAAATAAATTCTTAAAAAAAGAAAAAAAAATCTGATAATTTTTTACATTCTAGGGTATGAATGATTGCCTCTTAATTCACACAGATTTTTGTCTGTTGCGCCTACTAAATCCGGTGCCGAAAAGAGCAGAATGTTGCTGCTCTCAACCATATTCGGCATTCGTTCCTGAATAAATGTTCATGCCAAGTACTTGCTATAATAAAAAGTTGGGAGATACTGCATTAATTTATATTTTTATAAAGTGTTACTTAACAGCCCTACTGCAAAGAGCTTACAATCAAGAAGTCTAGTAGCACTGGTGAACAAAATATTCAGTGGTCTTCTGAGCTTGGAGAACGGTTTGTGGTTACAGCAGCAGTGAGAAGAGGCAGCTGGTTTTTATTTTGGTGAGGTTTGGATAAATTGATGTTACATTTAACATCTTTTGAATCTAAAGAAAAAAAAAACTATTTTCTTTACAGAATTTATTCACAAATATCATTTTTTTTTTATCATTACCAGACACTGCAGAAATATCCTTTCCCTTAATATACAGTATCTTCCACCCTTTATCATCTGTTTTAAAACTTGTCACTTCAGCAAAGCATTTCAGTAACTCTGAACTTCGAAGAGCAAGAATGCAAAACAAGATAATATCATTCTTGTCAGGTTTAGTTAATGCTAAGAGTTTTCTGAGAAATGTCTAGAAGCAAACTGCACCAACATGAGACACCAGTAACAAAAAAATATTATTACCAGAAATTATCATAATTACAAACATTATTGCTAGGTAATTGCTGCTTTAATGTGGAATACACATTACATATTGTATTTTGCTCTAAATAAATACTTTTTAATTAATGAGTACCTGTTTTTATAAACATTTGGAATTTAAACTATTCACAACTAAAACATAAAATATTAAAATTAATTAAAAATGATTTTAAATTTTAAGGTATTTAAGCGTAAATGTATGTACATGTGTATATATGTGTATATACTGTATGTATGCATATACATATATAAACACATAAATACACATATATATACTCCTACACACACACACACACATATATATATATATATATATATATATATATATATATATATATATATATATATATATATATATATACATACATACACACACAATAGAGCCCTTTCCATTCAAATACCTTGTCATATAACCCTTATAACATTTTTTAATTAATATATATTAATATTTTTTTTTATCAGATAATGTATATATGAGTGTAAAACTTTATTTTAAAGGTAAAGAAAGTAAAATGAAAGGAAATTAAAATGTGCATGGGTGCATTTACATTTGAAATAAGCATTTTTGTAATATACTTCCATTAGCAAAAATAATTCTAATTAAAGTTATGACTGTTTTTCTGCGGCATACGCACATATTCTGTGAGGGCCGTGCACCGGTATTCAAACACCATGCATGCTCAGAGAGCTGGTGGTGGTGTGTATTGCTTCTGAAGATGTATTTTGTGTCGTACAAACCACTGCTGACTCTTTGTGAAGGTGTGGTGTTTGAATACTGGTACACAGGCCCTCACAGGATATGTGCATATGCCGCAGAAAAACAGTAATTACTTTTATTAAAAGCATGTTTGCTAATAAAAGTATATTGCATAAAATGCTTATATTTCAAATTGAAATGCACCCCTGCACATTTCATTTCTGACCTTTCTATCCCTTTAATGTGTTTATGTGGTGTTCGGTGCACATTTTTTAACCCTTACACTTTATGCTAGGTCTTCACTTGCACAAACCCGACACGCGCTAATTAAGTTTACACTCAAGTAAACACTTTTACTTTCAACTTATAATACACACTTTTAGCATAGTCCCTGGGATCTGCTGCAATAAGCTCGGGATTAGCGCTAGAGGTAAGTATATAACGCTACAGGTGAACTTTTTCACCTGTAGCAAAGGAATATTTACATTTGTTTAAAAATGTAAATTATTCCACAAATATTCAGTATTCATTTAGTGTAAATCAAAACAAATACTGAATATTCCGTCCCAAAGATTCGGTCAAATCAAATTTTTCGCCCCAGCACACTTCTGGATTCTATCAAAGGGAGAGTTCAGACCTTATTAAGGAAAGACATTGTCCAACTGCAGTGATTGACAAGGCAAAGAAAGAGGTTTATAGCATTCCCAGAATTAATTTATTGGATCAACAGAAATTAACTGAAAATTATATCAAAGAAACTGATCAGGTCACATTTGTGACAACCTACAGTAAACAATAATCTTAGATTTTTGATGTTGTTAGAAGACATTTTTCAATTTTGCTGGTGGTTGAGAAAATAAAATTGCCGAAAAGGGTTGTAGATTTTCGTTTAGAAAATATGTCACCATAGGGAATATATTTTCACCTACCAAACTCACCATGTTTAGGAAATAGGAGTTCATGGAGAGTACCTAATAGTACATACAGGTCTGGGCATGCGTGTCGTAAAGCATGCGATTTCATAAGGGTTTCTGAAACATTTGCCTTCTATGTTACAGATAATGTTTTTCAGACTTCACATTGCATAAATTGTTCCATGGGATAATTTGGTTTCCTGGGCCAACTGTAGGTCGTAATCGTGGTTCTCATCACAAGGCAGGTGAGATTAGGGAGCATTTGAGCAACATTAGATGTGATAGGGAATGCTCGGCTTTGGCCAAACATTTAATTTACTTTTATAAAAAAGATGTCAGATACTTTAAGTGGTAGGCAATTGAACATGTTCCTATTCCACAGCGAGGAGGAGATAGAAATAACATTGTCGTAGAAATGTATATTGGATACTGAATTTACAAACTAGGATGCCACAGGATCTCAATTCAGAATACAATTATATTTAGACTAGTACTAAAGCCCGTGTACACGGGCCATTTTTTTCAGAACAGCGGTCCCACCCCTTGCTCTCTCCCCCCTTTCTTTTGCTTTCTCTTCCCCCCTCTCTTTTGCTTTCTTTCCCCCCTCTCTTTTGCTTTCTCTCCCCCCTCTCCTTTGTTCTCTCTCTCCCCTCTTTTGCTCTCTCTCTCCCCTCTTTTGCTCTCTCTCTCCCCTCTTTGGCTCTCTCCATCCTTTCTTTTGCTCTCTCTCCCCCCTCTTTGGCTCTCCCCCCCCCCCTTTGGCTCTCCCCCCTTCTTTGGCTCCCCCCCCTCTTTGGCTCTCCCCCCCCCTCTTTGGCTCTCTCCCCTCTTTTGCTCTCTCTCCTCTTTGGCTCTCTCTCTCCCCTCTTTGGCTCCCCCCCCCCTTTGGCTCTCTCTCCCCCCTCTTTGGCTCTCTCTCCCCCTCTTTGGCTCTCTCTCCTCTTTGACTCTCCCCTCCCCTTTGGCTCCCCCCTCCCCTTTGGCTCCCCCCCTCTTTGGCTCTCCCCCCCTCTTTTGCTCTCCCCTCCCCTCTTTGGCTCTCCCCCCTCTTTTGTTCTCTCCCCCCTCTTTGGCGCTCTCCCCCCCTCTTTGGCTCTCTCCCCCCCTCTTTGGCTCTCCCCCCCCTCTTTGGCTCTGCCCCCCCCCCCCTCTTTGGCTCTCTCTCCCCCCTCTTTGTCTCTCTCCCCTCTTTTGCTCTCCTCTTTGGCTCTCTTTCCTCTTTGGCTCTCTCTCTCCCCCCTCTTTGGCTCTCCCCCCCTTTAGCTCTCTCCCCCCCCTTTGGCTCTCCCCCCCCCCCCCTCTTTGGCTCTCTCTCCCCCCTCTTTGGCTCTCTCTCCTTTTTGGCTCTTTTTCCTCTTTGGCTCTCTCTCTCCCCCCTCTTTGGCTCTCCCCCCCTTCTCTTTGGCTCTCCCCCCCTTCTCTTTGGCTCTCTTCCCCCCCTTCTCTTTGGCTCTCTCTCCCCCCCCCCTTCTCTTTGGCTCTCTCTCCCCCCCTTCTCTTTGGCTCTCTGCCCCCCCCCTTCTCTTTGGCTCTCTGCCCCCCCGCCTTCTCTTTGGCTCTCTGCCCCCCCGCCTTCTCTTTGGCTCTCTGCCCCCCCCCCGCCTTCTCTTTGGCTCTCTGCCCCCCCGCCTTCTCTTTGGCTCTCTGCCCCCCCCTTCTCTATGGCCCTTCTCTTTGGCTCTCTGCCCCCCCCTTCTCTTTGGCTCTCTGCCCCCCCTTCTCTTTGGCTCTCTGCCCCCCCTTCTCTTTGGCTCTCTGCCCCCCCGCCTTCTCTTTGGCTCTCTGCCCCCCCCGCCTTCTCTTTGGCTCTCTGCCCCCCCGCCTTCTCTTTGGCTCTCTGCCCCCCCCGCCTTCTCTTTGGCTCTCTGCCCCCCCTTCTCTTTGGCTCTCTGCCCCCCCTTCTCTTTGGCTCTCTGCCCCCCCCTTCTCTTTGGCTCTCTGCCCCCCCCTTCTCTTTGGCTCTCTGCCCCCCCGCCTTCTCTTTGGCTCTCTGCCCCCCCCTTCTCTTTGGCTCTCTGCCCCCCCCTTCTCTTTGGCTCTCTGCCCCCCCTTCTCTTTGGCTCTCTGCCCCCCCCTTCTCTTTGGCTCTCTGCCCCCCCTTCTCTTTGGCTCTCTGCCCCCCCTTCTCTTTGGCTCTCTGCCCCCCCCTTCTCTTTGGCTCTCTGCCCCCCCCTTCTCTTTGGCTCTCTGCCCCCCCCCTTCTCTTTGGCTCTCTGCCCCCCCTTCTCTTTGGCTCTCTGCCCCCCCCTCCTGCTCCCTCTCTGGCTCTGTCTTCGCGGGACCCCGCCCGGCCACGCCCCATTGCGGCAACACCCGCCCGGCCACGCCCCTCGCGACGCCCGGCCACGCCCCTCGCGACACTCCCGTCGGCCACAAACAGCTGTGAGGTCTGGGGAGCGCGTTGCCGCTTCTCACGCAGCAGACCTCACAGCTGTTGAGTAGCTCACGCTCCCTATCTCACAGCTGCTTGTATGCTGTGTACCTCGCGCTCCCAATCTGTCAGCTGTCAGCTATGCCGAGGTGCGCGAGAATAGAATCTAAGGCTAAGTGTTTGTCTGTACTGCGCATGACGGCTTCAGACAAACACTTGTCTTTTATAATATAGGATATATTTTGCCATCTAATACTAAATTTAACAACAGATTGAGATCAAAGTTCAGAATGTCACTAGTAATTGTATAAACTAATTGTTATGTTTTTACCACTCGGTTAAGGATTCATGGATTTAAAATCAGATGGTGCCCAAGTGGACATTGTTTATGATTACGAGCTAAACCCAAAATGCATCAGGCGCCATTAGGATCCTAAGTTTTTATGAGCAGCACTGTGTAAATATTTTTAACTTTGTATCAAAAAATGTGGTTATATATATATATATATATATATATATATATATATCCATGTAATAAAAGGGCACTCTCAGGATTTGTATTGAAGCAAAATAATTTCTTTATTAGCAGAATCAACAAGACATGGTCGACGTTTCGGCCCTCAGGTGGGCCTTCATCAGGACATATACAATCTGTGCTCTGCTGAACCGCGGCGTCCCCAATCGGAAATAAGAGATGAAGGCCCACCTGAGGGACGAAACGTCGACCATGTCTTGTTGATTCTACTAATAAAGAAATTATTTCGCTTCAATACAAATCCTGAGAGTGCCCTTTTACTACATGGATTTCTATTCTTGCTGCTTTTGAGGATTGCACCCAGGTCTTGGCTGCTCCACCTGGTTGGAGTGCTGGGCTACAGGCTAAATAACTTTATATATATATATATATATACAGGGAGTGCAGAATTATTAGGCAAATTAGTATTTTGACCACATCATCCTCTTTATGCATGTTGTCTTACTCCAAGCTGTATAGGCTCGAAAGCCTACTACCAATTAAGCATATTAGGTGATGTGCATCTCTGTAATAAGAAGGGGTGTGGTCTAATGACATCAATGCCCTATATCAGGTGTGCATAATTATTAGGCAACTTCCTTTCCTTTGGCAAAATGGGTCAAAAGAAGGACTTGACAGGCTCAGAAAAGTCAAAAATAGTGAGATATCTTGCAGAGGGATGCAGCACTCTTAAAATTGCAAAGCTTCTGAAGCGTGATCATCGAACAATCAAGTGTTTCATTCAAAATAGTCAACAGGGTCGCAAGAAGCGTGTGGAAAAACCAAGGCGCAAAATAACTGCCCATGAACTGAGAAAAGTCAAGCGTGCAGCTGCCAAGATGCCACTTGCCACCAGTTTGGCCATATTTCAGAGCTGCAACATCACTGGAGTGCCCAAAATCACAAGGTGTGCAATACTCAGAGACATGGCCAAGGTAAGAAAGGCTGAAAGACGACCACCACTGAACAAGACACACAAGCTGAAACGTCAAGACTGGGCCAAGAAATATCTCAAGACTGATTTTTCTAAGGTTTTATGGACTGATGAAATGAGAGTGAGTCTTGATGGGCCAGATGGATGGGCCCGTGGCTGGATTGGTAAAGGGCAGAGAGCTCCAGTCTGACTCAGACGCCAGCAAGGTGGAGGTGGAGTACTGGTTTGGGCTGGTATCATCAAAGATGAGCTTGTGGGGCCTTTTCGGGTTGAGGAAGGAGTCAAGCTCAACTCCCAGTCCTACTGCCAGTTTCTGGAAGACACCTTCTTCAAGCAATGGTACAGGAAGAAGTCTGCATCCTTCAAGAAAAACATGATTTTCATGCAGGACAATGCTCCATCACACGCGTCCAAGTACTCCACAGCGTACTCCACAGCGTGGCTGGCAAGAAAGGGTATAAAAGAAGAAAATCTAATGACATGGCCTCCTTGTTTACCTGATCTGAACCCCATTGAGAACCTGTGGTCCATCATCAAATGTGAGATTTACAAGGAGGGAAAACAGTACACCTCTCTGAACAGTGTCTGGGAGGCTGTGGTTGCTGCTGCAATGTTGATGGTGAACAGATCAAAACACTGACAGAATCCATGGATGGCAGGCTTTTGAGTGTCCTTGTAAAGAAAGGTGGCTATATTGGTCACTGATTTGTTTTTGTTTTGTTTTTGAATGTCAGAAATGTATATTTGTGAATGTTAAGATGTTATATTGGTTTCACTGGTAAAAAATAAATAATTGAAATGGGTATATATTTGTTTTTTGTTAAGTTGCCTAATAATTATGCACAGTAATAGTCACCTGCACACACAGATATCCCCCTAAAATAGCTATAACTAAAAACAAACTAAAAACTACTTCCAAAACTATTCAGCTTTGATATTAATGAGTTTTTTGGGTTCATTGAGAACATGGTTGTTGTTCAATAATAAAATTAATCCTCAAAAATACAACTTGCCTAATAATTCTACACTCCCTGTATATAGTGAACTGGTCTGGACTGTTTCTTTGGACTTGTGAATTTAGAATGTTTGATCCGCAAGGCTCTCTGTAGGTATTGCACAGAGTGGAATCTAGATGTTTTTTTCGGCTGCCAGCACTGTGGATATCGCAGCTTTGGAACAGGACGCCACAATATTGAAGTTGAATCAGGATTTAAGTGTTTTCAAGTTTCCTTTTTGCAGTCACATTACCTATTAGGGAATCACTTTTAGAGACTTTCTGTTAAAACATTAAGGCCTAGATTACAAGTGGAGCTCTACTAATACAGCAGGGTGCACTATCCATATTGCGGTCCTGCGCTAAGGATAGCCACCAATCAGCAAGCGCTACACAGGAATTTCATTCCTGCTTTTTCAAATAAAGATAAAGAGAACAAAGAAAAAAATATAATAGGAGTCTTTCGAATGTATTAGGGCTAGAGTACTATGCAGGTACAAGAAATGTTTTCAAAAAAGGTCAGAAAATCCTGACCAGAAGAATGCACTAAATAGAACATCTGTTTCTCCATTATATCACATTTATCTTGGATACAAAGAAAGGCCACAATAAAAAATGTTTTATTAAATTAATTAAAAACTGAAAAAAATAAATAAAATTAAAGACACAATGAAGTATCTCTAGAAATAGTCACAGGTCAGTCTGTAAAGCTTTGAAATGGCTAGTATATGACATACAGCTAGATTGCAAGTTGTGCGTTCGCATTTTAACGTTGAAAAAAATGGTAATTTCAGCATTAAAACAGCACCGCAGCCATTATGAGTCTTGTCGGTATAGCTGTACCGCAAGCCTTTTAGCCTGTACCGCAACGTCAGTCCCTCACACGTAAAAATTAAGTTTTTTCATGGGATTCCCATAGCGCTGCCATTACGAGTTTTGCGGTGAGGCTAAAAAACTGGCGTTACTGCCTAAAATGACAAGATCCGTAACGCCATCTAAAAGCAGTAGTTATGAGTTTTACGCTACAAATCTATAACATAAAACTCACAACTAAACTGCTACAAAGTACACTAAACACCAATAATTTACCTATTAACCCCTAAACCGAGGCCCTCCCGCATTGCAAACACTATATTAAACTTATTAACCCCTAATCTGCCTCTCCCGACATCGCTGCCACTAATTTTTTTATTAACCCCTATTCCGCCACTCCCCGACATCCTCACCACTATAATAAATGTATTAACCCATAAACCGCCGTCCTCCCGCATCATAAACACTATTTAAATATAATTAACCCCTAATCTACCATCCGACCGCATTGCCCCCATTATACTAAAGTTATTAAGCCCTACACCGCCATCACTATAATAAACCTATTAACCCCTAAACTGCAAGCCCCCCACAACAAAATATACTAAATTAAACTTTTAACCCCTAAACTGAAAGCCCCCCAATAAACTAATTGAAACTAATAACCCATAAACCTAACGCCCCCCTAACTTAGATTAAATTAAATTAAAATTTACCTGTAAAATTATTAAGTTTTAACTAACAATTAAACTAATATAACTATTAAACTAAAATTAAACTAACTACCAATTGAAGAAAACTAAACTACATATTAAAAAAATCCTAACACTACAAGGTATCTAAAAAAAAAAAAAAAGACTAAATTACAAAAAATAAAAAAGACTAAATTACAAAAAATAAAAAAGACTAAATTACGAAAAATAACAAACGAAATTATTCAAAAGAAAAAAGAATTACACCTAATCTAATAGCCCTATCAAAATAAAAAAGCCCACCCAAAATAAAAAAACCTCTAGCCTACAATAAACTACCAATAGCCCTTAAAAGGGCCTTTTGTAGGGCATTGCCCTAAGTTAAACAGCTCTTTTACCTGTAAAAATACAAAGACCCCCCCCCCACACAGTAAAACCCACCACCCAGCCTACCCCCCAAAATAAAAAACCTAACTCTAAAAAAAACATAATTTGTGTAAGAACTTACCTGATAAATTCATTTCTTTCATATTGGCAAGTCTATGAGCTAGTGACATATGGGATATACATTCCTACAAGGAGGGGGCAAAGTTTCCCAAACCTCAAATGCCGATAAATACTCCTCCCACCACACCCACAACTCAGTTTAACGAATAGCCAAGTAGAGAGGTGATAACAAAAAGGAGTAAAAAAGCATACAAAAAGAGGAACTGGAAATATAATTGTGCTTTTATACAAAAAAACATAACCACCATAAAAAGGGTGGACCTCATGGACTCTTGCCAATATGAAAGAAATGAATTTATCAGGTAAGTTCTTACATAAATTATGTTTTCTTTCATGTAATTGGCAAGAGTCCATGAGCTAGTGATGCATGGGATAGAAATACCCAAGATGTGGAAGTCCACAGAAGAGTCACTAGAGAGGGAGGGATAAAATAACAACAGCTATTTCCACTGAGAAATTAAATCCACACAATAATTAAGTTTTTCTTAAAAAACATAATTCAAAAGCAGTAGAATCAAACTGAGACAGCTGCCTGAACAACTTTTCTACCAAAGACTGCTTCAGAAGAAGCAAAATACATCAAAATGTTAAAAACAATAAAAGTATGCAAAGAAGACCAAATTACTACTGATTTGCAAATTTGATCAACCAAAGCTTCATTCTGAAAAAGCCCAAGAAATGGTGACTAAACTGAGTAGAATGAGCTGTAAATCTCTGAGGCGGAGCCTGCCCTGCCTCCAAATAAGCTTTGAAAAACAAAAGCTTTAACGAGGATGCCAAAGAAATGTCAGAGGCTTTCTAACCTTTTCTGGAACCAGAAAAACAACAAATAGACTAGAAGTCTTCTGAAATCCTAGAAACCTCAATATAGAATTATAAAGCTCTCACCACATCCAAAGGATGTAAAGAACTCTCAAAGAATTCTTTAGGATTAGGACACAAAGGAGGAACAACAATTTATGTTGTTCAAATTCACAACCGTAGGAAAAAAAGAAGTCCACAAAACAACTAATCTAGATGAAAAAATCAGATAAGGAGACACACAAGAGAGAGATGATAAATCAGAAACTCTTGTAGCAGAAAAAATAGTCAAAAGAAACATCACTTTCCAAGAAAGTAGATAATCTTCAAAGAAAATATAGGCTCAAAAGAAAAGAGCCTGCAAAATCTTTAAACCAAATATGACTCCAAAAAGGAAAACTTAAAGGGACACTGTACCCAAAATTTTTCTTTTGTGATTCAGATTGAGCATGAAATTTTAAGCAACTTTCTAATTTACTCCTATTATCAAATTTTCTTCATTCTCTTGGTATCTTTATTTGAAATGCAAGAATGTAAGTTTAGATGCCGGCCCATTTTTGGTGAACAACCTGGGTTGTCCTTGCTGATTGGTGGATAAATTCATCCACCAATAAAAAAAGTGCTGTCCAGACTACTGAAACCAAAAAAAGCTTAGATGCCTTCTTTTTGAAATAATGATAGCAAGAGAACAAAGAAAAATTGATAATAGGAGTAAATTAGAAAGTTGCTTAAAATTGCATGCTCTTTCTGAATTACAAAAGAAAAAAATTGGGTTCAGTGTCCCTTTAATAAATGAACAGGCTTGATACCAACCAAAGCCTGAAGAAAACAGTGAATATCAGGAAGTTTAAGCAATCTTTCTAGGAAATAAAACAGAAAGAACGGAAATGTGTCCCTACAATTTGCAGACAAACTTATCCAAACCATCCTGAAAAAACTGTAAAATCCTAGGAATTCTAAAAGAATGCCAAAGAATTTATGAGAACACCATAAAATATAGGTTTTCCAAACCTAATAATACATGTTCCATGAAACAGACTTATAAGCCTGCAACATAGTGATACAAACTGAGTCAGAGAAACCTCTATGACTAAACGCTAATCAATTTCCATACCATCAAATTAGTAATTTGAGATCCCGATGGAAAAAATCCCCTAAAACAAGAGGGCTGGCCAAAGAGAAAGAATGGCAACTGGACATCTGAACAAGATCCACATACCAAACCTGTGAGGCCATGCTGATAACATCAGAAACACATGAGACTGTTCCAATATGATCTTGGAAACCACCCTTGGAAGAAAAAAACAGAGGTGGAAAGATGAAATCAGGTTGCAAAACCAAGACACTGCTAATGCATCCACCATTTCTGTCTGAGGATCCCTAGACCTGAAAAGGTACCTGGGAAATTAAAAAAAACACATCTGTATAGAGATACAACTCTCCTGGATGTAAAGACTGATGGCTGAGATAATCCCCCTCCCAAATGTCTAAACCTGAGATAAAAAAATCGTAGAAAATAGACCGGAGATGAATTCCATCTAAGAACGTATTCAAGATACTTCTTAATTGCTAAGGAACTACGAGTCCCTATTTGTTGATTGACATATGCCACAGTTGTGATATTGTCTGTCTGAAAGCAAAAGTTCTCTCCTAAAAGAGGCCAAGCCTGAAAGAGCTCTGAAAAATAACACAGAGTTCTAAAATATCAATTGGAAACCTTGCCTCTTGAAGTTTCCAAACCCCTTGTGCTGTCAGAGACCCTCAGACAGCTCCCCAACCTGTAAGACTTGCATCCATTAAGAATATAGTCCAGGAAGGACAAACAAAAGCAGGCTCCTGAATAAAACGATGATAGACTAATCACCAAAACAGAGAGAATAGAGTGTTAGGATTTAAAAATATCAACTGTGATATCTAAAAACAATCCCTATCATTGATTCAGTATGCAAAGCAAAAAAGAGATCTCAGATGAAAAATGAGCAATGGGAACCATTCCCGATGCTGCAGTTATGAGACCTAAAACTTCCATGCACATAGCCACTGAAAGAAATGCTAACACCAATTACAATTGACTATTATCCGATAAAGACAAAGACATGGACACAGAATCCATCTAGAAACCCAAAAAGAAGTGACCATTGTCTGAGGAATCACGAAACTCTTAGGTAAATTAAAGTTGATTCATGAGGGATTCCAAAAAAGTCCATATATTTGAATACTGCGCTTTCATATGTATGTATTGGGTACTTGTAAAGTGCGTCTAATCATCCGTAAGGGACTTAAGACGCTGATTATTTAATCGACCTCAGAAGGATGAAAGGCTGAATGGACCTTGCCGGTAATCAAACCTGCAACTCTCATGTTGCTACAGAGCTCAGCCACAGTGCATTAGCATGCTGAGCTATCTGTCCGGCTTTATTAAAAGAAAAGTTTAAGCTAATACCAAGATACCATCCAAATAAGGAAGCACCACAATACCCTACTGTCTGAAAACAGAAATAAGGGCACCAAGAACCTTTGAAAAGATTCATAAAGCTGGCGCTAGACCAAATGGAAAAGCGGTCTGAATGAAATAAAATATGAGGATAAACATCCTGAAGAATGGAGTAGACATAAAATGACCTTGCTGAACAAAAAGGCATAATAGTCCTTATAATCGCCAACTTAAAAGTTGAGACTCTAACAAAACAATATAAAAGTTTTCAGACCCAAGATTGGACTGAATAAACCTTTCTTCTTTGGGACAAAGAATAAAATTAAATAGAAACCCAAACCCTGTTCCTGCTAAAAGAACTGGTATAATCACCCCTGAAAATTTTTTGCAGAGTATACTCAGAAAGAAAGATTCTTCCCATAGGATGTCTCATTCTAAAAATCTATTCAAACTAATTCATGCAGTCTAATAACTAGAACAAGCATTTGTAGTCAGGATATTCACCAACTGATCTACATCACCGGACTAAGTAGGGCAGAAAAAGACTCTAAACCTCCAGAAATAGTGGAGATAATAGAAATCAAACAAATTTTTATCCTAACAAGATAGAGAAAATAAAAAATATTTGAAATCATAATAATAGATATAGTAAACATAATTAAATAAATACATCTAAAGTAAATAAACAGAGTTAAAACTGCTTATGCTAACTGTTCAACAAAGGTTGAGAGAACAGTAATGTCAGCCACCGATAAAACTGAGCAAGAAATATAAACAGTACGTGAATATGCTCTACTAAGGTTATATTCAAATTCTAAAGAATCCTGAAAATAATTACCAATTTCCATAGAAATAGTAGTACAGTCCCAAGAGGGAATCAGAATAACCATTCTCTAGAATATAATACAGATAGTATATAGAATAGGAAAAGACCTCAAGAGCAGAAATGTTAAAATCCAGATTTGAAAAGGATTATCAACAAAGTTAATAGGAGGACTAGACTCCTAAAAGGTATAAATAACAAAATTTCCTTAGCAAAGAACAAAAAATGTTCAAATGAAAAATAAGGAGAATTTTTAACAAACTGTCTGATACAGGATCTTTTGAGCCAAAGAAACCTTCATCAGTAGAATAAACTTAAGTATGCTGTCGGTGAGAACAAAATTAATTAAATCTTAACAATTTTGAAAAGACTTTGTAAGTTTACTTAAAGGCATAACAGCAGTCATAACCTTTTTATGATATAAGCAACAACATGTGATGTTTGCAGATGAAATCAAGTACATGAACTGAGTAAGTAAAAACAGTAAATGTCATTGTACATGTAGAAACATTGCTAGCATAAAACATGATAAATAAATGCCACATAATTGAGCTGAAGAAATAATAACAGCGTAATAATGAAAAGAACACACTAAGCTTTGTAGAATTGTGTTCCAGGGCATCAAAGTTTCTACAGTAACATCAGAGTCAGGATCAGAATGAGACATCTTACAAAATGTAACAAAAAAAGAAAAATAACATTAGGCAAAATATTCAATTTCGTTTCAGTAGGGAAGAACAAAAGAAAGTATTTTTTTTAAAATAAAATTAAAAAGCAGGCATTATCCTGATTTGAACAGCCAATAGGATTTTAGCAGCTCTAAATCCTATTGGCTGATTCAAAATTTTCAGCCAATAGGAATGCACGGAGCTTGATATATGGGCCTCATTGTCTTAATTAGATCCAGGCTCTCTGTCAAGAGTTTATTGCAGCTCTTTTGCATGTAACAAGTAACTGTTTTTTATCAATGAAATAAAATCATAAAATAAAATCATAAAATAAAATCAATCAATTTTACTAACACAATTGAAATGTTTTCTATTCTCAGAGTTGAGAGACTTACAACATCCTAGTCAAATGCTTGTTTAATTAAATCCTTGATTTTTACAATTTATTTCAATATTATTAGTACACTTCTGTCCCGCTCTGTTCCCATCTTTGCCTTGTGCAGACTTGGGAATGCTGTTGCATATTTAGATTTGGACTGGCCATGTGGTTATTATTGTTGAGTTTAAACAGAGACATTCTGCAAATTAAAATAAAAAACGGATTTGGAGATACATCAAAGTTCCCCACCCTCCCTTAACATGTTTTGCTGTTCTATTTCGGCTTTTTCAAAAGGTGACATGCGCCTGTGTCTGAGGGTATAAATAGACTCCGCCCTCAATAATAACATCAGCATCCAGAATTTAAATAGATGCTAATAACAAGCACAGTATAAGTGTTATATACATATTGAAAATTAAACAACAGCAAACAAATACTTCACATTTACCCCAAAGAGACTCAGGGGGTTTTATATCATCTATAATTGTGGTATGATATGATTTAATATAAAATTATAGCTAATCTCTCACTGCGTCTAAAGGGGAATAAAAACACAACATATATAAATAAATGATGCTAACTTAATGTTATTAGACCCAACTACTAGACATATATAAATGTCTATTCTAGGTTGATTCTTTCCTTTTTCCTTCCCTCCCTGGAAATATATATGACATACAAATAATCCTATATTATAAAAGGCCAGGTATGTTTGTCTGATGCAGTCATGCTCAGAAAAGACTGCAGCTCGGGACAAACATATCTGGCTGTAAGGATCTGTGTCCGGCGATCAGTGACAGGTGCGAGGCCTTAAGGATCAGTGGCACATGTTAGTGTGATAAAGACAAGTGGGTTGGGGACCCATTACTGGAGGGGGCGGGAGTGGGTGGGACCGCTACGCTGCTATGTTGGTGGAGTGGGAGGGCTAGGAGGGAGGTGGGTGGCCCATTGCTGGAAGGAGGCGGGAGCAGGTGGGACTATTACGCTCCAAAAAAAAAGTTTGAGAGTGGCAGGGAGGGGGGATGAGGCAGAGGCGATCACAGGGAAGGAAAGATTCTTGGCGGGAGAGGTGATTTTGGCCCAAGTAACGGGCTTTAAGACTAATATACAAATAATTGACAAATAAAACAGAAGACAAAGTGTTACTGATAAACCTTTTATTTACCATCACTACAAGATTATTATAAGTTAATAGGTAAAATGACTCCAATACCAGCAAAGTGCATAAACATAGTATAAAGTATAAATCATAAAGAAAGTGTAAGACAAAGTACTGTCATTATTAACAACAATATATGTAATGAAGTATTACCAGAATATTATAAGATCACTATAAGCACATAAGTAAAGGGGGAGTAATGCCAACTAAGCTCACCAATGTCTTGCACAAATAACTTAGAAATATAGTACAAGAGTTTAGTGTTGGTATTGATATAGTAAGACAAAGTACTGCTACTATTAACCAAACACTCAATTAATTAAAATCAGAACATTATAAGATTATTTAAAGTAGATAGATAAAGGGAAATTAATACCAACTAAGTTTACCAATATCTTACACCAATAACTCAGAAAATAGTTGATATAAATGGATGCACATTAATACCTAAGGCCTAGATTTGGAGTTTGGCGTTAGCCGTGAAAACCAGCGTTAGAGGCTCCTAACGCTGGTTTTAGGCTAACTCTGGTATTTGGAGTCGCTCAAAAAAGGGTCTAACGCTCACTTTTCAGCCGCGACTTTTCCATACCGCAGATCCCCTTACGTAAATTGCGTATCCTATCTTTTCAATGGGATTTTTCTAACTCCGGTATTTAGAGTCATGTCTGAAGTGAGCGTTAGAAATCTAACGACAAAACTCCAGCCGCAGGAAAAAAGTCAGTAGTTAAGAGCTTTCTGGGCTAACGCCGGTTTATAAAGCTCTTAACTACAGGGAGTGCAGAATTATTAGGCAAATGAGTATTTTGACCACATCATCCTCTTTATGCATGTTGTCTTACTCCAAGCTGTATAGGCTCGAAAGCCTACTACCAATTAAGCATATTAGGTGATGTGCATCTCTGTAATGAGAAGGGGTGTGGTCTAATGACATCAACACCCTATATCAGGTGTGCATAATTATTAGGCAACTTCCTTTCCTTTGGCAAAATGGGTCAAAAGAAGGACTTGACAGGCTCAGAAAAGTAAAAAATAGTGAGATATCTTGCAGAGGGATGCAGCACTCTTAAAATTGCAAAGCTTCTGAAGCGTGATCATCGAACAATAAAGCGTTTCATTCAAAATAGTCAACAGGGTCGCAAGAAGCGTGTGGAAAAACCAAGGCTCAAAATAACTGCCCATGAACTGAGAAAAGTCAAGCGTGCAGCTGCCAAGATGCCACTTGCCACCAGTTTGGCCATATTTCAGAGCTGCAACATCACTGGAGTGCCCAAAAACACAAGGTGTGCAATACTCAAAGACATGGCCAAGGTAAGAAAGGCTGAAAGACGACCACCACTGAACAAGACACACAAGCTGAAACGTCAAGACTGGGCCAAGAAATATCTCAAGACTGATTTTTCTAAGGTTTTATGGACTGATGAAATGAGAGTGAGTCTTGATGGGCCAGATGGATGGGCCCGTGGCTGGATTGGTAAAGGGCAGAGAGCTCCAGTCCGACTCAGACGCCAGCAAGGTGGAGGTGGAGTACTGGTTTGGGCTGGTATCATCAAAGATGAGCTTGTGGGGCCTTTTCGGGTTGAGGATGGAGTCAAGCTCAACTCCCAGTCCTACTGCCAGTTTCTGGAAGACACCTTCTTCAAGCAGTGGTACAGGAAGAAGTCTGCATCCTTCAAGAAAAACATGATTTTCATGCAGGACAATGCTCCATCACACGCGTCCAAGTACTCCACAGCGTGGCTGGCAAGAAAGGGTATAAAAGAAGAAAATCTAATGACATGGCCTCCTTGTTCACCTGATCTGAACCCCATTGAGAACCTATGGTCCATCATCAAATGTGAGATTTACAAGGAGGGAAAACAGTACACCTCTCTGAACAGTGTCTGGGAGGCTGTGGTTGCTGCTGCACGCAATGTTGATGGTGAACAGATCAAAACACTGACAGAATCCATGGATGGCAGGCTTTTGAGTGTCCTTGCAAAGAAAGGTGGCTATATTGGTCACTGATTTGTTTTTGTTTTGTTTTTGAATGTCAGAAATGTATATTTGTGAATGTTGAGATGTTATATTGGTTTCACTGGTAAAAATAAATAATTGAAATGGGTATATATTTGTTTTTTGTTAAGTTGACTAATAATTATGCACAGTAATAGTCACCTGCACACACAGATATCCCCCTAAAATAGCTATAACTAAAAACAAACTAAAAACTACTTCCAAAACTATTCAGCTTTGATATTAATGAGTTTTTTGGGTTCATTGAGAACATGGTTGTTGTTCAATAATAAAATTAATCCTCAAAAATACAACTTGCCTAATAATTCTACACTCCCTGTATATAGTGAACTGGTCTGGACTGTTTCTTTGGACTTGTGAATTTAGAATGTTTGATCCGCAAGGCTCTCTGTAGGTATTGCACAGAGTGGAATCTAGATGTTTTTTTCGGCTGCCAGCACTGTGGATATCGCAGCTTTGGAACAGGACGCCACAATATTGAAGTTGAATCAGGATTTAAGTGTTTTCAAGTTTCCTTTTTGCAGTCACATTACCTATTAGGGAATCACTTTTAGAGACTTTCTGTTAAAACATTAAGGCCTAGATTACAAGTGGAGCTCTACTATAATAAAATTAATCCTCAAAAATACAACTTGCCTAATAATTCTGACTCACTGTACTGTACTCTAAAGTACACTAACACCCATAAACTACCTATGTACCCCTAAACCGAGGTCCCCCCCACATCGCCGCCACTCGATTAATTTTTTTTAACCCCTAATCTGCCGACCGCCAACTACGTTATACTTATGTACCCCTAATCTGCTGCCCCTAACACCGCCGACCCCTATATTATATTTATTAACCCCTAACCTGCCCCCCACAACGTCGCCGCCAGCTACCTACACTTATTAACCCCTAATCTGCTGACCGCAAAGCGCCGCCACCTACGTTATCCTTATGTACCCCTAATCTGCTGCCCCTAACACCGCCGACCCCTATATTATATTTATTAACCCCTAATCTGCCCCCCTCAACGTCGCCTCCACCTGCCTACACTTATTAACCCCTAATCTGCCGAGCGGACCGCACCGCTACTATAATAAAGTTATTAACCCCTAATCCGCCTCACTAACCCTATAATAAATAGTATTAACCCCTAATCTGCCCTCCCTAACATCGCCGACACCTAACTTCAATTATTAACCCCTAATCTGCCGACTGGAGCTCACCGCTATTCTAATAAATGTATTAACCCTTAAAGCTAAGTCTAACCCTAACACTAACACCCCCCTAAATAAAATATAATTTTAATCTAACGAAATTAATTAACTCTTATTAAATAAATTAATCCTATTTAAAGCTAAATACTTACCTGTAAAATAAATCCTAATATAGCTACAATATATATTATAATTACATTGTAGCTATTTTAGGATTAATATTTATTTTACAGGCAACTTTGTAATTATTTTAACCAGGTACAATAGCTATTAAATAGTTAAGAACTATTTAATAGTTACCTAGTTAAAATAATTACAACATTACCTGTAAAATAAATCCTAACCTAAGTTACAATTAAACCTAACACTATACTATCATTAAATTAATTAAATAAAATAACTACAATTACCTACAATTAAACCTAACACTACACTATCAATAAATTAATTAAATACAATATCTACAAATAACTACAATGAAATAAACTAACTAAAGTACAAAAAATAAAAAAGAACTAAGTTACAAAAAATAAAAAAATATCTACAAACATAAGAAAAATATTACAACAATTTTAAACTAATTACACCTACTCTAAGCCCCCTAATAAAACAACAAAGCCCCCCAAAATAAAAAATGCCCTACCCTATTCTAAATTACTAAAGTTAAAAGCTCTTTTACCTTACCAGCCCTGAACAGGGCCCTTTGCGGGGAATGCCCCAAGAAGTTCAGCTCTTTTGCCTGTAAAAAAAACATACAATACCCCCCCCAACATTACAACCCACCACTCACATACCCCTAATCTAACCCAAACCCCCCTTAAATAAACCTAACACTAAGCCCCTGAAGATCTTCCTACCTTATCTTCACCATACCAGGTTCACCGATCCGTCCTGAAGAGCTCCTCCGATGTCCTGATCCAAGCCCAAGCGGTTGGCTGAAGATGTCCATGATCCGGTAGAAGTCTTCATCCAAGCGGGGCAGAAGAGGTCTTCCATCCGATTGAAGTCTTCATCCAAGCGGGGCAGAAGAGGTCTTCCATCCGATTGAAGTCTTCATTCAGGCGGCATCTTCTATCGACATCCATCTGGAGCGGAGCGGCAGCATCCTGAAGACCTCCAACGCGGAACATCCATCCTGGCCGATGACTGAACGACGAATGATGGTTCCTTTAAATGACGTCATCCAAGATGGTGTCCCTCGAATTCCGATTGGCTGATAGGATTCTATCAGCCAATCGGAATTAAGGTAGGAATATTCCGATTGGATCAGCCAATCGGATTGAACTTGATTCTGATTGGCTGTTTCCATCAGCCAATCAGAATATTCCTACCTTAATTCGGATTGGCTGATAGAATCCTATCAGTCAATCGGAATTCGAGGGACGCCATCTTGGATGATGTCATTTAAAGGAACCGTCATTCGTCGTTCAGTCGTCTGCCAGGATGGATGTTCCGCGTTGGAGGTCTTCAGGATGCTGCCGCTCCGCTCCAGATGGATGTCGATAGAAGATGCCGCCTGGATGAAGACTTCAATCGGATGGAAGATCTCTTCTGCCCCGCTTAGATGAAGACTTCAATCGGATGGAAGACCTCTTCTGCCCCGCTTGAATGAAGACTTCTACCGGATCATGGACATCTTCAGCCCCCCGCTTGGGCTTGGATCAGGACATCGGAGGAGCTCTTCAGGACGGATCGGTGAACCTGGTATGGTGAAGATAAGGTAGGAAGATCTTCAGGGGCTTAGTGTTAGGTTTATTTAAGGGGGGTTTGGGTTAGATTAGGGGTATGTGGGTGGTGGGTTGTAATGTAGGGGGGGTATTGTATGTTTTTTTTACAGGCAAAAGAGCTGAACTTCTTAGGGCATGCCCCGCAAAGTGCCCTGTTCAGGGCTGGTAAGGGGTTAATAATTGAAGTTAGGTGTCGGCGATGTTAGGGAGGGCAGATTAGGGGTTAATACTATTTATTATAGGGTTAGTGAGGCGGATTAGGGGTTAATAACTTAATTATAGTAGCGCTCAGGTCCGCTCGGCAGATTAGGGGTTAATAAGTGTGCGCTGGTATTACAAGTTTACAGGAATGTGACACCATAGCCACCAAGCAGCAAGCTATATCCAGGGTGCTGAACCAAAAATGGGCTGGCTCCTAAGTTTTAAGAGAAAATAGTGAAGGCTACTGAGCAACAGTAAAAAAAGCTTTAATCCATTTAAAAAGTACAGGATGCACACTGAGTGTGCATTATGATCTCCAAAGACTTTATCTGCAATATAGGATGTGTGTAAACCACTATGTCTCTGATAACCCTAGAGGGATTGACTCTTGTGTGTGCATCACGACTTGAACTGTTATGTTATTATGTTTTTCTCCCTGAATGTACAATGGAAAAAAGTTGTAAAATATGTAACACTTGATTATATACTAATAAAGCTTTCTCTTACAAGGTGTATCCAGTCCACGGATTCATCCTTACTTGTGGGATATTCTCATTCCCTACAGGAAGTGGCAAAGAGAGCACACAGCAAAGCTGTCCATATAGCTCCCCCTCAGGCTCCGCCCCCCCAGTCATTCTCTTTGCCACTCTAACAAGTAGCATCTCCACGGGAGGGTAAAGTGAATGTGGTGTTAGATTTGTAGTTTTTTATATCTTCAATCAAAAGTTTGTTATTTTTAAATAGTGCCGGTTTGTACTATTTACTCTCTAGCAGAAAGTGATGAAGAATTCTGCTGAGAGGAAAATGATTTTAGCATGTCTTGTTCCCTTCATCCGTGTCCTAAAGCTTTGGTATTGGTACCCCACAAGTAAGGATGAATCCGTGGACTGGATACACCTTGTAAGAGAAAACAGAATTTATGCTTACCTGATAAATTACTTTCTCTTACGGTGTATCCAGTCCACGGCCCGCCCTGGCAATTAAGCCAGGTTAAAATTTACTGTTTAAACTACAGTCACCACTGCACCCTATGGTTTCTCCTTTTTCTCCTAACCGTCGGTCGAATGACTGGGGGGGGCGGAGCCTGAGGGGGAGCTATATGGACAGCTTTGCTGTGTGCTCTCTTTGCCACTTTCTGTAGGGAATGAGAATATCCCACAAGTAAGGATGAATCCGTGGACTGGATACA
Source organism: Bombina bombina (assembly GCF_027579735.1). Taxonomy (NCBI): domain Eukaryota; kingdom Metazoa; phylum Chordata; class Amphibia; order Anura; family Bombinatoridae; genus Bombina; species Bombina bombina. Next base: position 1,271,667,539 of record NC_069500.1, read on the forward strand.
CCGTAAGAGAAAGTAATTTATCAAGTAAGCATAAATTCTGTTTTTTTGAAAAAAAAAAAAGTACAGGATACAAAATCACAAACAGAAGGGCTCAGCTATCTTACACGTTTCATGCCGTAAGGCACTTACTCAAAGATACTGAGCACAAGTAAAACAGCCGTTACATTTAAAGGCAGAGTGACCAATCAAACACAGTCCAAAAATTACATGGTAACAGCTGTCATACTAACATATACGTATGCTGTGGTATGCATGCCTTTAAGAAAACTGTAACAGCGTCTAAAATCAAAATGAACATTACTTGCAGTAACAGCAAAAAGGACACATAATATGATCATTAGAAATAAGTTAACAATGAAAACTAATACTATAACGATATACAATATATATTGTATATTATGTTATAAATTATTCCAATATACTACTATCTCTACCTTTTGGTATATAAATCAATTGGGTTATGTTGTTACAATTTATGCTATACAACCCCAAATTAAAAATAAATATATGTGTATGTTTAATGACATTATCAAGGTTTATTCTACATAATACCTTATATCCCACTCCAAATTCAAAAAAGTAATTTTTTATCAAGTATCTTAGCTAAGTCACCGCCTCTCACAGGGATCCTAGCTAGGTCAATAATTTTTATTTTAAAATTAGGGACATTGGTAAAGTGAAAAAGATTGAAGTGTTTGGCCACTGCGGAATCTTTATTATAATTTTTCACGTCCCTCAGGTGTTCCCTAGCTCGGGATCTAAGGGTCCTAGTTGATTGACCTACATACTGTGCTCCACAGACCTGACAATCCAGTAAGTACACTATATGGTCAGTAAGACAAGTCGCATAAAATTCAATGTCAAAATGTTCTCCTGTGACATTGCTGGTGAACTTATTAGTGAAGTCCATATTATCACATGTTAGACAATTAGTTAAATGTGACCTGAAATTACCTTGAGGTTTTAACTTTAGTTTTTGAGGCAACCATACTGGGAGAAAGTCTAGAGGCCAAGGTAGGTGGTTTTCTAGCCACAAACTTACAATTTGTTAAATAAGTTTGTAAGATATCATCACCTTTTAATACACTCAAATGTTTCTTAATGATATTACAAATTTTATTATAGTGCAGGGAAAATTCTGTTAAGAAAACTATACTATTTTCATCAAGGTACCATTTGATTGTGCCACTAGACCCAATTATCTCATCCTTTGGTTTCCAAGTTTTTATTTCCTCAAAGGTTCCATGTAGGACCCTCTCATTATATCCTCTGACTTTAAGCCTACATATTAGTTCCTGGCCCCCTTGTATATAGTTCTGTAATGTACTTGCATTATGCCTTAGCCTAATAAATTGGCTTCTATGGATGGACTTAACTAAATGTCCTGGATGACAAGAAGTGGCATGTAGCATGGTGTTGCCCACTGTGTCCTTTCTATACGTACTAGAAATTATCCTATGTGTCACTGAATATCCATGTAAGTGTAAATCCAAAAAGTTAACCCCATCATGGCACAATTCTCCAGTAAACCTGAGGTTATTATCATTATTATTGATGTGTGATAAAAAATTCTCAAATTGAAAAGTATCTTTGACTATAAAATAAGATCATCAATATACCTCATGTACAGAAGGATGTCGGACCGGAAAATCTCATCAATGTCATAGATGTGGTGGAGCTCCCACCTCCCCACAAACAAATTTGCATAAGATGGGTCGAATTTCGCCCCCATCGCTGTACCTTGGTTTTGTAAATAAAACTCAGAATCAAACATAAAATAATTGTGGGTGAGTTAGAACTCCAGAAAAATAGGATGATACTTACTGGCACTAGTTAAAGTGAAAAAATGGAATAAAAATAGTTATATTCCAGTGATACCCCCCATATAATATCAGAATTAGAGAGGGTAGGTAAGAATCTAATTGGGGGGTTGAATTAGCACTCTTCCTATAGATTGTATATTTAAAAAGTCTAAACTTTAATAGTATATATGTATAAAAGGAAAAATATACTTTATGAGAATATCGTAATTACCAACCAATTAAAATTGTATGATGTATCGTCACCCCCCTGTTTCCTGGCCGATAACAGTAATCCTCGGCATCAGGTGACAGGGATGACTAACATCTATGTACAAAAATAAAATAGTGCAAATAGTGTCACTACACATTGAGAAAGGCTGATACAACAGCCAAAACGCGTTTGTGCTTATAGTGTATAATTGTTTACACTATTTTATTTTTGTACACAGATGTTAGTCATCCCTGTCACCTGATGCCGAGGAATGCTGTTATCGGCTTGGAAACAGGGGGGTGATGATACATCATACAATTTTAATTGGTTAATAATTATGATATTCTCATAAAGGATATTTTTCCTTTTTTACTTATATACTATTAAAGTTTTGACTTTTCAAATATACAATCTATAGGAAGAGTGCTAATTCAAATCCCCACTTAGGTTCTTACCTACCCTCTCTAATTCTGAGTAAGAACTCCACAACATCCAAGACATATTGTTTTACTTCTTCACTATAAGTAGTTTCTTTGGTCATAAAAAACTCCAAGATCCGACACCCATGCACATGAGGTATTGAGGAATAAAGTGAAACAGCGTCAACTACTACCCACTTATATCCCTCCTGCCAGTCAAAGTCCTTCAAAATATCTAAAAGATGACTCAAATCTCTGAGATAGCTGTACAAATTTTTCAGTATGGGTTGTAAAATATTATCTATCCACTCAGACATATGCTCCAAAAGTGAGCCTATGTCTGAAATGATTGGGTGCCCTGGGGGAGATGTGAGGCTCTTATGTGTCTTAGGAAGATAATGAAAAATGGGAGTAGTGATATGTATGGGTAATAGTTGCTTTGATTGTTCTACAGTCATAATCCCCAAAGTAACTGCTTCATCTAGTAGTTTATTTAGCTGACTAGTAAGTATAACTGTAGGATCACTTTGAAGTTTTCGATATGTGGTCATGTCTGATAATTGTCTATTAGCTTCAGCTATATAATCAGTCTTGTTGAAAACGACAACATTGGAACCCTTGTCAGAGTTTCTGATGACAATGTTGTCGTTCTCAGCCAGGTTTCTTAAGGCTAATCTCTCCAGTCCAGTAAGGTTGTCCTTGTATTTAACAGCTTTAGTCGTCTCTTCCAATTTGAGAATATCTTCCTCCACACGCTTGTGAAAGGAATTAATAAAACTACCCCTGAAGTATCTAGGGTAAAAACTTGATCCCAATCTCTTCGGAGGTGGAATATCGCTTACAACACTTGCTGGGGAGTCATTCAAATTTTAATAGTTTCAACTAAGCATAAATCCAAAAAACAGAACACCTTATTCCAATCTGTAATATCACCAACTTCATGTATTATAGGATCATACAAATCATAATTGACATTATGCTCAGTAGAGTGAAAAAATCTTTTTAAAGTCGATTTTCTGACAAACTTATTTATTTAGTCCTGAAAGCTGAAAACTTATGGGTAGGGGCAAACCCTAAACCCTTCTTCACGACTTTCTCATGTATAGGTGTCAGTTTGACATTAGACAAATTGATAATGTTTAAAGTCCCTTCTTCTTGTGTGATTTCTGCAGCTTCACTGGTCCTCCTTCCCTTCTTCCTTCTCGATCTTCTGGTCCGTCTCCTAAAAGGACACTTGACTGATTGCGAGTTTTGGGTTGAACTGCCACCTGTACTTCCCCATTGTTTTTCTTAGATGAAACCTGTAAAGATAAGGAGACAGAAGAGGGAGGGGGACACACTGGAGCTGATGGGTCATCCCTGGATCCCAAGGAATCAGAGTCGTGGTCTGTAGATTCTGGCTCAGTAGAAGAGAACATCACCCTACGATCTTTATCTTAATCCGCTGTTGTTTTTTTTAAATTGGTTTTGGAAATTTGTTCTTATCTGCTTCATTGGTACGGTTCTTTTGTGGTATTCTCTGGCATCTACGGAATCTGGACCAATCATATACTTGTTATCATAATCCTCACGGTCACGTAAGAATATTTTCCTCTTTCTTTCAGCTATTTCCTCATCCACTTTCTTGATCTTTTCTTTCATGTGTGTATTAAGTTCAGCATATTGCTCATCACCTTTGCATGTTTTCAATTCTGCTTTAATAGTTGTAATTTTCTTTTTCAGATTAATACGTTTGCGTTCTTTACTTTTAACCAGAATCCCCAAAAGGGTAATGGAACATTTATTTAAAGCTGTGTTCCATTCATCCAGAAGCTCAGTGTCTTCTAAGTCATAATTAGGGTATTTCTTCAGTCGCAACCCTCTGGGGACTCTTTTGGCATCAATGTAGTGTGAAAATGTAACTACATCCCACATGAAACGCAGATTTGATAACAGCAATTTTTCAAGGATATTGAATTGATGTTTGAAATCACCCACATGAGCATAAGTAGTGGTAGAAGAAAATATTTTTAAAAAATATTGTTTTCTATTTTTTATATCAAAATATGTGGCCAAGTTGCCATCTTCACCCTCCATAGTGAATGTATCCGTTATAGAACAAAAATGGAAAATATATTGACTTGTTGCTACTCACACAACCTTTAAACCCTTATGTATAAATGTACAAATATGTCAAAGGCGGGTCTGTATTCAAAATTCTCCAATAGACACAGGTGCATACAATTTGTGCAAAACTTTGTGTTTCCAAAACAGTAAAAAGAGCAAAAAACAGGGAGACCAAATATTGCTTTGTGAGCTGTAAAGTGTTAATATATCAGGACCATGCCATAGTAATGTTAATTATTTGTATCGAACATCAAAGACAGCAAACGGAAAAAAGTATGTTATTTAGTTCACAGAAAAAAAGGGTAACAAAATACAATCCGTGTATGAGAATAATTCCCTATAAATGTCAGTCCCATTACACATATAGCGCATATAGCTACTGTCGGAATAGATCAATCAGAATATACAGCTGATTCGTACCACAGATAACTTTCTCTGTGTAGTTTGGTCAGTTCATAATGAAACAAACAAAATTTGTACCTGATAGTTTCTCTAGTATGAGTCTCTCTGTGTAGCTTGTATGTCCACAACAAACGTTTGGTAACGAGCAGGCACAACAGGAAGTCCGATTTGTGACAAGAGAGGAGGAGTGCCGCTGCAATGAAACCTCTGTGGATGTGTGTGAGGAACACAGGTGAACAGAACCCAGCCAGTGACTAGGGTAGTGTGGAGCCAACAGAAAAATAGCGGTGGACAACCGCAAAAGGTTAAAGAGAAAATAGTGAAGGCTACTGAGCAACAGTCAAAAAAGCTTTAATCCATTTATAAAGTACAGGATACAAAATCACAAACAGAAGGGCTTAGCTATCTTATGTGTTTCACGCCGTAAGGTGCTTACTCATAGATACTGAGCACAAGTAAAACCGATGTCACATTTAAAGGCAGCGTGACCAATCAAACACAGTCCAAATATGAAGTGGTAACAGCTGTCATACTAACATATACGTATGCTGTGGTATGCATGCCTTTAAGAAAAATGTAACAGTGTCTAAAATCAAAATGAATATTACTTGCAGTAACAGCAAAATGGACACATATGATCATTAGAAATAAGTTAACAATGAAAACTAATACTATAACGATATACATAATAATAATGTTGGCATTGATATAGTAAGACAAAGTACTGCTACTATTAACACTCAATTAATTATAATCAGAACATTATAAGATCATTTAAGTACATAGATAAAAAGAAGGGTAATACCAACTACGTTTACCAATATCTTACACCAATAACTCAGAAAAATAGTTGATATAAATGGATGCGCATTAATACCTAAGAAACTAAGGACCAGATTACAAGTGGAGCGCAAAATATCGCTTTAGCTAAAGCGATATTTGCGATCCACTTTGTAATACCAGCACACGCTAATTTTCGCTGGTATTACAAGTTTACAGCAATGCGAACGTGAGCTTGGGTTCGCATTGCTGGGAAGCCTTTCGCTCACGAGAGCATGCTTCCATAGCCACCAAGCAGCAAGCTATATCCAGGATGCTGAACCAAAAATGGGCTGCCTTTTTCAAATAAAGATACAAAAAGAACGAAGAAAAATTGATAATATGAGTAAATTAGAAAGTTTCTTAAAACCATACATTTAAACAATAAAATTTACGCAAAACTAAAATATGATTATAAAAATGTTTATTTACTATTGTGATTGTGTTTGAACATTTTTAAAATGTTAATCATAAAGTTGTGCAAACACCACGAACTCATTCAGTTGGTCAAGTAAAAAATACATGCATTCAGTTACATTAAACAGTTCTTATTGGTACTAGATCAATTAGATGAAACCTTTAACATTAGCATTTGCTGTGTATAATTTAATTCTGAAAAGGGGTGAAAACCCTTTCGAAACAAAAGACCTGGGAAAAGTCTGTGTTGTATAGCTCTCTTAGGGGTAACCCAATTATATTGCATAAAGAACAGATTTTCAACTTATGTTGTTAGTAGAATAATTTGAACAAGTGCTTATAAAACGCATACGGATAGATTACAAGTTTTGCGTTATGAGCGGTGTGGTACTAACTTGCAAGTTATTGTCACCGCTCACTTACCTACAGCGCTGGTATTACAGGTTTACAAAAACCCAGCGTTAGCAGGCAAGAAGTGAGCGTAAAGCAAAATTGAGCTCCATACCGCACTCCAATACCAGCGCTGCTGAAAGCCGAGGTGAGCTGGTTTTACGTGCTTGTGCACAATTTCCCCATAGACATCAATGGGGAGAGCCGGCTGAAAAAAAGTATAACACCTGCAAAAAAGCAGCATAAAGCTCCGTAACACAGCCCCATTGATTCCTATGGGGAAAGAAAATGTATGTTTACACCTAACACCCTAACATGAACCCTAAGTCTAAACACCCCTAATCTTACACTTATTAACCCCTAATCTGCCGCCCCTGACATCGCCGACACCTACATTATACTTATTAACCCCTAATCTGCTGCCCCCAACATCGCCGACAGTTATTAACACCTATTCCGCCGCTCCCCGACATTGCCGCAACTAAATAAAGTTATAAACCCCTAGACCTCTGGCCTCCCACATCACTACCACTAAATAAACCTATTAACCCCTAAACCGCCAGCCCCCCACATTGCAACAACCAAAATTAAACTATATTAACTCCTAAACCTAACCGTAACGTAACCCTAACACCCCCTAACTTTGACATAATTTAAATAGAGCTAAATTAAAGTTACAATTATTAACTAAATAATACCTATTTAAAACTAAATACATATTTACCTGTGAAATAAAACCTAAGCTAGCTACAATATAACTAATTGTTATATTGTAGCTATCTTAGGTTTTATTTTTATTTCACAGGTAAGTTTGTATTTATTTAACTAGGTAGACTAGTTAGTAAATAGTTATTACAAAAAATAAAAACATACCATTATAAAAAATAACAAACACTACAATTACAAAAAAATTAAAAAAAACTAACATTACAAAAAATAACAAACACTATCCAAAACAATAAAAAATATTCCTATTCTAATACCATTTTAAAAATAAAAAAAACCCACCCCAAAATAAAAAACCCTAATCTATAATAAACTACCAAGGGCCCTTAAAAGGGCCTTTGGGGGCCCTTAAAAGGGCCTTTTGTAGGGCATTGCCCTAAGTTAAACAGCTCTTTTGCTATAAAACACCCAAAAACAGTTGCAAACCCCCATCCCCCAAACTACCAAGGGCCCTTAAAAGGGCCTTTTGGGGGCCCTTAAAAGGGCCTTTTGTAGGGCATTGCCCTAAAGTTAACAGCTCTTTTGCTACAAAAACAAACAAACACCCCCCAAACCCACAAAATAAAAAGAAAGTAAAACCTAATCTACCCATTGCATTTGGATGGGCATTGCCCTTAAAAGGGCATTTAGCTCTTTTGCTGCCCAAGCCCTAATCTAAAAATAAAAACCCACCCCAAAATGAAAAAATACATTACACAAAATAACAAACAAATGATCAAAAATAATAAAAATTATTCCTATTTTAATACCCATTTAAAAAAAAAAAAACACCAGAAAATAAAAAAACTAATCTAGAATAAACTACCAATGGCCCTTAAAAGGGCCTTTTGTAGGGCATTGCCCTAAAGATATCAGCTCTTTTTCGGGAAAAAAAAATTACAAACCCCCACTAACATTACAAACCCCCACTCCCCTAAACCCACAAAATAAAAAAAAAAATATCTAAAAAACCTAAGCTACCCATTGCCCTGAAAAGGGCATTTGGAAGGGCATTGCCCTTAAAAGGGCATTTAGCTCTTTTACATGCCCAAACCCTAAATTAAAAAAAAAAACACCCAAAAAACCCTTAAAAAAACCTATGACAAACTTCCGAAGATCCACTTACAGTTTTTGAAGTACTGCTTGAACGATCTTCATCCAGGCGGCGAGAAGTCTTCATCCAGACGGCCTCTTCAATCTTCATCCCGGCGGCGAAGTCCTCATCCAAACGGCGAGAAGTCTTCATCCAGGCGGCCTCTTCAATCTTCATCCAGGCGGCATCTTCTATCTTTATCCCAGCGGCGTGGAGCGGGTCCGTCCTGAAGACATCCGGCACGGAGCATCCTCTTCATACGGTCACCACCGTACACTGAATCTTCAATGCAGGGTACGCAATTCAAGATAGCGTCCCTTGCATTCCTATTGGCTGAAAAATTTGAATCAGCCAATAGGAATTATAGCTGCTAAAATCCTATTGGCTGTTCAAATCAGCCAATAGGATTTAAGCAGCTCTCATTCTATTGGATGATGAATCATATATGAATGATGAATGAATATATATATATATATATATATATATATATATATATATATAAAATGGAGTTTTACCAGTTCTTGAATTAAATATAAAACCATAGCTACAACACACATACCTTTTCCTGATATGTGTGTCTGTTTTTTATCTGTGTGAGTGCATGTGTTTATATACTAAATACATGTGTATGTGTGTAAGTACATTTGTGTATTTTTGTATGTGTGTTTGAATGTATTTATGTATGAAAGCATGATTGTGTGTGTTTGTGTATCAACACATGTTTATGTGTATGTGTTTATGTATGAATGCATGTTTATGTGTGTGTGTTTATGTATGAATGCATGTTTATGTGTGTGTGTTTATGTATGAATGCATGTTTATGTGTGTGTGTTTGTGTATGAATGCATGTTTATGTGTGTGTGTTTATGTATGAATGCATGTTTATGTGTGTGTGTTTGTGTATTAATGCATGTTTATGTGTGTGTTTATGTATGAATACATGTTTATGTGTTTGTGTTTGTGTATGAATACATGTTTATGTGCTTGTGTGTTTATGTATGAATGCATGTTTATGTGTGTGTGTTTGTGTAGGAATGCATGTTTATGTGTGTGTTTGCGTATGAATGCATGTTTATGTGTGTGTTTGTGTATGAATACATGTTTATCTGTGTGTGTTTATGTATGAATGCATGTTTATGTGTGAGTGTGGGTTTATGTATGAATACATGTGTATGTGTGTGTGTTTGTGTATGAATGCATGTTTATGTGTGTGTTTATGTTTGAATACATGTTTATGTGTGTGTGTTTGTGTATGAATACATTTTTATGTGTGTGTGTTTGTGTATAAATACATGTTTATGTGTGTGTTTATGTATGAATACATGTTTATGTGTGTGTGTTTGTGTATGAATACATGTGTATGTGTGTGTTTATGTATGAATACATGTTTATGTGTGTGTGTTTATGTATGTATACATGTTTATGTGTGTGTTTGTGTATGAATACATGTTTATGTGTGTGTGTTTTATGTATTAATACATGTTTATGTGTGTGTTTGTGTATGAATACATGTTTACGTGTGTGTGTGTGCTTTACATTTATATTTGTTTGTTGTATGAATATGAGATTAGCAATAAATAATAATAATAATACTATTTATATATGTTGTGATTAGGAATGAGTATAAAAATATAGCTACTGCACATATACCTACTTCTATATTAATTTCCTAAATACTAAATAAAAGTGGTAGATACTATGCTGATTTTCATTGTTATAGATCTTAAAATATTGTTTTAGTTTATTAACCCCGTTTATCGCTTGTTGAACAGCAATGGGATTTAAATAAATTGACAAAAATAAAGAGGAAACCAGAACGGCTTTTAGATGAGTTTGACTTCTTTTCTGGCTACTAACACTGAAGTGATATAAACCTTTAGGAATGTTCTAAACACAGGATACATATTGGTTAACCACTGCGCTAGGAAAGAAAACAAAAAGACAGTTTTTTTTGCTATAAGTTCTAACATTTAAGTTCTAGTCAACATCAAACTGTAAATCAGAAACAGCTTTAACAAAAGTCTCAGTATTATAATGCCAATTATTGTTTAGAAAACATATCTACCTTATATTAAAATGGCCAGTGTCACTATTACTATTCATCTTTAGTTTGTAGTATCTGTGTTAGTTCCGTAAAGAAAATAAAACAAAAATATTTGACAATTGGATAATATAGTGACAGATATTCCTTGTTAAGAGATCTGCTGTTCATAATCAATTAATTTTGTAAAATGTTTCCTTATTCTTAGACATTGCCCAACCGGTATATTGTCTTTGCATTTTTTGTAATATCAGCTTTTAGCATGCATACAATTGTTAGAGCCCACAGGTTTAAATAAAGTTTTTGTTTCAAATTTATAATTTTCCAACATAATTTCTAAATCCAAAAATATGACTCTTATAATGACTATGATGATATGTGAAATTTAGACCTCTATTGTTATTATTCATAGAGGCAAAGAAATTACTTAGATCCAATTCAGATCCTCTCCAGATTATCAGAATGTTGTCTATATATCTTTTAAATAGGAGTAGACTCGCTCTAAGCTATACCTCAAGAGATTGGCATAACTTTGCGCAAATCTCGTACCCATCGCTGTTCCTTCTTACTTTAAGAAATAATTTCCATTAAATGAAAAATAATTATGTTCTAAAAGGAACAATATACTTTCCAGTAGAAATTCTCTTTGTTCCATATGTTGTTCATTGTCTCTGTGTAGATAGTTCTTAAAGGCCCCTATTTCTAATTTATGATCAATTACTGCATACAGTACATCGCAAAATGCCAATATTAGATTCTTCTACCATTTTAAATTTCCAAAATCTGTTAAACGTTTGTAGAATCCTGTATGGAGGATTCTAATCCCCTTGCATATTTTTGTAGGAACCGATCTACGTATTGTGACAGATTTGATGTAATAGAGTTGATACTTGATATTAGTGGTCTACCAGGAGGGTTAAAAAATGGTATCCTAGTTACAAATATTCTGCTTAATTCGATACACCTTTATCCTTCCTTCCCCTTACTCAATATACCTGACTATTGTTTTAAATATGAGTTAGTAGGGTCTAAATCCAATTTTCTATAAGTTCTGGTATTACTTAAACAATTGACTTCTTGTACATATTTCTCTATATCCATCACCACAAATCCTCCGTCCTTATTTGTGGGCTTAATGGTAATCTCTTTATTATTCTGTAATTTATTCAAGGTCCCCGTTCCTTTCTATTTAGGTAATTATTCCTCTTATTATATTTATAAGCTTTCCAAAGATCAAATAAAACTACTTTTTCAACTGATTCCAAATTATACCCTCTTTCATAAGTTGGATAAAATGTAGATTTAGGTTTCAGATCAGTATGTCTATATGTTCTCTGTACACTATTAGTGTTTGGGGTAGAATGGGGTGTGGAGATTAAATTCCTTTCCACTGAATGTTTTATAAAATATCTTTTAATGTTAATTTCCTAACAAACTGTTTAACATGAATGTGTGTCTCAAATTTAGTCATTCTAGTAGTTGGAGCAAAAGTTAGCCCTACGCCCAAAATTATTTTCCTTATTGAGTTCAACTTTACTTAAATTAAATACCCCTATGCCTTCAGAAACTACCTCAGTCTATTTGCTTCATTTTTTGTCCTGCCTCCCCTCTTTCCTCTAGTTATTTTTCTTCTGCTTAAAATACTTTCTTGTCTCTCCATCCCCATTGTATTTCTGGAAGGGCCCTCTTTTGGAGGGCTCTGAGCTAAAAAAGATTGTTCTTCTCTAGTTAGTTCAAGTTTATCATTTTTCATTTTTAGCACAACTTACATTGTTTTACAGTATCTTATCACATTCACTTAGTCATTTTGTACCCAATATGTAATGTAGCACAGTTAGGCTTATGAAGTCTGCAGTGCGTAGTTCATAATCCCATAACTGGAAAACCCATCATTTTCAGGATCAAATAACAGAAAAAGAGGATAAAATAAATAATTAAAATATATTGCATAATTTAACATTTTATATTACAATTTTAAAGTATTTTATGATTCTTTCAGGGCTAGATAACAAGCGACAGGCTAATGATAGCATAGGACACGATATGCTATATCGGTTGACCGTGCTACAAGAAACGTGCATCTTGATATTACAAGGAGATGGGTTAGTGCGGACGACTTCGCTCAAGCTCAGCCTGTACTTTCAATGGATATCACAAATGTGCTAACTTGCTGGTATTACAAGTTGAAAGTTATAGTTTGCACTCAAGCAAAATCAGAAACTGCTCTAGAATATTTAGCACGACTTCCGAACTGAAGTAAACTGTAAGAGTTAAAAAAATTTGTACAAAACACATGTAAAATAGATTAAAATAAAGTATTTCACATATACATACACTTTTTGATAAAAAAAATCAGATTAATATTAATAAAAAGTTTTTTAAAGGTTTAAAAGGGATATGGTATATGGCAAAGTGTTTGACTGGAAAGGGCTCCCCGGTATGTATATACAGTATATATTTATCTCAGTTCTTTGACAGACTTGCAAATGAGCTAATCAGTGCTGACCAATAAAGCACAATAAAGCCGGGATATGAAACATTATTCAGATAAAGAGTGCAATTTTAAGCAACTTTCTAATTTACTCCTATTATCAAATTTTCTTTATTTGAAAAGCAGGAATGTAAGCTTAGGAGCCGGACCATTTTTGGTTCAGCACCTGGGTAGCATTTTGTTGAAGAGATACCTAGGTAGGTATCTGTAGCACTACATGTCAGGAAATAGTGCTACTATCTAGTGCTCCTGCAAATGAATAACATTAGGCCAGCTCCTAAGTATACGTCCCTGTTTTTCAACAACAGATACCAAGATAATGAAGAAAAAATTACAATAGAACTAAATTAGAAAGTTGTTTAAAATCACATGATCTATCTGAATTATGAAAAAACTATTTGGGTTTCATATCCCTTTAAGGTTCCCGAGCGCCAACAAGTACAATGCAACTGAATTGAAATGTTTAAACTTGCACTCTGACTGTATCTGAATAATGAAAGTTACATTTTTACTGCACCTTAAATTCATTTTAACAGTGCTGCTTCTAACAAATTGTAATGTTGTAGAAAATGAAGTCAAAAGCAACAGAAGTTTTAGTGGTGGATTGGGACAATTAATTAAGTAAACATCTGATTACGTTTAATTTTAAAAATACAAAATGTGCAATATTAACAATTATTAAAGGGATAGGAAAGTCAAAATTAAACTTGCAAGATTCAGATAGAGCATGTTATTTTAAGACACTTTTAAATTCACTTCTATTTTCAAATGTACTTTGTTCTGTTAGTATCCGTTGTTGAAAAAGAATATATACATATCCTACACTAGTGGATGCTAGCTGCTGATTGGTGCCTGCACACATTTGTCTCTTGTGATTGGCTGACTAGATGTATTCTGCTAGCTCCTAGTTGTGCATTGCTGCTCTTTCAGCAAAGGATATCAAGAGTAGAAAGCAAATTTAATAATAGAAATTTGTTTTAAATTGAATGTTCTATCTGAATCATGAGATTTCATATCTCTAACTCATTTTATATTTTGAGAGACAGTTTTTTGCTTAAACATTTAAAGTTAGTCAGTACCTAGACCCAAGGTTTATTTTGTCAAATACAGACTTTACCTGTAACTGTAATCTAATATTAGCTATGCACAGTGCCTTTATATTAAGTAGCACACCATTTGTCAGCATTGCAAGGAAATGGAGGGTGTATCGGTTCCACTTACTGCAATTCATTTCCAAAGCAATGAACTGGCAGTTACTATTTTGGCAGCTTATACTGTATGTACAGCTGCCGGGATATTGAAGGAGCACGGCTTGGCCTGGCCGTCTTAACGCAGACAAAAAGAGCTGGCATATGCTGTTAGTTCCAGATCAGTAGAGTTGCTGCAGTACCATCTGCTGGGGGTCAGAGCAGTTGTCATTTTCGGCGTCTGTCTTGAACATAATAAATACCTTCTGCAGGGGTTCACTCAGCAGTACATACTTACACAAACAATACAGCAAACCTGCTCCTGGACACAAGCCGTATAACGCTCTGTCACATTTGCAACAATGCAACACAATACATCAATATGCATAACAAAGGCAACTCTCTGGGTGTAAATGTTTTAATATCAGACCCATAACATGAACTCAAGAAGAAAAAAGAAGAAGCTGTTCACAAAAAAAGGAAATAGTATCTCTAACCCCAGTCTTTTCATTGAAACACAAACTCTGTAGAGATAATTACTCACAATGATGTGAGTCAATCTGAGATAGCAGAGTTTTAGCAATTGGGCACGTTAGAAAAGATTGTTTATTTTGGGAATTTGCTTTTACTGTAACACTTATGTTTTATGGTCTGTTCATAGTTTATTATATTTTTTATGGTAAATGTTGATATAATTAATTTCTCTTAAGAGTGTAACATAATTAACCTACAGCGGGTCAAGTGGAGCGCAAGGGGTTTATCGCTGGGGGTTTCGCTCTTCGGGCTTACCACTGGTATTACAAGTTGAAAATAAACGCGATCGCTTGAGCACATTAGCGATTTATGCTAGAATGATTACAATGACTTCAAAGCTCTGTTTAAAGGGACAGTTTAGTCAAAACTAAACTTTCAGGATTCAGATAGGACATGGATTTTTAAATAACTTTCCAATTTACTTTTATCATCAAATTTGTTTTGTTCTCTTGGTATTCTTGGTTGAAAGCTAAACTTAGGTAGGCTCATATGCTAATTTTTAAACAGTTGAACCGCCTATTATCTCAGTTCATTTTGACAGTTTTTCATAGTTAGACACTGCTTGTTCATGTTTTTTTTTAATATAGATAACATTGTGCTCACTCCTGTGGAGTTATTTATGAGTCAGCACTGATTGGCTAAAATGCATGTCTGTCAAAAGAACTGAAATAAAGGGGCAGTCTGCAGAGGATTAGATACAAGGTAATGACAGAGGTAAAAAGTGTATTAATATAACTGTGTTGGTTATGCAAAACTGGGGAATGGGTAATAAAGGGATTACCCATCTTTTTAAACAATACAAATTCTGATGTAGATTGTCCCTTTAACTGTTTTGCGAAACATAAAAGTTGTACAAAACACGCTCATAATAACACTATCTAATAAAAATTAATAAGAAAAAATATTGCACAAAAAAGTTATAAAGGCTCAAAGATATGAGATCCCAGGTGTTAGAAAAACAAAGGCAGGCAAATGGCTTTAACAAACATACAACCCAGCAAGCATAAAAAGCCTACTTCTAGCGCAATTAACACTCAAGCAGGAGCGTTAATTAGCGCTCCACTTGTAATCTGGCCAAGTATGTTTTAGTGTCTATGAAGTATTTTCTACAAAGAGTATTGCTGATTTTTTTTCCAGAGGTGTTGAGCAGTATGCCAGTTAAAAAATACATGAAATGTATGTGTGTGAGTGTGATGTACATACAGTATATATATATATTTATATATTTCTGTATATATATATATATATATATATATATATATATATATATATATATATATATATATATATATGTGTATATATATATATATATATATATATATATACACACACACAGACACACACACAGACACACACACACACACGTTTCCGGGGGACAGAATACATGTATTTTTTGTTCACCATATCAACTAAAATTATCAGTTAAAAAAAGGGTTACTACAACAGCATCTGTACATTAATACCTACCGTAATAAAGAAATACTTTGCTTGGCTATTACTTTGCAGAAAAAGAACACAGAACATCAAAATGTTCTTAAGGGTGAATAAATTGCTGCAAATCACCCACTTAGATTTATAAACGGGCATACTGTGGTACCTTCTACTCTATCTATAAATTCATAAAATAGCATAAAAAAGGAGACTGAAAATGAGATGGAAATTTGCCAGCTAAGAAATTGAAGCTTGGCACAAAAACGATCCCTATTAGTAAATAATAAGCTTCACACACTTATTTATTGGTCATTTGAAATGAGGATGCCAATTCAAATACAAAATATTACAAAAGGATTCATTACCAGTAAGCTGGTTTTACTGAATGGTTAATCCTTTTTTTTATTGTATGGCAGCTTGGGTGATTTTTTAGTTTCTTTTTCAAAGTCATTTGAGAACTTAAGAAAAGCTGTTGTATAAATTACTAAAATAACTCAAATTGTATAGATAATACATGAACAGTAGCATCTATTTAAAGTGAAAACATGAGAAACAGGCATTATAGGTGTTTCAAATGTGTTTTTTTGTTTGTTTTTAAGCTTTTTAGAGATCTTTATGAAAGTAAAAAAAAAAAAAGCTAAAGCTAAGGTAAAGCATTATGACTGAGAAATTAATTATTGATGACGATTGCCCAATGTCCTTGAATGCAAGTTTTGTCACATAACCCTTTCCAGGGCTGTGGGAGAGCAGTCAGTGATAATGACACAGTAAAGTCAAAATTAAAGTTTGCAATTTGCTTCAATTATCAGATTGGCTCCATTCTCATGATATTCTTTGTTGAAGAGATGGCTTGGTAGGTATTAGGAGCACTACATGACAGGAAATAGTGCTGCCATCTTGTGCTCTGGCAAATGAATAATATTCTTGCAAAACTGCTGCCATGTAGTGCTCTATACATGTGAACACTCCTAAGCTTATGTCCCGGCATTTCATCTGCCAAAAGAATGAAGAAAATTAAATAATCAAAGTAAATTGCATGTGTGGGGCTGTTTTCTTACAGGTACAATACAGGATGGTCCTGCAGCAAGCGCAGAACCAGGCCACAGAGCCAGAACATGATACGTACGTACTGATACCAAGGTTTTTTTTGTTTACTTTTTTTAAAATTCTAATAGGGAGAGAAAAAAAAAATCACTGAAAACCTATAATATTAATTAATAATTTATGGAATTAACAATGTCCTTCTGAGTACAGGTTGCATAATTTAAAAGTCTGATCTACGCAATATGTTTAACTTTTTACAAAAAATGTGAACTGAGCAAGTGAAGATCTGTTGTAAAAGTGTTATCTAATAGAATTAAATCTGGCTGTTGCTTTTTTGCAAGGTATAGGGGTGTTATTTTGTCATGAATGCATCTGGAAAGTTTGTGATAAATAGGTTATTGTTAAGTTGTTTGTGGATTAGAATAGCTTTAAATTTGAAATCCTGATAGAAAACCATAGGAATTCTGATGGATTGGATCAGGGTCCAAAGACAGAATTAGACAGTCCATCATAGACACAGGTTAAATGTTTCAACAAGCACATTTTCTTTTTGTAAGGTTGTTAAGCTCTTACCCAAGTGGGGCAGAGCTAATCCTCCACCTTTTAGCAGAGTCCAGAGTTGTATTTATCAGATGATTAGTGAAGATAGATCTCAGGGCTGCACTGAAGAAATTAGTTTTAGTGCCAGGGTTTTTATGGAGTGCTCTAAGGGCATTTTGGTGCCTGAAGAGATCCTGGAGGGCTGCGCTAAGTTTAGCACACAAGAGCTGCAGTCTTTTTTTTAATGACTATTATAACTGCGCTAAAGGTAGTTCTATATATGACCTGGATGTTGGAAACGAACCTTCAGTGGTTTTGGCGCCAACACCTATGGGGGAGGTGATAAAAAGTCCCTGCTGACACCAGTCTGGTGCTTGGTTATTCTAAGTCCTGGCATTTTTGTTTCTGCACAGCTTTCCTGGTTTTGACCCCTGCTTACGTTCTGACTTATTCCCCAAGACTCATTCCTGATTGTACCCTGATCTGAGGACTGATTTACTGGTTACAGTGTTCCCTCTGAGGCCAGTTTTGTGAGTGGTCCAGCAGTGAAACAGCTAATTAGAGCAAAATAGCAAACGCTGCACAATGCAGACTGCAAGGTGTGGTTCCCTTATTTCACAAAACTGGTCTTTTTACTACTCTGCTGGATTAACCATGTGTGCTGACATCTGGTTCTGCTTATCCAGATTCAACCTCAGCCTGTTTCTGACACCTGTATACCTTGTATCTTCTGCAAGCTTGGTTCCATATAATAAACACGGTAAATCTCGTATTACCTTATACTTATAAAAAATGCACAAATATCTGTTTAGGATACTTTGGGTTGAGCTCTGATACATGACTGAAAAGTAAAAAATACTAATTTACATGATCCCAATATCTGTGAAGTATAGTACATCATCTCTATCTTCTGAGCCATCTAGCTAATTTGAAATTTCGTTTATAGTTTCCATTTTATAAAGTCATCATATAGAGAAGCAGACTCTTGGTACATCACAGACACAGGTGAAATGTGTTAACAAGCAGGCTATGTAACAACTAATACAAAAAATGTGTGCAAAAGAGTTGGAATTTTTATTTAAAAGGGTATTCATTAAGCCTAATAAAATTACCTGTCAAGTCCAATATAAATCCATATTGACCTCACATTTAAAGGGACATTCCAGTCAAAATTTAAATGCACATAGGTTTATTACATATTTGCAATATACATGTTTTGGCAAAAATGCTTTTAGTAAACGTTATCACTGTTTTAATGTTAACATTTTTCTCTGCACGTGCATGTTAAGCATAGCTAGATATTGTCAGTGCACCCACATTTTAAATAATGCAGCTTCTCAGATCATCAGTGGGGCTTGTATCATGTCAGCACTTAACAAATTGAGTCATTACCAGATGGTACAAGCACCTTAGGCTCTCTGAGCAAGCGCTGTGTTTCAAATGCTGGTGCTCAGTGCATACTTAAAGAAACATGAAACCCAAAATGTTTTTTTCATGATTCAAATAGAGAATACAATTTTAAACCACTTTTAAATGTACTTCTATTATTTAATTTGCTTTATTATTCAGATATCCTTTGCTGAAGAAAGAGAAATGTACACGGAGGAGCCAATCACACGAGGCATCTATGTGCAGCCACCAATCAGCAGATACTGAGCCTATTTAGATATGCTTTCCAACAAAGTATATCAAGGGAATGAAGTAAATTAGAAAATAGAAGTAAATTGTAAAGTTGTTTAAAATGGCATGCTCTTTTTAAATCTTGAAAGAAAACAATTGGGTTTCATGTCCCTTTAAATACACTTTTGAAACAGCTATAGCTTTTATTAGAAACCTTTTTGCTAATGCATACATATTACAAAATTTCTTCTGTTCAATCCCAAAATGCACCCATGTGGTTTTCAATGTTGGCTGGAATATCCCTTTAAGATCTATCTAAATTATATTTTAATATTATTCAAGCTTCAGTATTAAAGTCTTGAATTTCTGAAAATGCCATTTGTGCATTCGTTCCTTTTATGCTCATGCATACAAAACATTGTTATAATGTAAAATTAAAACAATGAGGGCCAAATTACAAGTGGCGTGCAAACTATAACTTTTAACTTGTAATACCAGCATTCAAAATGGACTAAAATGAGTGCAAGATACACCAAGGTATCTCTGAAGAGGTAGTATGTGGCCTGACATGTAACTGACATGTGCCTGACATATGCCTGACATGTGGCCTGACATGTAACTGACATGTGCCTGACATGTGCCTGACATATGCCTGACATGTGGCCTGACATGTAACTGACATGTGCCTGACATATGCCTGACATGTGGCCTGACATGTAACTGACATGTGCCTGACATGTGCCTGACATATGCCTGACATGTGGCCTGACATGTAACTGACATGTACTTGACATAGGCCACCAACACAGATGATGCAGTTTCCTTAGCACAAGATAATTAAACACATTTACAGTAAGTCCCATTACACACATGTACCACTCTATGATTATTTTCATAACTATACTCTCAGCAAAAGTGAAGCATTGATTAATCAGTTAAAAAAAAGTCTTGACTCTTGACTTCCACACTGATGAGCAAAGACAATTCCTTAGGTGCCTTAACAAGTTCATTAATAAAAGAGAAACAACTTCTGTAATCATCCTTAAAGGGATATGAAATGTGATGCAGACAGAGCATACCGTTTTAAAATGTTTCCACTTTACTTCTATTATTATATTTGCTTTGTTCCTATGGTATTCTTTAATGAAAAGATACCAAGGTTGGTGTGTGGAGCACTACATGGCAGGAAATAGTGCTATGCCATCTAGTGCTTATGAAATGGATAACATTCTTGCAAAACTATTGCCATATAGTGCTCCAGATACATGCACGCGCCTGCTTTTCAACAAAAGATACCAAGTGAACAAAGATTTTTTTATTAGAGGTAAATAAGAAAGTTATTTAAAGGGACAGTCTAGTCCAAAATAAACTTTCATGATTCAGATAGAGAATGTATTTTTAAACAATTTTCCAATTTACTTTTATCACCAATTTTGCTTTATTCTGTTGGTGTTCTTAGTTGAAAGCTAAACAGGTTCATATGCTAATTTCTAAGCCCTTGAAGGCCGCCTCTTCTCCCAGGGAATTTTGACAGTTTTTCACCACTAGAGGGTGTTAGTTCATGTGTGTCATATAGATAACACTGTGCTCACGCACGTGGAGTTCCAGGTAGCCAGCTCTGATTGGCTAAAATGTCTGTCAAAAGAACTGAAATAAGGGGGCAGTTAGCAGAGACTTAGATACAAGGTAATCACAGAGGTAAAAAGTGTATTTATATAACTGTGTTGGTTATGCAAAACTAGTAAAGGGGAAATAAAGGGAATATCTATCGTTTTAAACTATAAAACTTCTGGTGTAGACTGTCCCTTTAAACATTGTATGCTCTATCTAAATAATGAAAGAAAATGTTGGGGTTTAATGTCTCTTTAATAAATGCTTCATTATGGTTACTATCTCCCTCTCTCTATCCATCGTTCTATATCTATCTATTTATCTATCTATCTATCAATCTATTTGTCTGTCTGACTATGTCTCTCTCTCTCTGTGTCATCTGTCTATCGTTGTATAGATATATATATATATATATTTAAAAATAAAAATATTTTCTTCTAAGTAAAGAAGAAAGGAATGGGAAGTATTCCTAATGCACCTTTGCCTTTAGCGCATTTGATCTAGCGCAGTTTCAGGTTTGCGAGCAAGCAATAAATAGAAAAGGCTTTCTTTAGCACGCTGCATAGAAGTCTATGGGGCCGAATTATCAAGCTCCAAATGGAGCTTGATGCCTCTGTCTTAAGACCGCTGCTCCATACCTAGTCTAAAGAAATAAAGAAAAAAGAGCACCCAAACGCATCTAAGTGCAGACAGTCTAAAAAATTTATTGTTTCACATATAAAAGTCACACATAAGAATAACACTCACAATTTAAAAGTCTAAAACAAGCATTGTACGATATCACCCAATGCGTTCTCCTCTCCTTCAGCTTCAATGGCGTTGCGTGCAGCGTCAGTAACCCGGATGTCTGTGGGTGTGTAGAATCCTGGCCAATCCGGCAATTGCTTCCCTAGATCAGCTCTGCGTTGCCGATTGGCTGTAGGGGTCACTCTCTCAATATGGAGATAAGTTCCTATACCGTGTTAAAATCATTAATATTGATGTAAAATACATAGATGGTTCTTATCTGTCTCCATGCTCTCCTTGTGCTTCCGTAGAAATCGAAATTATAAACCGAGCCTTCCAGTTTCTTAGCGTACTGTCAAACAAATGCTGTGAGCCAACCAAGGAAGCGCAATTCGTTTGCTATATTACTCTACGGTGAAAAGACGTAAGGTCCAGCCAATCAGCTACAGCTCTACCTAGTCCACTGCCTCTGAGGCTGCGGTCTGCAATCCACCCAATCCTATATGATCGGGCTGATTGACACCCCCTGCTAGTGGCCGCAAATCTGCAGGGGGCAGCATCTGGTGAACTGCTTGTGCAATGTTAAATGCCGACAGTGTATGCTGTCGGCAATCAGCGATGTCTGTCGGACATGATACTCTACAGCGTATAATGTCAGACAGACATTGATAAATTGGCCC
Organism: Bombina bombina; assembly: GCF_027579735.1. Lineage (NCBI taxonomy): Eukaryota > Metazoa > Chordata > Amphibia > Anura > Bombinatoridae > Bombina > Bombina bombina. The sequence continues at coordinate 1,271,689,808 of NC_069500.1, forward strand.
CTATGTCCTGAAATTAGTGCTCTAAGTCTTTTGCTTGCACACTAACTTTTTACTTTCAAATTGTAATGGCAGAGCTACCCCGACATTTTTTCCTTGAGTGCAGGTAGCACTTAAGAGCATCACATATAATCTAGACCTTTGTGTGAATATATATATATATATATATATATATATTAATCCAGAGGGTAAGTCCAGCACCTTTCTTGTATTATTATCCCAGCATCATTTGTCTTATTATAGTGCACGTACGCTACTGAGGCCTGCCAACCTCACATATATATATATATATATATAATAGAACAAAAAGGCTAGCGTCAGCACTATTTTCTTAAAAGGTTTCCATTCTATATTTAAGTAACAAACAGATTAAAACAGCAACGTTTCGAGTCATACAGACCCTTAGTCATGCATGAGCATGACTAAGGGTCTGTATGACTCGAAACGTTGCTGTTTTAATCTGTTTGTTACTTAAATAAAGAATGGAAACTGTCATGAGATGCAGGACATATGCAGATGACACAGCAATGATGGTACAACTCTATTTTATTACAGAGCATAGCAATACACATCCAGACAGGTTGATTGTACTAAACTAACTGCGACACAGACACCGGACCTAAGCCCCGCCCACATACTAGTGACATCACATCCTGCTCTCATCACATCTTCCCCTTTTTCAAAGGCAAAGCATACATTTGCATATAATAAATAACAAGGTACACCAACAGGGTATACAACAACATTTTTGTTTTTGAACATTATAAAAACAGATAGATTAGAAAACATGAACAAATAAATTACATCCTGACTTGGACATCGGGGTAGACTACCCTAGTCCACAGTGACCATGGGATTATTCTGCCCATACTTCCGGTCACTGTTCTAGCTAAAGTCAGTCCCTGTATCGGGCCGGAAGTTTCACCACTCTTCCGCTTGATGTAACTTTGCATGAACTGTCCTCTGATACAGAAGATGGTGAACAAGAGTCTGCTGGAGGCAAAGATATATCCCCGCTGTGATCTTGCTGAGGGGAAGGCACCTCTCTTAGAACAGGGGATCCCACCGGCGGTGGCACTGAGGTATCCGGTTCCAGACTCTCAGGTACAGACTGAAGATGTCTTCGGTTACGGCGTGTAACCGTCCCTCCCTCTGTAAGGACTGTGTAAGACCTTGGTTCCGGAGAGCGGCCCACTACCGTAGCAGGCATCTTCCATTTCTTCTCATCATCCAGTTTAATTCTGACACTTTGGCCCGCCTTCAGTTCCTGTAAAGGCCTGACAGAATGTCTCCTGTCGTAGAAGAAACGATAACCCTTTTTGGCCTCTTCATCCCTCCTAAGGACTTCGTCCCGAGGAACAGGGCCAGGCGGCTTGAAGACACCCACTGAGGGTAAAGTGGTGCGAATCTGGCGTCCTAGCATCAACTGTGCCGGGCTAAACCCGGTGGCTTGAATGGGCGTCGCCCTGTATGACAAGAGGGCTAGGTACGGCTCAGATTGCTTTAGAATGAATTTTGTTGTTTGAACTGCCCTTTCAGCCATTCCGTTGGCCTGCGGATAATGTGGACTTGACGTGGAATGTACAAAATCATATTCCCTGCTGAAAGCACTGAACTCTGTAGAAGCGAACTGCATACCATTATCACTCACCAGCTCCATTGGAATGCCCCAGCAGGCGAACAAGCTCTTCAGGCGAATGATAATGGCCTGACTTGTGATATCATTCAGGGGTGCAATTTCCAAATACCTGGAATAGTAGTCGATCACAACAAGAAACTTTTTCCCGTGCAGTTCACACAAATCAGCAGCTATTTTCTGCCACGGCCCCGCAGGCAGCGGAGTAGACATCAAGGGCTCCCTTCTCTGAGTAGGCCGGCATTCCCGGCAAAAGGCACATTTAGACACGTGATTTGCAATGTCGGAGCTGATCCCAGGCCACCACACAGCTGTAGCTGCTCTCTCTCTGCACTTTGTAATGCCTAAGTGGCCATCATGAATCCTGTTTAACATCTCTTTCCTCATGCTGACAGGAATTACAATGCGGTCTTGGAACAGCACCAACCCCTCCAGCTCCGTGAGCTGCGACCTCTCTGACTGGTAAGCACTTAAAGACATCCAGGCTGCCCGGCTCTCGGGCCAACCTTCTCTTATGTACCTTATAACTTCTTGCAGATCTGTGTCCAAATATGTCTCCTTCTTTATCTCTTCCAGTTTCCTTGAAGAAATGGACTTAGAGGCCAGAACTGAATCAACATACACTTTCACATCCGATTCTGTGGAGGATCCTTCAGCAGCAGCCAGCGGGAGCCTGGATAGTGTATCTGCCACAACCAGCTGTTTCCCCGGCACATGCACTGCCTGAACATTGAACCTGAGCAGTCTCATTAAAAGTCTCTGGCATCTCAAGGGTGTTTTGTCAATGTCATAAGAATTGATTAGAGGGACTAGCGGTTTGTGGTCAGTTTCCAGACTAAATTTCTCCAAACCCACTAGATAACGCTGAAAGCGCTCACAGGCCCAAACTGCAGCCAGGCACTCTTTCTCAATTTGAGCGTATTTTGACTCCGCAGCCGTCAGTGTGCGGGAACAGTAGGCGATGGGCTGTAGTTTGTTGTCATTCAGCTGCAGGAGTGCAGCCCCCAACCCATAACTGCTTGCATAAGCACTAACCACAGTCTTTTTTGAAGGGTCGTAGAACCCCAGCACTGGGGCAGACCCCAGCAGGGACTTGGCATGCAGGAACGCTTTTTCTTGTGAGGGTCCCCAGACCCAGGCAACATCTTTCTTAAGCAACTCTGTGATAGGGTGTAAAACTGTAGATAAATCTGGAAGAAACTTGCCCACATAATTTACAAGGCCCAATATCTGTCTCGGCTCATGTACATCAGAAGGGCTTTTCATCTGTTCAATAGCCCGAATTTTCTCGGGGCCCGGCTTGATGCCATCCCCGTTGATGATATGCCCAAAGTAGCATAATTCAGTTTTCCTAAAATGACATTTTTCTTTATTCAGCTTCAGCCCAGACTCTTTGATAGCCTGCAGCACACAACTCAAACGCTGATCATGCTCCTCCACTGTAGACCCATACACTAGAATGTCGTCCATGACGACCGCTGTGCCCACGTGGCCACTCAGGAGAGAACTCATTTCCCTTTGAAAGATTTCAGGAGCGGAGGATATCCCAAAGGGGAGTCTGCAGAAGCAGAACCGACCTACCGGTATGATAAAGGTAGTCAGTTTGCGGCACTTTGGATCCAGGGGGATCTGCCAAAAGCCGCTAGAAGCGTCTAATGTGGAAAAGAACTTCGCCCCAGCCAACTTCGGGGCTATATCTTCCAATGTCGGCAGCACAAATCTCTCCCTCTTCACTGCCTCATTCAACCTTTTCAGGTCCACACAGATGCGTACCTTTCCGTTTTTCTTTGCAACTGGAACAATGGGGGCACACCAATCAGTTGCTTCAACAACCTCTTCAATAACCCCCATAGACTTCATGCGCATGAGCTCTTTCTCCACTTGAGGCATGAGCGGGAACGGAATTCTACGAGGAGTAGAAATACTGTATGGGACTGTGTCACTTTTAAGTGCTATACGGACAGGTTTGCAGTTCAGTAGGCCCAACTCGCCAAACATATCTTCAGAGATCTCATTCACTCTGGCCACGAGGCCCAAGTCACAGGCTGCTTTTCTGCTCAATAAACTGTTAACACACTAACCTCGGATCACATGCACCCACATGGTGAACTTCCTTTGTTTGTACTCACAGCTGGCAAGAAATTTCCCCACACAATCAATGCGGCCACCAGGACTGTGGACATTTGTAGTAACCTTCGCCAGCTGGGGCTGTCGGGGCAGTTTCATAAATTCAGCAAAAGACATTACAGTGATATCTGCTCCTGTGTCAATCTTAAAATCAACTTTGGCTCCCATTACAGTAAAAGTAACTTTCCAATCTTCCTCTGAGCTTGTCCGTTCCACAACAGACCCCACAAAAGACACTTCCTGACCCTCCTGGTCACTGTCCACCTGCATCTCCTTAATGTATTCAGTTTTACACACCACTTCAAAATGGCCTATTCTGTTACATTTTCTGCATCTTTTATCTCTGGCCGGGCATATAGCACTCTGATCATGAGCCCGGTAGCACCGTGTGCATCGGGCATGTTGCGCCCATCCACTTCTAGGCCTTTCCAGTACTTTAGATCTACCGCTCACACTGTGCCTTTCACTAGTAATTTTCCTAGACTGTTGCACTTCATCCACAATACTCTCAGACCTCAGATCAGCACTTTGCTTTTTCACCAGTTCACTCTGGCGGGCCATCCTAATAGCCCCCTCTAACGTTAAATCAGGCTCTAACTGCAGCTTCAGGGAGACTTCAGCATCTGCAATTCCAATAACTATTCTGTCTCTGATTTGCTCTTCTTTAGCAACACCAAACTCACAGAATTCAGCTAGTTCATACAGGCTGCGCACAAATGACTCCACAGATTCTCCCACATGCTGATTACGTTTGTGAAAACAAGCTCTCTCATGAATCACATTTCTTTTGGGCACAAAGTGGGCACTGAGTTTATCCATAACTATATCAAAGTTAACTTCTTCCCCTTCTTGGAAAGTAAAAGCATTGAACACTGGCTCTACATCTTTCCCCATAGAGTATAAAAGAGAATGAACTTGTACTTCACCACTCTCCTTGTTCAGTTTGGATGCAATCTTGAAGCGCTGAAACCGCTGACGCCATGTGGGCCAAGCTGCAGGCTGAGAAAAGTCAAAAGGCTCAGGTGGGGTAAACTTTGACATTGCAATCGATCAGGAACAGAAGCGCAGTCCAGAACTTCTGACACCATGTCATGAGATGCGTGACATATGCAGGACACAGCAATGATGGTACAACTCTATTTTATTACAGAGCATAGCAATACACATCCAGACAGGTTGATTGTACTAAACTAACTGCGACACAGACACCGGACCTAAGCCCCGCCCACATACTAGTGACATCACATCCTGCTCTCATCACAGAAACCTTTTAAGAAAACAGTGCTGACGCTAGCCTTTTTGTTCTATTATATATATATATATATATATATATATATATATATATATATATATATATATATTTATATATATATATTATACATATTATACATTTGCCAGGATGTTGAGTGTTAAATCATGCTTTTCAAGTGCTTGTAACGTTCATTAACAAATTTCTTTGAAACTTTGTATAATCAGTGACTGGAAATACTGCTTTAATAGTTTTGGAATTATTAAGTGCTGAAAAAGAGTACGTTTCCTTTTTTTTAACATTGAAAATGAAAAGCCAAGCCTACAGAAAAAAAATCACTGCACCAATCTTCATGAAATTTGGCAAGCAGATAGTTTATTGACTAATAAGTGGTAAGTGCTACACACTAAACACTACAAAAAATCTTCACACACCCTCTCTACACACACACACACACACTAGACACTACAAAAATAATGTGTGCACACAAACACACACTACACATTTAAAAATACTGCGCACATAGAAACGCTACACATTACAAAAATACTGCACACATACACACACTACGCATTACAAAAATACAGCGCACACACACGCTACAGATTACAAAAATACTGCGCACATACACGCTACAGATTACAAAAATACTGCGCACATACAAGCTACACATTACAAAAATACTGAGCGCACACACACTACAAATGACAAAAATACTGTGTACACACACACTACAAAAAAGACTGTGCACACACTCTACACATTATACAAATACTACACACACACTACACATAGAAAAATACTGTGCACATACTACACACATAGCGAATATACAGTGTGCACACACTCTACACATTAGAAAAATACTGTGCACACACACATGCTGTTGCTATACATTACATAAATGCTGTGCACATACACACACACTTCACATTGCAAACAATATACACATTACAAAAATACTGCACACACATACACGCACAGTATACACATTACAAAAATACTGCACACACATACTACACACATAGCAAATATACAGTGTGCACACACACTACACATTAGAAAAATACTGTGCACACACACACACATGCTGTTGCTACACATTACAAGATGCTGCACACATACACACACATTACACATTGCAAACAGTATACACATTACAAAAATACTGCACACACATACACACACAGTATACACCTTACAAAAATACTGCACACATACTACACACATTGCAAATATACAGTGTGCAAACACACTACACATTAGAAAAATACTGTGCACACACACACACATGCTGTTACTACACATTACAAGAATGCTGCACACATACACACACACTACACATTGCAAACAGTATACACATTGCAAAAATACTGCACACACACACACGCTACACATTAAAAGAATACTGTGCACACACACACAACAAAGAAAAATACTGTGCGCACACACAGAACACCTTAGTAAAATACTGTACACACACACTATACAATATAAAATACTGTGCACACACACACTATACAATATAAAAATACTGTGCACACACACACACACATTATACAATATAAAAATACTGTGCACACACACACTATACAATACAAAAATACTGTGCACACACACTATACAATACAAGAATACTGTGCACACACACACACTATACAATACAAAACTACTGTGCACACACATACACTATACAATACAAAAATACTGCGCACACACACACACTATACAATACAAAAATACTGTGCACATACACACACTATACAATACAAAAATACTGTGCACACACACACACTATACAATACAAAAATACTGTGCACACACACACTATACAATACAAAAATACTGTGCACACACACTATACAATACAAAAATACTGTGCAGACACACACTATACAATACAAAAATACTGTGCACACACTATACAATACAAAAATACCGTGCACACACATACACTATACAATACAAAAATACTGTGCACACACACACACTATACAATACAAAAATACTGTGCACACACACACACACACACACACACACTATACAATACAAAAATACTGTGCACACACACACTATACAATACAAAAACACTGTGCATACACACTACATAAAACATTCTCACACATATATCATTTTTTTTAAAATGTACGTTAATGCCAAAGTTAATATAGTATAGACAAAAAAACATAATTTATGTAAGAACTTACCTGATAAATTCATTTCTTTCATATTAGCAAGAGTCCATGAGCTAGTGACGTATGGGATATACATTCCTACCAGGAGGGGCAAAGTTTCCCAAACCTCAAAATGCCTATAAATACACCCCTCACCACACCCACAATTCAGTTTAACGAATAGCCAAGAAGTGGGGTGATAAAAAAGTACGAAAGCATATAAAATAAGGAATTGGAATAATTGTGCTTTATACAAAATCATAACCACCACAAAAAAAGGGCGGGCCTCATGGACTCTTGCTAATATGAAAGAAATGAATTTATCAGGTAAGTTCTTACATAAATTATGTTTTCTTTCATGTAATTAGCAAGAGTCCATGAGCTAGTGACGTATGGGATAATGATTACCCAAGATGTGGATCTTTCCACACAAGAGTCACTAGAGAGGGAGGGATAAAATAAAGAATTAATGACAGGTTTTATACGAACCAAAGCTTGTACAAAACAATGAATATCAGGAAGAATAGCAATCTTTCTGTGAAAAAGAACAGAAAGAGCAGAGATTTGACCTTTCAAGGAACTTGCGGACAAACCCTTATCTAAACCATCCTGAAGAAACTGTAAAATTCTCGGTATTCTAAAAGAATGCCAAGAAAAATGATGAGAAAGACACCAAGAAATATATGTCTTCCAGACTCTATAATATATCTCTCTAGATACAGATTTACGAGCCTGTAACATAGTATTAATCACAGAGTCAGAGAAACCTCTTTGACAAAGAATCTAGCGTTCAATCTCCATACCTTTAAATTTAAGGATTTCAGATCCTGATGGAAAAAAGGACCTTGAGACAGAAGGTCTGGTCTTAACGGAAGAGTCCACGGTTGGCAAGAGGCCATCCGGACAAGATCCACATACCAAAACCTGTGAGGCCATGCCGGAGCTACCAGCAAAACAAACGAGCATTCCTTCAGAATCTTGGAGATTACTCTTGGAAGAAGAACTAGAGGTGGAAAGATATAAGCAGGATGATACTTCCAAGGAAGTGATAATGCATCCACTGCCTCCGCCTGAGGATCCCGGGATCTGGACAGATACCTGGGAAGTTTCTTGTTTAGATGAGACGCCATCAGATCTATTTCTGGAAGTTCCCACATTTGAACAATCTGAAGAAATACCTCTGGGTGAAGAGACCATTCGCCCGGATGCAACGTTTGGCGACTGAGATAATCCGCTTCCCAATTGTCTATACCTGGGATATGAACCGCAGAGATTAGACAGGAGCTGGATTCCGCCCAAACCAAAATTCGAGATACTTCTTTCATAGCCAGAGGACTGTGAGTCCCTCCTTGATGATTGATATATGCCACAGTTGTGACATTGTCTGTCTGAAAACAAATGAACGATTCTCTCTTCAGAAGAGGCCAAAACTGAAGAGCTCTGAAAATTGCACGGAGTTCCAAAATATTGATCGGTAATCTCACCTCCTGAGATTCCCAAACTCCTTGTGTCGTCAGAGATCCCCACACAGCTCCCCAACCTGTGAGACTTGCATCTGTTGAAATTACAGTCCAGGTCGGAAGCACAAAAGAAGCCCCCTGAATTAAACGATGGTGATCTGTCCACCACGTTAGAGAGTGTCGAACAATCGGTTTTAAAGATATTAATTGAGATATCTTTGTGTAATCCTTGCACCATTGATTCAGCATACAGAGCTGAAGAGGTCGCATGTGAAAACGAGCAAAGGGGATCGCGTCCGATGCAGCAGTCATAAGACCTAGAATTTCCATGCATAAGGCTACCGAAGGGAATGATTGTGACTGAAGGTTTCGACAAGCTGAAATCAATTTTAGACGACTCTTGTCTGTTAAAGACAGAGTCATGGACACTGAATCTATCTGGAAACCCAGAAAAGTTACCCTTGTCTGAGGAATCAATGAACTTTTTGGTAAATTGATCCTCCAACCATGATCTTGAAGAAACAACACAAGTCGATTCGTATGAGATTCTGCTAAATGTAAAGACTGAGCAAGTACCAAGATATCGTCCAAATAAGGAAATACCACAATACCCTGTTCTCTGATTACAGACAGAAGGGCACCGAGAACCTTTGTAAAAATTCTTGGAGCTGTAGCTAGGCCAAACGGCAGAGCCACAAACTGGTAATGCTTGTCCAGAAAAGAGAATCTCAGGAACTGATAATGATCTGGATGAATCGGAATATGCAGATATGCATCCTGTAAATCTATTGTGGACATATAATGCCCTTGCTGAACAAAAGGCAAGATAGTCCTTACAGTTACCATCTTGAACGTTGGTATCCTTACATAACGATTCAATATTTTTAGATCCAGAACTGGTCTGAAGGAATTCTCCTTCTTTGGTACAATGAAGAGATTTGAATAAAACCCCATCCCCTGTTCCGGAACTGGAACTGGCATAATTACTCCAGCCAACTCTAGATCTGAAACACAATTCAGAAATGCTTGAGCTTTCACTGGATTTACTGGGACACGGGAAAGAAAAAATCTCTTTGCAGGAGGTCTCATCTTGAAACCAATTCTGTACCCTTCTGAAACAATGTTCTGAATCCAAAGATTGTGAACAGAATTGATCCAAATTTCTTTGAAAAAACGTAACCTGCCCCCTACCAGCTGAGCTGGAATGAGGGCCGCACCTTCATGTGGACTTAGAAACAGGCTTTGCCTTTCTAGCAGGCTTGGATTTATTCCAGACCGGAGATGGTTTCCAAACTGAAACTGCTCCTGAGGATGAAGGATTAGCCTTTTGTTCTTTGTTGAAACGAAAGGAACGAAAACGATTATTAGCCCTGTTTTTACCCTTAGATTTTTTATCCTGTGGTAAAAAAGTTCCTTTCCCACCAGTAACAGTTGAGATAATAGAATCCAACTGAGAACCAAATAATTTGTTACCCTGGAAAGAAATGGAAAGTAGAGTTGATTTAGAAGCCATATCAGCATTCCAAGTCTTAAGCCATAAAGCTCTTCTAGCTAAAATAGCTAGAGACATAAACCTGACATCAACTCTGATAATATCAAAAATGGCATCACAGATAAAATTATTAGCATGCTGAAGAAGAATAATAATATCATGAGAATCATGATCTGTTACTTGTTGCGCTAAAGTTTCCAACCAAAAAGTTGAAGCTGCAGCAACATCAGCCAATAATATAGCAGGTCTAAGAAGATTACCTGAACACAGATAAGCTTTTCTTAGAAAGGATTCAATTTTCCTATCTAAAGGATCCTTAAACGAAGTACCATCTGACGTAGGAATAGTAGTACGTTTAGCAAGGGTAGAAATAGCCCCATCAACTTTAGGGATTTTGTCCCAAAATTCTAATCTGTCAGACGGCACAGGATATAATTGCTTAAAACGTTTAGAAGGAGTAAATGAATTACCCAATTTATCCCATTCTTTGGAAATTACTGCAGAAATAGCATTAGGAACAGGAAAAACTTCTGGAATAACCATAGGAGATTTAAATACCTTATCTAAACGTTTAGAATTAGTATCAAGAGGACCAGAATCCTCAATTTCTAAAGCAATTAGTACTTCTTTAAGTAAAGAACAAATAAATTCCATTTTAAATAAATATGAAGATTTATCAGCATCAATCTCTGAGACAGAATCCTCTGAACCAGAAGAGTCATCAGAATCAGAATGATGATGTTCATTTAAAAATTCATCTGTAGGGAGAGAAGTTTTAAAAGACTTTTTACGTTTACTAGAAGGAGAAATAACAGACATAGCCTTTTTTATGGATTCAGAAACAAAATCTCTTATGTTATCAGGAACATTCTGCACCTTAGATGTTGAGGGAACTGCAACAGGCAATGGTACATTACTAAAGGAAATATTATCTGCTTTAACAAGTTTGTCATGACAATTAATACAAACAACAGCCGGAGGAATAGCTACCAAAAGTTTACAGCAGATACACTTAGCTTTGGTAGATCCAGCACTAGACAGCGATTTTCCTGTAGTATCTTCTGACTCAGATGCAACGTGAGACATCTTGCAATATGTAAGAGAAAAAACAACATATAAAGCAAAATTGAACAAATTCCTTAAATGACAGTTTCAGGAATGGGAAAGAATGCCAAAGAACAAACTTCTAGCAACCAGAAGCAATAAAAAATGAGACTTAAATAATGTGGAGAGAAAAGCGACGCCCATATTTTTTAGCGCCAAATAAGACGCCCACATTATTTGGCGCCTAAATGCTTTTGGCGCCAAAAATGACGCCACATCCGGAACGCCGACATTTTTGGCGCAAAATAACGTCAAAAAATGACGCAACTTCCGGCGACACGTATGACGCCGGAAACGGAAAATAATTTTTTTTGCGCCAAAAAAGTCCGCGCCAAGAATGACGCAATAAAATGAAGCATTTTCAGCCCCCGCGAGCCTAACAGACCACAGGGAAAAAAGAGTCAAATTTTTGAAGGTAAGAAAAAAAAAAAAAATGATTAATTCAAGTGCATTATCCCAAATATGAAACTGACTGTCTGAAAAATAAGGAATGTTGAACATTCTGAGTCAAGGCAAATAAATGTTTGAATACATATATTTAGAACTTTATAAACAAAGTGCCCAACCATAGCTTAGAGTGTCACAGAAAATAAGATTTACTTACCCCAGGACACTCATCTACATGTTTGTAGAAAGCCAAACCAGTACTGAAACGAGAATCAGCAGAGGTAATGGTATATATAAGAGTATATCGTCGATCTGAAAAGGGAGGTAAGAGATGAATCTCTACGACCGATAACAGAGAACCTATGAAATAGACCCCGTAGAAGGAGATCACTGCATTCAAATAGGCAATAGTCTCCTCACATCCCTCTGACATTCACTGCACGCTGAGAGGAAAACCGGGCTCCAACTTGCTGCGGAGCGCATATCAACGTAGAATCTAGCATAAACTTACTTCACCACCTCCATCGGAGGCAAAGTTTGTAAAACTGAATTGTGGGTGTGGTGAGGGGTGTATTTATAGGCATTTTGAGGTTTGGGAAACTTTGCCCCTCCTGGTAGGAATGTATATCCCATACGTCACTAGCTTATGGACTCTTGCTAATTACATGAGAGAAAAGAAGGTAGCACACTGATGAAAGGAAACACCTTTATTGGAGCAACATTTCAAGGCTACTTGCCCCCTTCTCAAGCTTCCATACACTGAGTTGTGAACACATTTTTTTTCACAAGGCAATTAGTGAAGGGCCAATCCCCAGGCTGACAGTGGGCGTGTATAAATTATGACATCACACAAACACTTGTAATTGATTTTTCACCCAATAAAGACTGAAAAGGGGATTGGACCCTCAAAAATATAAAATTAAAAACAAAAAGCAATACAGAACCAGAGGCATACACTAAAGGATCTCAATGAATAGAGCAAACAAATCAAATTAATGGTATCAAATCAAACTCCCTATTAAGGCCTTTAGGTGTCATGGTGTCTAATAACCAGATCCATTTGGCTTCTTTGTATAACAAATCCCTCATTCTGTCTCCTCCTCTTGGCTCTGGTTCTGTATTGCTTTTTGTTTTTAATTTTATATTTTTGAGGGTCCAATCCCCTTTACAGTCTTTATTGGGTGAAAAATCAATTACAAGTGTTTGTGTGATGTCATAATTTATACACGCCCACTGTCAGCCTGGGGATTGGCCCTTCACTAATTGCCTTGTGAATAAAGTTGTGTTCACAACTCAGTGTATGTAAGCTTGAGAAAGGGGCAAGTAGCCTTGAAACGTTGCTCCAATAAAGGTGTTTCCTTTCATCAGTGTGCTACCTTCTTTTTTTTGTCTATACTATATTAGCTCTGGACCTTGGAGGGGGGTCCATGAAGGTTTCAGCACCACTACCTGCATTTAAGCAGTCTTTGTTCATATTGGGGATGTCCCTGGAGTGCGGATCCAAACATTGACTTTACTAATGCCAAAGTTAATGTTTACGATCAAACACTAAAGGGACAGTAATATCAAAGTTTAACTTTAATGGTTTAAATAGAGCATGCAAGTAAACTTTTCAATTTACTTCTGTTATCAAAATTGCTTTGTTCTAATGGTATCTTTGTTGAAAAGTAAATCTAGGTAGTCATTCAAGCTCAGGAGGGGACTCATGTCTTTAGCAATCTTTGGCAACAGTGTTTGCATCAATGCTTCTGATTATAATTATTATTATTCATACACTTACTTAACAACCAAATTTGCTCTTTTTAGAATTATAACGAAGAGTGATGCCGCCTATGAGTTGTGGGCACCTCATAAACATTTATTATGACTATGGGATGGTGACTGACAGACTACTTGGAGTGAAAAAATATTGCAGTTATGAGATGCCCTGAGCACCACAGCAATATGTGGCAAGTGGCAACAAGCATATTGGGCATTTCTTCCCATTCAATAAAAACCTCCCTATATATCAAGCCTCTGGAGTACAGACTAGAGGCCTGATGAACAAAAGGTCGCCAGCATGGAGAGATATCAAGCAAAATCTTTGATCTTTTTTAAACTTTGATAGTTGATAATCAGTAGAACTTGAAATTTCTCATCTATTTCTAATATGGACAATAATATAAACCAATTAAAATGTAAGTTTTAAATGGTTTATGTAACATCTGAATGTCTGAATCGAATGGTAAAAAAATAAAATCCACAGTATTGACAGCTCTTGATACCCTCTATGTTTTTTAAGTATAGAGGTATTGAAAGTATTAAGGGGCCGTATCAAAACATTTTCTAAGCATTTAAAAAAACTTATTTCACTCTACATATATAGCTAGAAGTAAAGGGCAAATTAACGCTCCCGCTTGAGTGTTGATTGCAGTAGAATAAAGATTTTTGTGCTTGTCGGATTGCTCTTGTATTATGATTTGAAAGTAAATTGTTTTCGCTCTAGTGGTAACACGACAAGCACAAAAATTCAAAGTTAGAATATCACGTGCACGTTCACTTTTCCCCCCCATAGAAGTCAATTGAGAAAAAAAAATGAAAATATGAATATTTCATATTACAATGTTCTTTACAGAATATGTTCTATTGATTCTTAAATACATATTTCTACATATATCTGATTGTATTTTGGTACAATATATATATATATATATATATATATATATATATATATAATCGATAAAAATTGACAAGTATCCCCGCTTGTTTTTACCCAGAAAAACTCCATATACACTGTTACCAATGCACAAGAGGATTCTGGGTAAGATATGCAAATTAGATATCCAACATCTCGGATATCTAATTTGCATATCTTACCTAGAATCTTCTTGTGCATTGGTAACAGTGTATATCAAATTTTTCTGGGTAAAAGCAAGCGGGGATACTTTATTGATATTGATACTTTATTGATTTACTTTTGTGACATGGAGAATTTTAATCTCATTAAGCCTTAATAAAAAAGATAAAAAGAACTACTAGAATCTCAAAAACACACAACCACGGATGCTTGACGAGCAATAATAAACATAAATTTATTAAAGTTATGAACATTGTGCGAAAAGAAAAATAACTTACAAAAGAAAAAACATACAATTAATGGTCTCTGGTATATAGCATATGCGAATCATTCATTACTCAAAAGCATATACAGGGATCCCCGTTAGTATAGTCACACAGCAAGAAAGCTAAAAAGTATAGCTATAGGATAATCCCAATGTTTAGTCCTTAAATCTGGACAGTTGCTGCTATTTGCGAATGCAAAAACCAAACTGACTGGGTCCTCCTGATTATCACCTTCACTCCCTATGTGGCAAAACAGATATTGTTCAAGCGGGCTCTGGTCCAAACACAATTAGGGACATAAAGATTATCACTCAACCACTCACTCCGACAGTTTAGCAAGCCGTGAGTACACCAATGGGATAACTAATACAGTCCAACAGGGTAATGACACTAACGCTCCTCATACAGTGTCTTCCTCCGTGTCAGACAGGCAAAAACCACACTGCACTTCTCACTCAGCGTCTCCTTAGTGTTACCTGTATGTTGAATGTTGTAGTGATTTCATCCTGTGTTACTCACATGCACCACTCACCGATCACCGGTATTCATAGAAGACATCCTGTAGTCACATAGGGAGTGTTACAAAGGGCTCCTGGGTCTGAAATATTTAGAGCGCTGTAATTCCAAACAGCGTGGAAATCGGCATAAGCCGATAAACAAACCGCTACATGTGTTTCACCCTACGTCACTTGGGGCTTCCTCAGGCACAACCAATTGATGTCTGCTGCATAGATTCTGTTCTATTTACCATGCTTCCCACAGGTGAATTGAAACTTAATTACTTCTTGCACATAGTAACAAAACTAATCACAATTAAACCTATTTTACAAAATAGAAATAAGAAAATTATTTAGATTTAGCCTCACCAGCATCCATAATCAGCAATCTATACATAGTAGCATTTAGACACAGGCCTAGGCACATATATGATGAATAATAATGATAGTAAATATAAGTTAATAAATAACACAATTTTACTTATAATGATCAGTGTCTTATTACAGCTTATATGCTTAACAGGGCAGGTTATACTTGTATTTAATTCATACTTTCTAAACTACCAAATCATATTGAACATAAATTAAATATAGGGAATAGCTTAGTAGTAAAGGCGTGTCATATACACACTATATAGTCATCAATGAACATATAAAGTAACCAGCAATGCATGGGGCATTAACCCCTCAAATTTAATAAAACATTAATATCCAATATCAATTTGTGAGGAATGGAGCGTAGTTTAGTTCCTCATTCAGCCCTTTAGGCTGAAGTGAGTTCAGATTATAAATCCACCTACATTCAGATTTGAGGAGTAGATTATCCCAATCTCCCCCTCTTTCTCTGACATCTATCAGTTCCAAACCCATAAATTTTAAATCTTGAACACTACTTTGGTGTAGCTCATAAAAATGTCTGGCTTCTGCACTATCCTTAATTTTTTCATTAAGAATATCCCTTCTGTGCTCCTTCATTCATTCCCTAAATTCTCTATAAGTTTTGCCCACGTAAAAACGAGGACAAGGACAGTAGGCAAAGTATACTACTCCCTCACTTAAGGGATATTCCCTTACTTTCAACTCGAAATATGAGCAGTAAGCCCAATGAGCGCAAACCCTCGCGATATACCACTTATCGCTTGGACGCAAATATTTACGCTCCACTCGTAATCTAGCCCACAATGTTTATATTTTAGTTGTGAGTTTTTGTATTTATATTTTGTTTAATTGAAATGTCAGTTTCTGTTTCAACATTGGCTAAGCAAAAAAGTGTGTTAAATGAATAGATGTCTTTCTTCCAATGAAAATTGAAACTGTAAAGCAGCAGCGATAATGCAAATAATTATGTGAAAAACATTTAATATAAAAATGTTTGAAAACCCAATACCAATCAAAAAGAGGAAAAAATAAGTTTTCAAGTGACCAAGACTGTTGAGATAGGAAAATTCCCTAGAAATTTCTTCTGGGGGGATTCCAGGAGTATTAATGGGTGGGCCTTGAGAAGAAGGTGAGACTGGGCATGCTGTGGGTGGGGCCAAACATGTCATGGGCAGGATTGGTCTTGCTGCAGGCAGGGTTGGGTGTGTCATGGGCGGGGCCAGCCAGAGCTGCCGCAGAGCCTGGGTAGATTGGTGTTGGGAAGCCACCATGGTGGGGGGCAGCCATTATCCTGGGCATGCTAGTACCCCCTGGTTATAAGAGAAAAAATGGGGTTTATTTAGCAGCGCTAATAGAAGCTTGGAAATGATGATACCAATCTAACTAATGTATTATACAATTTTGTTTATTTAAAAATTCTTATAACACATAAAAACAACAGCAAATGCTATTCCTAATTAATAAAGGGACGTCTCCCTTATTCAACACTTTTAAAAACAGACTAGAACCATATATTGATAAACCCTAGAATTCCAGGTATAAAAGAATTAATTCTATAGATAACATATGGCATGCAACAAATTGGTGAATTAGATATTTAAAAGGCACAAATGTATCAATCTTAATATATTAAAAGCAAATAGATTCAGCGCTAATGTTCAAATGTTATTAGAAGGTGAGCGTAACGGCTTCGGTACAACTGTGATTAGAAATTTAGCGTAACAGCTTTGCAGTTCTTTAGTAACAAATACCGTTATAAAGTTACACAGTTACTCTCCTTGGACATATAATTGGCTCAGGTGTGCTGGATAGTTAAAAGGCAAAAAACGGCCGTTATTCTGAATTTGGTGCCAAAACAATCGTGGTTAATGGAAATGGTTAATTTAACATATGAATACCTTAATGTCTTTAAAGTTCAGTTTGCGTGATTTAAAAAACCGCAGTGCAAATTAGTGTAGAGGTACCTTAATCTGTCCTGGTTGCAACCCTCATCATCACCCCTGACCTCTGAAACAAAGAGAAGGTCAGGTGACTTATCAGAAGCACCAGGATCAAACAGTCTGTGAATCCCTCACAGTGAAGAATATCAGCGGTTGCAACCAGGACAGATTAAGGTACCTCTACACTAATTTGCACTGCGGTTTTTTAAATCACGCAAACTAAACTTTAAAGACATTAAGGTATTCATATGTTAAATTAAACATTTCCATTAACCACAATTGTTTTGGCACCAAATTCAGAATAACGGCCGTTTTTTGTCTTTTAACTATCCAGCATACCTGAGCCAATTATATGTCCAAGGAGAGTAACTGTGTAACTTTATTACGGTATTTGTTACTAAAGAACTGCAAAGCTGTTACACTAAATTTCTAATCACAGTTGTACTGAAGCCGTTACGCTCACCTTCTAATAACATTTGAACATTAGCGCTGAATCTATTTGCTTTTAATATATTAAGATTGATACATTTGTGCCTTTTAAATATCTAATTCACCAATTTGTTGCATGCCGTATGTTATCTATAGAATTAATTCTTTTATACCTGGAATTCTAGGGTTTATCAATATATGGTTCTAGTCTGTTTTTAAAAGTGTTGAATAAGGGAGACGTCCCTTTATTAATTAGGAATAGCATTTGCTGTTGTTTTTATGTGTTATAAAATTTTTTAAATAAACAAGATTGTATAATACATTAGTTAGATTGGTATCATCATTTCCAAGCTTCTATTAGCGCTGCTAAATAAACCCCATTTTTTCTCTTATCCACCATTTAGTTCTCTTTGAGGGAAGAACTTTTTTAGCAGCAGGAATCCACTTTTAGGCGCTCCTATCACACTACACATAAGTACCCCCTGGTAATGCCACTATTGCCAAATACTGCAAGTAGACAACTGAAATGTTTTTTAGGATGGACTGCAAATTTCAGTACATTGGGGTGATGGGGTCAGCAGGGTCGGAATTCTTAAAATCGGAATTCTTATGTCAACAAGGCTGCAAAAGTCTTAATTTTATTACAGAACAGGAGGTTCCTACATTAACACAGCAAAATAAAACAGTGTGAGAAATAGGTTTAAAAGAAAATTGTCTGAAAACAGAATATGAAGATCAGTTACTACACATGCGGTTTTTATTTGGGGGGTTGGTTGTGTGGGTGGTGGGTTTTACTGTTGGGGGGGTGTTTGTATTTTTTTTTTTTTACTGGTAAAAGAGCTGATTTCTTTGGGGCAATGCCCCGCAATAGGCCCTTTTAAGGGCCATTGGTAGTTTATTGTAGGCTAGGTTTTTTTTATTTTGGGGGGCTTTTTTATTTTCATAGGGCTATTAGATTAGGTGTAATTAGTTTAAATATTTGATAATTTAGTTTTTATTTTGTGTAAGTTAGTGTTTGTTTTTTTTTGTAACTTAGTGTTTGGATTTTTTTGTAATTTAGTAATTCTTTATTGCAGATTTAAATAACTTGAGAAGGGTTAGGTTTTTAAATATATAATATAGTTAATTTAATTGTTAGTTTAATGTAATTTTAGTATAATAGTTAGGGTAGGTTAATTAATAGTTTAATATAGTATAATGTAATTTTAGTATAATAGTTAGGGTAGGTTAATTAGTAGTTTAATATAGTTTAATGTAATTCTAAAGGTAAGTTTAAATTTATTACAAGATAGGGATGAGTTAATATTTAATAGCTGAATTTAGTTTATGGCGATGTGGGGGGCTGGTGGTTTAGGGGTTAATAGGTTTAGACAAAAAGTGTTTATATTTAAAGATACTACACTCAATGTGCTCTCAAGCTAAACCCAGTGAATGTGATTAGACCTCCTAACTAATCACTAGAGATAATAGTGAAAGGGTGTTTTGGGATTAGCGCTAATTAAATCTTAAAAGAGCACCGTTAAGAGATAATAGTGAAAGGGTGTTTTGGGATTAGCGCTAATTAAAGCTTAAAAGAGCACTGTTAAGATAGGGTTAATAAGTTTAGTAAGTGGTATTGATGTGGGAGGCCAGGGGTTTAGGGGTTAATACATTTAGTTAGTTGCGGTAGGCTCCAGGAGCGGGTGGATAGGGGTTAATAACTTTATTTAGTTGCGGTGGGGTCTGGGAGCGGTGGTTTAGGGGTTAATAACTTTATTTAGTTGCAGTGGGCTCCGGGAGCAGCGGTTTAGGGGTTAATAACTTTATTTAGGTTGCGGCAGGGTCTGGGAGCGGCGGGATAGGGGTTAATAACTTTATTTAGTTGTGGCGGGGTCCAGGAGGGGTGGGATAGGGCTTAAACATTTTAGTATAGTGGCGGTGTTTAGTGACAGGGTATAAATAAAGTTGTGAAAAAGCCGAATAGCAGCGAGATCGATGACTGCTAGTTAACAACAGTCCGCTGCTCATCACCCCGTACTTGGTGTGCGGCTTTTTGACAGCTTTTTTGATAAATAAGAAGAGCGTATTCAGGTCCACGGCCGCGATGTTAGGTGATTTTAGGCAAGCGTATTGGTGCCCATGAATGCAGCATAGTTGACAGCTTGATAAATAGGCCTCTTTGGCTTCATAATTTTGGTGATGCACCAAGTGGCTGAACTGAGTCTAAAAGGAAGGTAAATACATGTCAAATCCCTGAAAGCTTACCTGAGAGTGCGTGTTAAGTTAAGAGTCAGAGGTGCTGTATAGATCCAGGGCTATACTAAAAAGCAGAAGGTTAATGCATACAATGTCTGATATGGATTCAGAAAGATGCACTAAGATTAAGATTGATAACTGTATGGACTGAGTGACCTGTGCTGAGGATAGCGCAATTGTGCTCCTTGTGCATCAAAAATTATCCTGCACCTGAACTGGCACCAAGACTCACAAAAAGAGTTAAAAAGCACATGCCAATATTAACCCTTGCTTGGTTACTCTCTATGGAAGTCCAGGTATTCTTGTTGGTGATATGTTCTCCTGGTTTTGACCCTAACATGTACCCTGGTTTGCGTTTCTTGCTTCACCCTTGCCTTGCTTACCCCCTTAGAAAGTATTACACTTTGAATCAACTTTAAGCAGGGCCGGCTCAAGAAATTGCACAGCTTGAGTCCAAGAATAAAATGACCCTCCTCAAATGTCTACAGTCCACAGTCTAAACCCAACCACAGACAGTTGTCTCAGAGATTAATATTCAGCAGATTCAAAATTCACATGAGAACATGAAGATGGGCATCATATAAGTTTAATTTCTATTGAAAAGCACTATCGTCCAGAATACTTTCTCCCTATGTGCTATTATTATTAAGTGCCTTTATTTATTCATTTTTTATTTGATTTATTTATTTATTTTTAAGAAATGTATCAGTATGCAAGGATAGGAACTACTCTGAGGAACAAATTAAGCATATACCATTGGGACTGGGATAGCATATACTAGAGGGATCTAAAGATAGGTCATCAGATTCCTTAAAGTCAACAGGGTTAGTATATATTTACCACTACACTATTTTATGTGTTTAACTCAGTCTCATAATCTGAAGAATGAGCAGAGATTCTGACAACATGCAGGTATTAAGTAGGTTTCCATCCTGTATCCTTTCATTCCTAAAATGACACAGAGGATATTATTTTGTATTAATAATATTCCCTATCATAGGTTAAGTAAATAGTGAGAAAATGAAATAAATTAGAGCACAATATTATCTATATGGCACACATGAACTAGCAGTGTCTAATTGTGAAAAACTGTCAAAATGCACTGAGATAAGAGGCAACCTTTAAGGGCTTAGAAATTAGCATATGAGCCTACCTCGGTTCAGGTTAAGATCAAGAATACCAAGAGAACAAAGCAAATTTTATGATAAAAGTAAATTGGAAAGTTGCTTAAAATTGCATGCCCTCTCTGAATCATGAAAGTTTAGTTTTGACTAAACTGTCCCTTTAAAATAAAATATCAATTTGTTAAAACTTAGACACCAGTGGAAGAAACAAACTTCTAAATAGATATATGTTAGCTATAGCAAGTAACTAGTTGAGGGAAAATCAGTATGTTTCCTTAAACAAAGATAAAAACATGCTCAATAGATAGAGTGCAGAATAGATGCAATGGTGGTGCGGCTCTCAGTGAATAAGTGAAAGCCATATGTGAATAAAAGACAAGTCATAAAATGATAAAACAATTTTCCTTTTTTTTCTGCCTGGGACATGTTTATGGTGAAACATTCAATTTTAGCATACTGAGGTTTGATGGACAGTGGATAGAAAGCTTCTAAATAATTGGTAATAGCCAGCTCTAAAACAGTCTTGGCGGGATAACACATAGGACTCCATTTAATACCTAACAGGCAGACAAGGTGCACTGCCAGGAAACCTGTCCACTGGTACTTGGGGCAAGTGAGGGAAATGTGTTGTCTGCAGTTATAATTGAACAGAAATGTCATTGTGCAGCCCAGTTTGTTATTCCTCCTAGACAGTTCATTATGTATTAAGACCCTCTTCCTTTGAGGTGACAGAGAGTTTATTAATCAGTGTCCACAACTTAAAGGGCAAGTCAACCCAAAATCAAGCCCATAGTTTATCTAAGTGTGAATGTATTACGCTGCTTATTTTTATTTTAACTCAATAAATATCATTTAAATACTTTATATTTAGTACATTTTCTTCTTTTTTTATAATAACATATTCTTATTGATATTATTTTGCTAATCAACATTATCATTGCATCAGCAATAGTTTTACAGGCTTTTCTTTCAGCAAAAAGACAAGGGGAGTGATAAATTACCAGTTCGATTGAACTTTATGTTACTAACTCTGTAATTCAATATTTACATTCCATGATAAGAGCCACTTATATTTAGCATGGCTGCAGGTGCCAATATTGATGTATTTGTCTTTAACCTTGTGCACCCAATACTTATCTATGAACTAGAATTAGTTGTCGTTAAACAAAAAAAGTTGATCCAGTAAAGTTCATTCCTTAAACTGTGAGCACAGTCTCTGGCATCAAGTATTATAGTTATTTATTGCTGCATAAACACTATTATATTAAATAGTCTCTCTGAACAGGAACAAGGAAAATCCATCCAGTCAGTATTTTACATGGTGTTAATGGTTACATATAAGACAGGAACTCCTGCAAACCACACATTTCCACAAGCCAAATACTGCATGTCTGGTAGTTAAGCACCTGACTGACATACTTTT
Source organism: Bombina bombina (assembly GCF_027579735.1). Taxonomy (NCBI): domain Eukaryota; kingdom Metazoa; phylum Chordata; class Amphibia; order Anura; family Bombinatoridae; genus Bombina; species Bombina bombina. The sequence goes on from NC_069500.1 coordinate 1,271,712,562, forward strand.
TCTTGGAAAATATCACTATGATTACATATCTGCTAAGAAGTAGCCATTTTTTATTTGAAAGGAAAGTTTAACAGCTGAACAAATATGCAGTGCTATCCTTTCCACTTGAATTAATTTAACATAGTAATTAGAAATGATGATATGAATGTTGTTTATTTTTGTATCTAGCCACTTGAGCTATGAAATTATCTGTATTATATTAAGTATCTTGGACCACCAGTGGGATCTTATAATCACACACTTAGGGGTAAATACACTAAAGTGAATATCTGCAATTTGTTGCTCCTTATGATCATAGGTTAGAGGGCATAGAACAATTAAATACAGTATATATTGCATATCTAAAGGACTGCAAGGTGTTCAGTACTTGAACTGTTTTGAACTGACAGTTCAGTATTTCTACTCCCTGTCCAGTAAAATATAAGTACACAAAGGAGCACTTAATTGATGAGGTCTGATTGGAGTTCCAAAGAGGCCTTCTGGCTGAAGGGGGCTTCAGGACCATGGGGCTGATGTGGACACATTATTGATGTGAGCTTTAGGCAACAATACCTGATTTTATGTCTTATATTTACAATAAAAAGAATTCTGTATGTGAACAACATTGGCACGTTAAATATGTACAGTAAATATACAGTAACGCACAAATAAATATGTGCACACTTATATACACATATTTATATGCATACATACACATATTTATATGCATACATACACATATTTATATATGTATGTATATATATACACAATATAGCCCTTTACAGTCAAACACCTTGTCATGTACCATATACTTTTGAGTCCTTATAACTTTTTAAAATATATATATGAATCATTTTATCAGATAGTGTTTATATCAGTGTAACTGTAATTTTAAATGTATTTATGTTGTGTTTAATGCAATTTTTTTTAACAGACTACCTTTTACACAAGGTTTTCAGTTGCACTAACTCTACAAGCGTAACCAACAGTTGGTGCCCCACTTGCCTATTAAGGCAAACAACTAATTTTGCATGTTTTGAATGTCAAACTTTCACTGATTTAAAATCTTGCATTAGGAATCTGAAGGAATGGCTGATACATGTATATTTTATATGGCATTGTCATTTAGGAATACTGAAACAGCTGGTGAGAATTGTTAGCATTGACTGCTCGTTTATTGCTTTCCATATTTTTGTATAACAAAAGCACCCTGAGAGCTGAGAAGTATATACTAATGCTTATTTATTGGGCATTTACCTTTTGAGGTTTTGGATTTTAGACTTTTATTTTTGGTCACAGTTTAACCAAAAATATCATCTTGTGGTATTTTGTTAAAATAAAATTTGCTACAACACAATAAACTACCCAATTTCTTGTGTAACGTTTAACAAATATACTGCTGGAGCCTATGACTAAGTATATGAGTAATTGTGAAGAAATCAACTGAAAGCAGGATGATCTGACTCATTTTGGCATTTTACTAGTAATAAGTAAAGAAGAGAATATATATATATATATATATATATATATAAATATATATATATATATATATATATATATATATATATACTGTATATATATATATAAATAATTAGCTTCAGCACACTCCCATTTCCAAAATGCCAAAGTACTAGGGTGCAGAAATAATAATATACGGCTAGATTACGAGTCTTGCGGGAAGGTGAAAAAGCAGCGTTAACTAGTGCTAACGCTTCTTTTTTATGCCCGCTGCTATTACGAGTCTTGCAGGTATAGGTGTACAGCAGACTTTTTTGGCCTTACCACAAACCAACTTACGTAAATTTCGTAAAGGCTTTTTTCTATGGGACTTCCATAGCGCCGGTATTACGAGTTAGTCCTGGGAGGCCAAAAAGTGAGCGGTACACCCTCTACCGCCAAGATTCCTAACGCATTTTAAAGTCAGTAGTTATGAGTTTTACGCTACAAAGCTGTAGCCTAAAACTCATAACTAAAGTGCTAAAAAGTACACTAACACCCATAAACTACCTATTAACCCCTAAACCGAGGCCCTCCCGCATCGCTAACACTATAATAAAAATATTAACCCATAATCTGCCGCTCCGGACATCGCCGCCACTAGAAAAAACATATTAACCCCTAAACCGCCGCACTCCCGCCTCGCAAACACTAGTTAAATATTATTAACCCCTAATCTGCTGCCCCTAACATCGCCGCCACCTACATTATACTTATTAATCCCTAATCTGCCGTCCCCAACGTCGCCACCACTATTCTAAATTTATTAACCCTTTAAACCTAAGTCTAACCCTAACACCCCCTAACTTAAATATAATTAAAATAAATCTAAATAAAATTCCTATCATTACCTAAATTATTCCTATTTAAAACTAAATACTTACCTATAAAATAAACCCTAAGATAGCTACAATATAACTAATAGTTACATTGTATCTAGCTTAGGGTTTATTTTTATTTACAGACAAGTTTGTATTTATTTTAACTAGGTAGAATAGTTACTAAATAGTTATTAACTATTTAATAACTACCTAGCTAAAATAAATACAAATTTACCTGTAAAATAAAACCTAACCTAAGTTACACTAACACCTAACACTACACTACAATTAAATAACTTACATAAATTAAATACAATTATATAAATTAAATACAATTAGCTAAATTACAAAAAAAACCCCCACTAAATTACAGAAAATAAAAAACAAATTACAAGATATTTAAACTAATTTCACCTAATCTAAGAGCCCCCCCAAAATAAAAAAAACCCTAGCCTAAAATAAACTATCAATAGCCCTTAAAAGGGCCTTTTGCAGGGCATTGCCCCAAAGAAATCAGCTCTATTACATGAAAAAGGAATACAAACAACCCCACCAACAGTAAAACCCACCGCCCACACAACCAACCCCCCAAATAAAACCCTAACTAAAAAAACCTAAGCTCCCCATTGCCCTGAAAAGGGCATTTGGATGGGCATTGCCCTTAAAAGGGCATTTAGCTCTATTGCTGCCCAAAGCCCTAACCTAAAAATAAAACCTACCCAATAAACCCTTATAAAATCCCAACACTAACCGTTGAAGATTCACTTACAGGGAGAAGTCTTCATCCAAGCGGCAAGATGTCCTCAACAAAGCCGGCAGAAGTGCTCCTCCAGAAGGGCAAAAGTCTTCATCCAGATGGCATCTTCTATCTTAATACTTCCGACACGGAGCGGCTCCATCTTGAAGACATCCAGCGTGGAGCATCCTCTTCTTCCGACGTCTTCTTGCTGAATGAAGGTACCTTTAAGTGACATCATCCAAGATGGCGTCCCTTAGATTCCGATTGGCTGATAGAATTCTATCAGACAATCGGAATTAAGGTTGAAAAAATTCTATTGGCTGATCCAATCAGCCAATAGGATTGAGCTCACATTCTATTGGCTGATTGGAACAGCCAATAGAATGCGAGCTCAATCTTATTGGCTGATTGGATCAGCCAATAGGATTGAAGTTCAATCCTATTGGCTGATTGCATCAGCCAATAGGATTTTTTCAACCTTAATTCCGATTGGCTGATAGAATTCTATCAGCCAATCAGAATCTAAGGGACGCCATCTTGGATGACATCACTTAAAGGTACCTTCATTCAGCAAGAAGATGTTGGAAGAAGAGGATGCTCCGCGCCGGATGTCTTGAAGATGGAGCCGCTCCGCATCGGAAGGATGAAGATAGAAGATGTCGTCTGAGTGAAGACTTCTGCCTGTCTGGAGGACCACTTCTGCCCGTCTGGAGGACCACTTCTGCCAGCTTCGTTGAGGACATCTTGCCGCTTGGATGAAGACTTCTCCCGGTAAGTGAATATTCGGGGGTTAGTGTTAGGATTTTTTAAGGGTGTATTGGGTGGGTTTTATTTTTAGGTTAGGGCTTTGGGCAGCAAAAGAGCTAAATGCCCTTTTAAGGACAATGCCCATCCAAATGCCCTTTTCAGGGCAATGGGGAGCTTATTTTTTTTTAGTTAGGGATTTATTTGGGGGGTTGGTTGTGTGGGTGGTGGCTTTTACTGTTGGGGGGGTTGTTTGTATTTTTTTTTTACAGGTAAAAGAGCTGATTTCTTTGGGGCAATGCCCCGCAAAAGGCCCTTTTAAGGGCTATTTATAGTTTAGTTTAGGCTAGGTTTTTTTTATTATTTTGGGGGGGGGGGGGGGGCTTTTTTATTTTGATAGGGCTCTTAGATTAGGTGTAATTAGTTTAAATATCTTGTAATTTGATTTTTATTTTCTGTAATTTAGTGTTTTTTTGTAATTTAGCTAATTGTATTTAATTAATTTAATTGTATTTAATTTATGTAAGTTATTTAATTGAAGTGTAGTGTAGGTTAGGTTTTATTTTACAGATACATTTGTATTTATTTTAGCTAGGTAGTTAGTAAATAGTTAATAACTATGTAGTAACTATTCTACCTAGTTAAAATAAATACAAACTTGCCTGTGAAATAAAAATAAACCCTAAGCTAGCTACAATGTAACTATTAGTTATATTGTAGCTAGTTTAGGGTTTATTTTATAGGTAAGTATTTAGTTTTAAATAGTAATAATTTAGGTAATGATAGGAATTTTATTTAGATTTATTTTAATTATATTTAAGTTAGGGGGTGTTAGGGTTAGACTTAGATTTAGGGGTTAATAAATTTAGAATAGTGGCGGCGACGTTGGGGACGGCAGATTAGGGGTTAATAAATGTAGGTAGGTGGTGGCGATGTTAGGGGCGGCAGATTAGAGGTTAATAAATATAATGTAGGTGTCGGCGATGTTCGGGGCAGCAGATTAGGGGTAAATAAGTATAATGTAGGTGTCAGTGATTTCTGGAGCGGCAGATTAGGGGTTAATAAGTATAATGTAGGTGTTGGCGATGTCATGGGCGGCAGATTAGGGGTTAATAAGTGTAAGATTAGGGGTGTTTAGATTCGGGGTTCATGTTAGGGTGTTAGGTGTAAACATAAATTTTGTTTCCCCTTAGGAATCAATGGGGCTGCGTTACTGAGTTTTACGCTGCTTTTTTGCAGGTGTTAGAGTTTTTCTCAGCCGGCTCTCCCCATTGATGTCTATGGGGAAAACGTGCACGAGCACGTATAACCAGATCACCGCTCACTTAAGCAGCGCTGGTATTGGAGTGTAGTGTGGAGCTCAATTTTGCTCTATGCTCACTTCTTGCCTGTTAACGCCGGGTTTGTAAAAACCCGTAATACCAGCGCTGCAGGGAAGTGAGCGGTGAGAATAAACTGCAAATTAGCACCGCACCCCTGTTACCGCAAAACTCGTAATCTAGGCTATAGTCAGTCAAAAAGATCCCACTCTTTGGATTTAATGCACAGCAAACAAGTTTATTCTGTGACGTTTCTTGGCGTTCACCCCTTCTTCAGACAACGAGTCAATGACACAACTGCCTATTTAGCTAATCCTCCTTCTTGAAGACAAAAACATGGGTGCTAATTATGAATATGTGAAAATGTATGGGGGTTGATTAGGTCATTATTGATGGTCACCATTTATTAGGCCTTAAAAATTTAACTCATGGTTCAGATAGAGCAGGCAATTTTAATTTTAAACAACTTTCCAATTTATTTCCATTAACAAAATGTGTACAGTCTTTTAATATTTTCACTTTTTGAGTCACCAGCTCCTACTGAGCATGTGCAAGAATTTGCAGAATATATGTATATGCATTTGTGATTGGCTGATTGCTGTCACATGATACGGGGGAGTGGAAATAGACTTGTTTTTTAAAATTTGTCAGAAAAATATCTACTTGAAGTTCATACAAAGTCCTATTGCATTGTCTTGTTACCATGCATATGTTGATTTTGCAAACCTACTGTATTTACTGGTTCTTTAGTCTCCTAACCACCCCTCATACCTGTATGTGGGTTGATTAGGCGAGTATTGATGGTTACCATTTATTAGGCCTTACTCTTCTAACCTCTCCCCATACCTGCATTTATCTACAATTTTTTAAAAATATTATGCATTCTTATGTTTGATGCATATTATTTTAACCATTGTATATACATTAATATGCATTTATTTGTTTCTTGTTGTGTTTTTTATTTTAAACATAAATATATATTTTAAAATGTATATTCATGTTACAAAAGGCATTAGTATTACAATTGTAATATTACATAACAGGCATGCAGTTATGTGATACTTTATTTATAATGCAACTGTCTTTTATAACATAAACATCTATTCTAAAAATATATTTATATTTAAAATAATAAATACACCAAGCAAGATTATAAACATTGTAGATATAATGTAGTTAGGCCTTGCATTGATATTCAATATTAAAATTGTTATGCATGTATATTACATAATGCTTTAAAGGGACACTCAAGTCAAAATTAAATTTTCATGATTCGGATAGAGCAGCAATTTTAAACAACTTTCCAATTAACTTCCATTAACAAAATGTGCACAGTCTTTTTATGTTTACAGTTTTGAGTCACCGGCTACAACTGAGCATGTGCAAGGGTTCACAGAATAGTCGTATATGCATTTGTAATTTGTTGATGGCTGTCACATGATGCAGTGGGAGTGGAAATAGACATAACTGAAATATTTTAGAAAAAAATCTACTACTCATTTGAAGCTAAGAATAAGTGCTATTGCTTTGTCTTTTATCATGCATTTGCCGATTATGCAAATGTACTGTATTTACTGATCCTTTAAGTATTGAATATACATTAAAGGGACAGTCTACACTAAAATTGCTATTGTTTTAAAAGATAGATAATGCCTTTACTACCCATTCCCTAGCTTGCACAACCAACATTGATATATTAATAGACTTTATAACATTTAAACCTCTATATTTCTGCCTGTTTCTAAGCCACTATAGACAGCCTCTTAATCACATGCAGGGCCGCCACTAGAAATTTTGGGGCCCCTGACTTAATCATTGATCAGGGCCCCCCCCCCCCTTTGACATGTACAATTTTTGACCAAGTGACTAAAACGTATATGCACTTTTTTCTAAAGTGTCTATTTAAACTTGGAAATGTTGTAAAGGTAGTAACATACAAACACACAGACACACTCATACACTGAAACACACACACTCACACATAAGGATTCACATATAGACACTCTAGCAGACACGTAAAGGAACACACAAACGCACTCAGACACAGACACTCAGCACTTGATTACATTGACCTGACAAGTAATGAGGTAGACTACAGTTCTGTAAAAAAAAAGGAGATTTAGAAAACAAAATATGGAGTTCTGATTATCTTTTTGTAAAGGAAGATGCCAACTAAATGATGACAACAGCATGCAGTGGCTGAAAGGAAGGGCCCTGAACTGCCTAAACAATAATTTAAAGGTTAAATGGTGGATTGGTGACTTCTGTAAAGGTCTCAAAGGCTGTAGAAAGATGTGAATAATCAGTAGTAAGGTAAAAATGTACTAAAAAGGAACAGACAATAGACACACACACATACACACAAACTCAAACTTGCACATACACCCAAGGAAACACTGACAGAGACAGCCTCAGAAAATGCACAAAGACATACACACAAAGACATACACACACACAGAGAGACAACCACATAAAACACAGAAAGACATACATACACACACCCTCACTGAGACATCCACAGAAAACACACAAAGACATAAACAAACCCTCACAGAGACACCCACAGAAAACACACACCCTCACAGAGACATCCACAGAAAACACACACCCTCACAGAGACATCCACAGAAAACACAGACATACATACATACATACACACATACCCTCACAGAGACATCCACAGAAAACAGACATATACACCCACCCTCACAGACGCATCCAGAGAAAATACACAAAGGCAAACATACACACACCCTCGCAGAGACACCCATAGAAAAAGCTCAGACATATGCACACACCCTCACAGACATCTACAGAAAATGCACAAAGACATACACACCCACTCTCACAGAAAAAAAATACATACACACTCATAGAGACATAAACCAAAGCACAAAGACATAAACACAGACACCCACAGAAACACTCACAGGAGGAAACATTTATGCACCTTGCATCCCCTATATCAACAGTGTGTGACATGCATGATAAAAAAAATTGCAGAAATTAAGAGATCACTTTTTAAGGAATCATATTTGTAAACGTGTAAACAAAAATAATTCTGTGAATTCAAAATTGTACATTAATGATCTGGGTAGATGGCTAGATGAAGAAAAGTACTTTTAAAAGGTTGACATGTGTTTGTTTGTTTTTTTTCCCCCAACCAAGAGCACAACTTCAAATATAGTGTACAAATGTTCCCATCTGTCAGCTGTACTTATGGATTTTGAAAATGCTGTACTCTATATGGTCTTAGTAGAACCATAAGCTGTGGTACTCATACCATTAGATCTGGTTAAATGCAGGATTTAGGCTTGTTGGTATGTAACAAAAGGGCACCTACCATTTGTGTATTGAGGAGGAAACATTTCTGCATGGTTTTAAATATAGAATTTCTACAGCATTGTGAAATAATCATAAATACACTGCTGCTAAAAAAATGTGTTTTTATGGACCCCTGGCCCCACCATACAACTACTACCACACTGAAGTTACAATCCGAAATTGCACAAAGAAATAAAAAACATTTGCTAATTAAGTCCTACCTTCTCTGCAAATGAAAGTGATCTGCTGTCTGACTCAGGCACACACTGTACAAAGTGCCAAGTCTGTCTCACACTGTGCATAGTGGTTTAGTGCACACTCAGAAATCCTCTCAAATGCTAATACTTTACTCCTTGTAATAACATTTTCCATGCTCAGTTAGCACTCTGCTGTAGTACCCACTGGTGGCTGCCAAAATGTAAAAAAAAAAAATAAAAAAAAAAATTTTTTTTTTAGTTCTTGCCTCATGGGGCCCCCCTGGCCCATTGGGCCCCTGACAGGAGTCACCCCTGTCACCCCCTGATGGCGGCCCTGATCACATGCTTTTGTATTTGCTTTTCACAACAGGAGACTACTAATTCATGTGGGCTATATAGATAACGTGTTCACGCCTGATGAGTTATTTAAGAGTTAGCACAACACAGTACTACATGAAAGTCAATAGATAATAAATAATTAATGTGATCAGGGGGCTGACAGAAGATGTTTAGATACAAGGTAATCACAGAGGTAAAAAGTATATTAATATAACTGTGTTGGTTATGCAAAACTGGGGAATGGTAATAAAGGGATTATCTTTTAAAACAATAAAATTATATTATAGACTGTCCCTTTAAAATGTATTTATGTAAGCGTGTTGTGTTTATAGTGATAACATAGATATATATGTTAATATATATTTATGTTATAGTATTCCGTAGCATTAAATTATAATTTATACTGCCTTTAAAGTGAAGGTCAATTTAGATGAATCAGTGCCCGGCTTTTAATAATCCTATTAAATACAAGAGCACTTTAATTCATAAAAATTGACATTTCACTCATTTTCTTCAAATACTTACCTTGTAATCCTGACAGCCACTGCAGCGCTGCCTCCACTTGTCGCAAGCCCTCTTCGCGGGTCCAAAATCATGAATACAGCTTCCTCCAATCACGACGTTGCCTCAGGCCATTATTCCTTCGGGGGGTAAGCCGTGCTTGGAGGAAGCCGGATTCGTCATTTCTGACATATGAAGAGGCTTCCGACGGCCGGGGGAATCGCTGGAGCGGCTGTAAAGATTAAAAGGTAAGTATTTGAAGAAAACAAGTGAAATGTCAATTTTGGTTTATTAAAGTACCCTTGTTTTTAATAGGATTATTAAAAACCGGGCACCGATTCATCTAAATTAACCTTCACTTTAATAATAAACACAAAAAGCAACATTACATTTTTTATTTTTTTATTTATTTATTAGTTTTTTATTGACCAATTAAGACATATAAATGGCAAACTGTATTTTAAAACAGTATGTAAGAATATAACGGCTAGATTTAGAGTTGGGCGGTAGCCGTCAAAACCAGCGTTAGAGGCTCCTAACGCTGGTTTTTACCGCCCTCTGGTATTTGGAGTCAGTCAGGAAAGGGTCTAACGCTCACTTTGCAGCCGCGACTTTTCCATACCGTTACGCCATTTGCGTATCCTATCTTTTCAATGGGATCTTCCTAACGCCGGTATTTAGAGTCTTGGCTGAAGTGAGCGTTAGAAATCTAACAACAAAACTCCAGCCGCAGAAAAAAGTCAGTAGTTAAGAGCTTTCTGGGCTAACGCCGGTTTATAAAGCTCTTAACTACTGTGCTCTAAAGTACACTAACACCCATAAACTACCTATGTACCCCTAAACCGAGGTCCCCCACATCGCCGCCACTCTATTAAAATTTTTTAACCCCTAATCTGCCGACCACACACCGCTGCCACCTACGTTATCCCTATGAACCCCTAATCTGCTGCCCCTAACACCGCCGACCCCTATATTATATTTATTAACCCCTAATATGCCGCCCCCAACGTCGCCGCTACCTACCTACACTTATTAACCCCTAATCTGCCGACCGGACCGCGCCGCTATTATAATAAAGTTATTAACCCCTTATCCGCCTCACTCCCGCCTCAATAACCCTATAATAAATAGTATTAACCCCTAATCTGCCCTCCCTAACATCGCCGACACCTAACTTCAAGTATTAACCCCTAATCTGCCGATTGGAGCTCACCGCTACTCTAATACATTTTTTAACCCCTAAAGCTAATTCTAACCCTAACCCTAACACCCCCTAAGTTAAATATAATTTTACTCTAAAAAAAATAAATTAACTCTTATTAAATAAATTATTCCTATTTAAAGCTAAATACTTACCTGTAAAATAAACCCTAATATAGCTACAATATAAATTACAATTATATTGTAGCTATTTTAGGATTAATATTTATTTTACAGGCAACTTTGTATTTATTTTAACCAGGTACAATAGCTATTAAATAGTTAATAACTATTTAATAGCTAAAATAGTTAAAATAATTACAAAATTACCTGTAAAATAAATCCTAACCTAAGTTACAATTAAACCTAACACTACACTATCAATAAATAAATTAAATAAACTACCTACAATTATCTACTATTAAAGCTAACACTACACTATCAATAAATTATTTAAATACAATATCTACAAATAAATACAATTAAATAAACTAACTAAAGTACAAAAAATAAAAAAGAACTAAGTTACAAAAAATAAAAAAATATTTACACACATTAGAAAAATATTACAACAATTTTAAACTAATTACACCTACTCTAAGCCCCCTAATAAAATAACAAAGCCCCCCAAAATAAAAAAAATGCCCTACCCTATTCTAAAATTAAAATAGAAAAGCTCTTTTACCTTGCCAGCCCTGAAAAGGGCCCTTTGTGGGGCATGCCCCAAAGAATTCAGCTCTTTTGCCTGTAAAAAAAAAACATACAATACCCCCCCCCAACATTACAACCCACCACCCACATACCTCTAATCTAACCTAAACCCCCCTTAAATAAACCTAACACTAAGCCCCTGAAGATCTCCCTACCTTGTCTTCATCACACCGGGTCCCGATCTGTCCAGAAGAGCCTCCGATGTCTTGATCCAAGCCCAAGCGGGGGGCTGAAGAGTGACGTCCATCCTCGTTCTGAAGTCTGGATCCAAGCGGCGGCTGAAGAAATCCATCATCGGGCTGAAGTCTTGATCCAAGCGGGTGCTGAAGAAGTCCATCATCGGGATGAAGTCTTCTATGAAGCAGCATCTTCATTCTTCTTTCTTCCGGAGCCATCATCTTCCAGCCGACGCGGAACATCCTCTTCTACCGACGCCTACTCGCCGAATGACGGTTCCTTTAAATGACGTCATCCAAGATGGCGTCCGTCGAATTCCGATTGGCTGATAGGATTCTATCAGCCAATCGGAATTAAGGTAGGAAAATTCTGATTGGCTGATGGAATCAGCCAATCAGATTCAAGTTCAATCTGATTGGCTGATCCGATCAGCCAATCAGATTGAGCTCGCATTCTATTGGCTGTTCCGATCAGCCAATAGAATGCAAGCTCAATCTGATTGGCTGATTGGGGCCTGCCAAAAGGACATCCATATAAGGCTCCTCTTGTGTTATACATATTTACATCACAATTCAAACCTAGTTTGTTGGGCAGCAGAAATATTAAAGTTAAATACAGTGGTAACAATTGAGATGAACCTGTGTACATTACAAATAACACAATACCAATTCAATATATACTTCCTGACCTGTGTGGAGAACAGTTCGCAAATACCAGCTAGTTTGGCTTTCATTGACCCGGCTCTATGGCTTCCCACCAGCTGCATCCGTGGGAAGGGAACAAGGAAGAGGGGTAATGGCTGAGGTTACTAGGGAGAAGAACCCAGTCTCACTCCAGGGAGGGAGGAGAGTTGTCTACGCCTATCCTATTTCCTTTCCATTCTCTAAATAATAGTACCATGGTTCCCATATTTCCCAGTACAACATCTCCCTAAACATATTAAAATAGAAGCTCCTTTCCATTTTAGCATAGGAATTAACTGTCTCTATGACTTTTGTGATCTTGGGGGATGCAGACTGCTTCCAGGTTCTGGCTAGACACAGCTTCATTGCTGCAAAAAAAGTTGTTTAGATCTGGATTTTGGAATTTTAGATGGAAAGAGATGGAAAAAAGCTATTTCTGATCTCCTTGGAAGTTGTATTCCCAAATCCTCACATAACTGAAATATCTTACTCCAACACTGCTCCAGCACTGGGCAATTCCACCAGACATGAATGTCCGTACCTCTCTCCCTGCACTCACACCAGCACAGCGGGGACGTATTGGGAAACATCTTAAATAATCTAGCTGGAGTGTAGTACCACCTCAAGATTAGGATTATTGGAGGTCAGTATCAAGTTGTAGTGTCCCGACAGTGTTTTGGGAAGTTTAACTTTAGACAACCATATTCTCTCCCAGTTGGTTAGAGGGAGCGACTCAGATTTCGGGAAACCCCAGGACAGTAATAGTTTGTACAACCTAGTATATTCGAACATGATCCACAGGTGGGGTGGGGGGGATTCTGTGTAGGCACATTATAGTTTGCAGTTAGCGGTAAAGAGCCAGATGTGTACAGTTGAGACACAATTTTTATGTCCCACTGCCTCCACTGGGCCCCATGGATATCTGGTATGTTGATAAGGAGACCCTGAATAGAGTGTATCGGGGAGGGATGTGGTGCTATCGCTGATAAATGCCTAAGTGTATGCCAGGTTTCAGGTTTCCTAGGACTATCTCATTCTTGATCTGCAGTGCTTCCAGACGATACGCTGAAACCCAAGGAAGATCCTCCAATCCCATCCCTCTTGGCAAACCTGTACTTTCTATATCTTTTCACTCCTGTGTTTCCCCCTTATTTGACCAGGCTGAAATGTGTGTTAAGCGGGCAGCCTCATAGTAGTACTGAATATTGGGTAAGGCAATACCTCCATGAGTAAACTTTTTTGTAGGATTTTACCTGCTATTCTCGGTCTCGAGGATCCTCAGATGTATTTCAAGAAGAGTGAATGAAACTTACTCAGTCTTGCCTTAGATATGGTAAGTGGTAAGCATCTAAAGTAGTACAAGAGTTTGGGAAGAATAGTCATCTTTAGGGAGGCAACTCGGCCCAGCCAAGATACCTCTCGGAATTTCCAAGAATCTAAGAGGATCAAAACCTCCTGAAAAATGTGGTCATAGCTTTTGTCTCTCACTAGTTTAAGTTCCGGTCCTAACTGTATCCCCAAATATTTTACTGTATCCCTGGACCACTGTAATTCGTATGCAGATTGTAATATCTCTAGTTCCAGATTATGTATATGAATAGGAAGAGCCTCAGTTTTCATTTACTAAAAGTCTCTATAAATTCAAATACTGCTGGCAAGGATTCCAAGGGATTGGATAAGAAAAGGGTGATTTTGTCAGCAAAGAGTGCAATCTTCTCCCCTCTTTGACTGAGCGACACCCCCTGGACTTGAGGTGAGTTGCGTATGGCCTGAGCCAGAGGCTCTATGGCTAGACTGAAAATCACGGATGACAAGGGACACCCCTGCCTCGCGCCATTAGTTATGGTGAATTCAGGAGATAAAAAACCCATTCCCCTAACAACCGGGGTGAGGCTCGAACACAGTGCCTTAATTGCCCTTATAACCTTCCAAGGAAACCCAAAGTGATGCATCACCGACCATAGGTAATCCCATCTGACCCTGTCAAACACCTTTTCAGCATCTAAAGACAGGGCCAGCATGGAACACCTCCGTCTAGAAGCTTCCGAGAATATATTTAGATTAAATTATTTTTATTGAGCATTTATAAAGGTTACAAACCAAAAAAAAGAAGAGTTGCCATATATACATTATTTAGCCTCCTTCTTGAATGAGAATACAAGATATCCATTACAGGTTATATGTTTAGAGATGCAAAATCTCGTAGTGTTTTACCGGACAATATCTAATCTTGAACAAGGACCACAGATTCATATGTTGGTGAACTACCCATGGATCATGGGGGTAAGCAGAAATAGTTACTTATAGATTACAGTTTTGGTTGAATCCCACTCGACCTCCCGAGTTATGGCCTCCTGTAAGAGTTCATATAGGTAGTCATGTGTCTTTGATCTGCGGAGAATCCCAGAAAAGTCCACACAAAAAAGGGGACCCACAGGTCCCTCCAAACAGGCTCTCATGCAGTTCCAGAGTGGGGAGGGAGAGTAGTGGGGGTCCTTTTAAGGAAGGCTATCAGGTGAGCTCTCGCCCAACTAGTTAAACTCTATAGAAAGTCTAAGTGTTAAAATGCTAAATAATTAACAATGAAAAACAATAACAGTAAACACCACCAGTTCACAAGTAAGTATGGTTAAATACAGAATATAATACTTATCTCCAGTATTCCTGCCCAAAAATATGTTGCTATGCATCTCTCGCTCTCACAGGGTCTTTTTCTCAGTCTCCCCTAATTCTCTCATTGGGCTAACCGTCTCCTACTTGCGTGATGCCCCCATCTGAAACGTTCCTCTCCTCTCCCCTCAGTATCCAATAATACCAATTTTTTTGGAACGAGTCTGACATGTTTTGTATATGCGCTGCTGTTTCATACAAGGAGTATGTCTGTCGAATTTTATTTAGGATTTAAGTCCATGTGGGGGTGCCTATTTTCCAGTATTTTGCTATACTAGTTCTAGTTATAGTGCATACTATTCTAATAAATGCATTGATGTGTTTGTTTAATCTAGGTATCTTGTCGTGTAGTAAGGCATGGGAGGCTTCAAGGGTTATGTGTTCATCTAGTAAGTCGCTTGACCCATATTTCTTTGACTCTCGGGCACTCCCACCACATGTGTAGGTATGATCCCCTCTCTGCACACCCTCTATAGCAAAAACTAGAGCCTGTTCTATTTGAGTGGGACGTCCAAATAGGTGTTAAATACCACCTGAAGGAGGTTTTTATAATATTTTCTCTGAGGTCAGCACTCAGTAGGTTTTTACTTGAATCAAAGAGTATCTTCTCCCAACCCTCCTGCTCCCATTCTATTCCCGTTTCTGTTTCCCATCTAAGAATTAGAGTGTTTTTGGACCCAGACCTAGTTTTTTGTAATTCTAAGTATATCTGTGAGATTGAGCGTTTCGATCTTTTAGGTGTACTACTTAATCTCTCCACGGTAGTGGAAACCTGCGTGGCAAATCTCGATAGATAAGCTCTCGTTGCCGAGGCAATCTGTAAGTATTGGAACCAGCGTAATGGAATCGGGTCTAGTTGTTGGCTTAGTTGTAAGAATGATAAGGGGCTCCTTTTTTATCAATATCTGCAACTCTATAGAATCCTTTATTCTCCCATTTAGTGATACTAGGTCTACATTCATCTGTCACCAAATACTACAGGGGTTTTTGAAGGGAGTTCCTGGGAAACATACCGGGGATCTTGGCTACTATATGCCACTCATGGGCCGAAAGCTTTGTTATTGCTGAGCATCGTCTTGTGTCTCCTCCCGCAGCCTCCCAGTTCCATATAATGTTTTCTGTGGAATCTAACCCTCCCAATGCCGCTTCCAAGTCCGGCCAAATAATATGTTTATCTCTCCTCCCACACAAAGAAATCTGAGCCAACCTAGAGGCTTTGTAATAGTCATAAAGATTAGGTAATCCCACCCCCCCTAATTTCCTGTGTCGTGATAGTATTTGAGATGGGATTCTCGCCTGTTTTTTGTCTCTTAGGTAGCTATGGAGGGCTCCTTGTAGTGAGTCTATATCTTGCTTATTAACTTTAATTAGGAGAGTTCTAAATAAATATAAAATTCGTGGTAACACGTTCATTTTTATAGAGGATAATCTGCCATACCATGAAAAGCTATACGTCTGCCACTTGTTTAGGTCTGAGTGGATCTGTCTAAATAGAGGTATATAATTCTGTTTGTAAAGATCATTAGAATGGGGGGTCAAATTAATTCCCAGATACTTAATGCTTTTTGACATCCATTTGAATTCGAAGTTGGCTTCGATTAGTTTGATTGTGTGTTTAGGGAGGTTTATAGGGAGGGCCTCTCATTTGTCTAGATTTATTTTGTATCCCGAGATAGTGGAAAATGTATCTATAATATCATATAAGTTAGGTAGAGACTGCAGAGGCTTGGTTAGAGTCAGTAGGACGTCATCTGCAAATAGAGTTACTTTGTGGGTAATCTTGCCAATTTGTAAACCAGAGATATCTACTCTATTTCTTATAGTTGCTGCTAGGGGCTCAATACATAGGGCAAATAGGAGAGGTGACAGGGGGCACCCCTGTCTAGTTCCGTTTTAATGTTTATTTTTGTAGATTGGTGTCCTATTGCCCTGACTCTTGCTGTGGGGTTAGAATAAACATTTTTGATTGCTGTTAGGAAGGGGCCTCTAATTCCCAAATCTTCTATCACTGTCCACATGTACTGCCAGTCCACCCTATCGAATGCCTTCTCCGCGTCCAAGGAGAGGAGCAGAGAAGGCGCTCCCCTCTCAGTCAGATGGTCCACCACCGCTGTCATCCTCCTTATATTGTCAGGAGCTTCCCTCCCCGTGACGAAACCCACTTGGTCTGGGTGCACTACAGTTGGTATTATCTGTTTAAGTCGATTGGCCAGAATTTTAGTCACTATTTTTATGTCTTGGTTTATAAGGGATATGGGACTGTAGCTAGGGCAATATTTAGGGTTTTCCCCAGGTTTTGGTATTACTACTATTTTGGCTTGAAGCAGTTCTACCGGGATGTCGTGACCTTCCATGATATGGTTCGCGAACTTAACTAAATGGGGAATTAGTGTGGATTTAAATAATTTATAATATTTTCCCGGGAAACCATCTGGGCCTAACGCCTTCCCTGGTTTGAGATCCCTTAAGACTTCTACTATTTCTCCTTGGGTGATTTTAGCGTTTAGCCTGTCTCGGTCTTGCTCCGTGATTTTACCCAGTGCAGGGAATTGGAGATTCTATCAAGAGACCAAGAGTCAGTAAAGAAATAATCCAGCCAAGAGTATCTGTTGTGGGGTCTAGAGGAAAACGTGTAATCTTTAGTGGTTGAATGTAGCACTCACCAGATATCATATGAATTGTACTGTGCTATGTGGGACCGGAATTTGGCTGCTGTGTTTATGGTGTATGTGTCCATTTCCCTACCAACTTGGACCCATTTATCCACTGCAGGATCCCACACCATATTAAAATCTTCAGGATTAGCGTGCCCATCTTGAGTGACACAACTTTGGAGAGTAGTGACTTTAGGTACTTGGGTTGAGATTGATTGGGGACATAGTTATTTACCAAAGTTACCAAAGAGCCATTTAATTTGCAGGTCAAGATTAGATATCTTCCATGTGCATCTGTTTTATCATAAATGTGTTCAAAACCTATCGACCTGTGGATTAACACAGCTACACCCCTCGAATTCTCCTCATGAATGAAACAACGTTGGGAATTCTGTGGACCTGTATGGATCCGGGCGAGAGGCCGCCCAGCGGGTCTCCTGTAGGAAAATAACACGGGCTTTCAATGATTTCATTAAATTTGTTAACAAGCTTAGCTTATTTGAGGAGTTTAAGCCCTTAGCTTTTAAAGAAGCAAATGTTATAGTTTCATAAGGTTCTTCCATATATCTAGGGGGGAGGGGACTTCTCGTGGTAAGGGGGAGAGTTGGAGAGTGCAGGGATCAGAGTCAACTTACCGCACCTGGAGGGGACATGGAACCGAGTCTCTTGAACCAAAAATTACCTCAATAACTGTCTAGCCGGAATGCTCAAATAGATCTGAAGGTATAAAAACAGACAAATATTTAAACAGTCTAATCAGTAACAGAATATGACAATACAGAATCTGCAGATGTTCAAAAACAACTATTGTACCTGTACTCTGAGTCACCTGTTTAACTGGGCTGCCCTAAATTTCTGGAAAAGAGATGGACTTAGGTTTGTGTAATAGATAAGGCAGTTAAGTCTTCCGCCAGAGGAAGAGGTACACCTATAAGATTATGTATCCTCCTCGGTCCCCGTAAAAGGGGATATCACTATCAATATTTACGTGAGGGGGGGGGGGGGGATGAGTGTTGCAAAGTAAAGAGCAACTTTAGTGCACTAGCACCGTGTGGGGGAGGGGAAAATGAACATATGAAATAAAATTTATACTGTGTGAACTGGTGAGTATTGTATAAGATATATTAAGCCTTTGTCCCCAGGTTTATCCGGGGTGTGTAAATGTGTACAGCTTAACTCATGTAACAAAACTTGAAACTTATAAAAAATACAATACTAACTGATGCCATAACTTGGTTATGGCCCATTATGCCTAGATAAGACAGAAAAAGACTACATTTCCAGTAAACTTAAGAGATCAGGGTTTTGTGCGCTGTGGCAGGGGGTTCCACTCTGGGGCTGCTGGATGAAGGGCAGAGGTAGTTCCAGAGCTGTGTGCAGAAGTAGAAGGTTCCCTTGAGTCTCGATCCAATGAGAGAAAGATGTCCCATTCTTTGAGCAAGAGAAGACCCTCTTTTGGGGTGATTATGGTTTGTGTTATTCCTTCCCTAGTAATAATTAGCCTAGTTAGATATCCCCACCAATATCTGATGTTGTCTTTCCTTAAAGTTTGCGTGATGGATTGGAACGTCCTCCTCTTTTGTAGAGTGTAGGATGAGATATCTGGGAATATTGCCATTTGTTGCAATCTTTGTTTTAGGATAGTCCCCCTTGGTGCCAGTTTAGCGTGTTATGCTAGCATTGTTGATTTGTAGGAAGCTTTTGCATGACCGAATATAGGAATTGAGGACCATAGGGTCCAACTTTGCAATATGTAACACTGGAACAAGGACAGATATATGGCAATACAATTTAGGGTAGAGGAAGTTAACTGCTGCTGCAGGGTTCCTGTTTCGCAAGTCAGTCTCTCAGTAGGCCATTACACTGTTCCAAGGCAAAATAATATATATATTTGGAGGCTGTTGTGACTTCAGTATCTATCAGACGTGGGATATAGGCCAGTAGCACATGCTAAGGTGTTTGATTGTGAGGCAATAATAAATCAATATTTGACAATTAGTTGATGTTAGAGTCTGAGAATGGCTACTAGGATTTCTTTACTATTTGTGTAAGCAAAGATGGCGATTTTCTCGCCACTCACCCTTCTTTGACGGTGCCTTTTCTGCTCCTGTACCCTTGAGTGAGATAAGGTATCTGTCAAGATTTAGTGCTCCTTATTTGAGCTGGCAAGCAAGCCAGGCAGCGTTATGTTTGGCTTCTGATATGTGTCCGCACCTCTCCAGTCCTGGCCTCTAGTTCTGTTCTCTTAGATCTTGGGTGAATATGGCTATCTGTACACCGTTGCTGTCCCCTGGATCTGTCCACCCACTCACCGGATGATATCCTGTATGTACTAGAGGTTTCAGCCTGTTTGGAGCGGTTGCGAGTTCCAGAGTAGGCTGCAGCTGCGGCCTTTCCTAGTTTTGAACCGGCCAAGACAGTTCCAGAAGTTTGACACTCGCACAAATCTCACCAAATTCACAAACCAAGTGGTCTGTCCAGTATACTCGGCAGCCTAAGAGCCTTTATTTCAACTCCAGGCCAGTAATTCACCTTGATTTAACAATAGGTGATGTTTAGACAGAGCTCTTCACAAGTGCTTCCTCTCAGATCAACGGCTAGCTCCGCCCCCCCCCCCCCATTCTTGTATATTTTTTTTTTTTTTAAATTTTGAGGCAATATAGGATTCCCAAAAAAACATAATATTCTGATATGTTTCGCTACGTCTGGTTTTGAGATAATGACATTCCTCTAAGCGTAGTATTATGTTGCTTATATCTATCCAATCAGCTACTGTTGGTATTTCAATAGATTTCCCATTCTTAACTATCACATATTTTGCGGAATTACATAAGACATTAAGTAACTTTTTGTGTTCATTTGGTGTAGAGTGTGGGAACCCGTAGAATAGCCAAATGTTTGGTGTTAAAGGGATATTTTTATTTAATATTTGGGATGTTTCTGCTGCTATTGCTTGCCAGAATAGCATTAACTTTTGGCATGTCCACCAGATGTGTGCCATGTTTCCAGTGTTATTTTTGCATCTCCAACATGTATTTTTCCTTGTGGGATATACTTGTTTAAGTCTACTGGGAGTTAAGTACCATCAATGTAATATTTTGTAATTAATTTCCAGTATTCTACATGAAATGAAAGAGGTTTTTACATTGTGGAATATTTTAAGTGATTTCAATTTCTAATTCTGAACCCCAAGTATTATGGTATTGTGGGATATAACCAGGGTTTGTTTGTTGCAAAATACTATGTATGAGATAGAGAGTATGTGTTATTTTCCCATTGTGTATACATTGTTTTTCAAAATTTGTTAGGGGCATTAAGAGATTAAGGCCTAGATTTAGAGTTCGGCGGTAGCCGTCAAAACCAGCGGTAGAGGCTCCTAACGCTGGTTTTGGCCGCCCGCTGGTATTTGGAGTCAGTGATTAAAGGGTCTAACGCTCACTTTGCAGCCGCGACTTTTCCATACCGCAGATCCCCCTACGCCATTTGCGTATCCTATCTTTTCAATGGGATCTTTCTAACGCCGGTATTTAGAGTCGTTTCTGCAGTGAGCGTTAGAGCTCTAACGACAAGATTCCAGCCGCCTGAAAAAAGCAGGAGTTAAGAGCTTTCTGGCTAACGCCGGTTTATAAAGCTCTTAACTACTGTACCCTAAAGTACACTAACACCCATAAACTACCTATGTACCCCTAAACCGAGCTCCCCCCACATCGCCGCCACTCGATTAAAAATTTAAACCCCTAATCTTCCGACCGCCACCTACGTTATACTTATGTACCCCTAATCTGCTGCCCCTAACCCCGCCGACCCCTATATTACATTTATTAACCCCTAATCTGCCCCCCACAACATCGCCGCCAGCTACTTACAATAATTAACCCCTAATCTTCCGACCGCAAAGCGCCACCACCTACGTTATCCCTATGTACCCCTAATCTGCTGCCCCTAACACCGCCGACCCCTATATTATATTTATTAACCCCTAATCTGCCCCCCTCAACGTCGCCGACACCTACCTACACTTATTAACCCCTAATCTGCCGAGCGGACCTGAGCGCTACTATAATAAAGTTATTAACCCCGAATCCGCCTCACTAACCCTATCATAAATAGTATTAACCCCTAATCTGCCCTCCCTAACATCGCCGACACCTACCTTCAATTATTAACCCCTAATCTGACGACCGGAGCTCACCGCTATTCTAATAAATGTATTAACCCCTAAAGCTAAGTCTAACCCTAACACTAACACCCCCCTAACTTAAATATAATTTTAATCTAACGAAATAAATTAACTCTTATTAAATAAATTAATCCTATTTAAAGCTAAATACTTACCTGTAAAATAAACCCTAATATAGCTACAATATAAATTATAATTATATTATAGCTATTTTAGGATTAATATTTATTTTACAGGTAACTTTGTATTTATTTTAACTAGGTACAATAGCTATTAAATAGTTAAGAACTATTTAATAGTTACCTAGTTAAAATAATAACAAATTTACCTGTAAAATAAATCCTAACCTAGGATATAATTAAACCTAACACTACCCTATCAATAAAATAATTAAATAAACTACCTACAATTACCTACAATTAACCTAACACTACACTATCAATAAATTAATTAAACACAATTGCTACAAATAAATACAATTACATAAACTAGCTAAAGTACAAAAAATAAAAAAGAACTAAGTTACAGAAAATAAAAAAATATTTACAAACATAAGAAAAATATTACAACACTTTTAAACTAATTACACCTACTCTAAGCCCCCTAATAAAATAACAAAGCCCCCCAAAATAATAAATTCCCTACCCTATTCTAAATTAAAAAAGTTACAAGCTCTTTTACCTTACCAGCCCTGAACAGGGCCCTTTGCGGGGCATGCCCCAAGAAGTTCAGCTCTTTTGCCTGTAAAAAAAAACATACAATACCCCCCCCCCAACATTACAACCCACCACCCACATACCCCTAATCTAACCCAAACCCCCCTTAAATAAACCTAACACTAATCCCCTGAAGATCTTCCTACCTTGTCTTCACCATCCAGGTATCACCGATCCGTCCTGGTTCCAAGATCTTCATCCAACCCAAGCGGGGGTTGGCGATCCATAATCCGGTGCTGAAGAGGTCCAGAAGAGGCTCCAAAGTCTTCATCCTATCCGGGAAGAAGAGGCGATCCGGACCGGCAACCATCTTGATCCAAGCGGCATCTTCTATCTTCATCCGATGACGACCGGCTCCATCCTGAAGACCTCCACCGCGGACCCATCTTCTTCCGGCGACGTCCAACTGCAGAATGACGGTTCCTTTAAGGGACGTCATCCAAGATGGCGTCCCTCGAATTCCGATTGGCTGATAGGATTCTATCAGCCAATCGGAATTAAGGTAGGAATATTCTGATTGGCTGATGGAATCAGCCAATCAGAATCAAGTTCAATCCGATTGGCTGATCCAATCAGCCAATCAGATTGAGCTCGCATTCTATTGGCTGTTCCGATCAGCCAATAGAATGCGAGCTCAATCTGATTGGCTGATTGGATCAGCCAATCGGATTGAACTTGATTCTGATTGGCTGATTCCATCAGCCAATCAGAATATTCCTACCTTAATTCCGATTGGCTGATAGAATCCTATCAGCCAATCGGAATTCGAGGGACGCCATCTTGGATGACGTCCCTTAAAGGAACCGTCATTCTGCAGTTGGACGTCGCCGGAAGAAGATGGGTCCGCGGTGGAGGTCTTCAGGATGGAGCCGGTCGTCATTGGATGAAGATAGAAGATGCCGCTTGGATCAAGATGGTTGCCGGTCCGGATCGCCTCTTCTTCCCGGATAGGATGAAGACTTTGGAGCCTCTTCTGGACCTCTTCAGCACCGGATTATGGATCGCCAACCCCCGCTTGGGTTGGATGAAGATCTTGGAACCAGGACGGATCGGTGATACCTGGATGGTGAAGACAAGGTAGGAAGATCTTCAGGGGATTAGTGTTAGGTTTATTTAAGGGGGGTTTGGGTTAGATTAGGGGTATGTGGGTGGTGGGTTGTAATGTTGGGGGGGGGGGTATTGTATGTTTTTTTTTACAGGCAAAAGAGCTGAACTTCTTGGGGCATGCCCCGCAAAGGGCCCTGTTCAGGGCTGGTAAGGTAAAAGAGCTTGTAACTTTTTTAATTTAGAATAGGGTAGGGAATTTATTATTTTGGGGGGCTTTGTTATTTTATTAGGGGGCTTAGAGTAGGTGTAATTAGTTTAAAATTGTTGTAATATTTTTCTTATGTTTGTAAATATTTTTTTATTTTCTGTAACTTAGTTCTTTTTTATTTTTTGTACTTTAGCTAGTTTATGTAATTGTATTTATTTGTAGCAATTGTGTTTAATTAATTTATTGATAGTGTAGTGTTAGGTTAATTGTAGGTAATTGTAGGTAGTTTATTTAATTATTTTATTGATAGGGTAGTGTTAGGTTTAATTATATCCTAGGTTAGGATTTATTTTACAGGTAAATTTGTTATTATTTTAACTAGGTAACTATTAAATAGTTCTTAACTATTTAATAGCTATTGTACCTAGTTAAAATAAATACAAAGTTACCTGTAAAATAAATATTAATCCTAAAATAGCTATAATATAATTATAATTTATATTGTAGCTATATTAGGGTTTATTTTACAGGTAAGTATTTAGCTTTAAATAGGATTAATTTATTTAATAAGAGTTAATTTATTTCGTTAGATTAAAATTATATTTAAGTTAGGGGGGTGTTAGTGTTAGGGTTAGACTTAGCTTTAGGGGTTAATACATTTATTAGAATAGCGGTGAGCTCCGGTCGTCAGATTAGGGGTTAATAATTGAAGGTAGGTGTCGGCGATGTTAGGGAGGGCAGATTAGGGGTTAATACTATTTATGATAGGGTTCGTGAGGCGGATTCGGGGTTAATAACTTTATTATAGTAGCGCTCAGGTCCGCTCGGCAGATTAGGGGTTAATAAGTGTAGGTAGGTGTCGGCGACGTTGTGGGGGGCAGATTAGGGGTTAATAAATATAACATAGGGGTCGGCGATGTTAGGGCAGCAGATTAGGGGTACATAGGGATAACGTAGGTTGCGGCGGTTTACGGAGCGGAAGATTAGGGGTTAATAATAATATGCAGGGGTCAGCGATAGCGGGAGTGGCAGATTAGGGGTTAATAAGTGTAAGGTTAGGGGTGCTTAGACTCGGGGTACATGTTAGAGTGTTAGGTGCAGACGTAGGAAGTGTTTCCCCATAGGAAACAATGGGGCTGCGTTAGGAGCTGAACGCTGCTTTTTTGCAGGTGTTAGGTTTTTTTTCAGCTCAAACAGTCCCATTGTTTCCTATGGGGGAATCGTGCACGAGCACGTTTTTGATGCCGGCCGCGTCCGTAAGCAACTCTGGTATCGAGAGTTGCATTTGCGGTAAAAATGCCCTACGCTCCTTTTTTGGAGCCTAACGCAGCATTTGTTTTAACTCTCGATACCAGAGTTAAATTTATGGTGCGGCCAGAAAAAAGCCCGCGGAGCGTTAACAGCCCTTTTACCGCCGAACTCTAAATCTAGGCCTAAGTTTGTATTTGTGCTTAGAGATATATGATTGACATTGGTAGTAAGGATACCATTAATGAAAGAAGGGAAGACCCTTATTTAGTAGTTCCTGTTGTGTGTATGTAGTTGTCTCATTAGCTAATTGAAATAAATGTAATGTTCTGGTCTTATCTTTTAAAGCTTTTCTAATGTATCCGAGACCCGGTGTGAACTCTTGGTTATCAGTGAGAGGTGTAAGTGGAGAGTATTGGGCGGAGATAAACGGGAATTCTGTTAGGGCTTTTTTTCCCCAACAATATAAGTTTCTTTTATTAGTCCATTATTAGAGGTGTATAATTGGTTTTTGTTTTTGGGGGTCCAGCATTAGGCACCTAAGTGTTCCGACTCTGAGATATTGTGTTCTATTTCAACCCACATTTTAGACTAATAATTATGAAACCAATCTGCTAATCTCTGAAGAAATGTTGCCACCCTGTATTTTTGTAAGTCTGGTACTCCCATACCCCCCAAGTGAGTAGGTAGGGTCATTATTATTATGTAATTAAATATTTGTTGCTGTAATTGTGGTATGAACATGGGAGTAATAGAGATGGGTAAGGCTTTGTGGCAGTGCATTCATCTTTATGTTATGAATCCTACACAACCAAGACATTTGTTTGGACCGCCATCTTTACATATCTGCTATAACGTTATTACTCAAGGGTAAGTAGTTATATTTGAATACATATGTGATTGATGTCGCTAAATAAATTCCTAACTAATTCAGGTTCTTTTTTTTGTAATCTAAAGGGGCATGTGGTCATGATATGAAACATGAAATCTGATGTTAGCGTTGCGTTAAAAATCTTGGACTTTGTGAAATTAATGCTAAAGTAAGAGACTGATCTGAAGTCATCAAATATTGACATAATTTTTGAAATAGCTGTGTCTCATTACATTTTAATTTATATGCAAATATTTAAACAATATGCATTCTATATATCAATGTATAATTTTAAATATTGAATATTTATGTGTAGGCCTTAGCTTCTACAGTTAGTTTTAGGTTATGTTTGAATGATATGCATAGTCATGTACAATGCATATTGTTTAAAGCATTGTATATATCTATAGAGTAAAGGGTATTTAATGATGCTTTCTATTATTTGAAACATAAAGATACATTTTAAAATATATATTTATATTTGAAATAATAGCAATTAATCATTAAATCCCTGTTCAGATATCTACAATACTTTAAATAATCTACATTTTACATGACAATACATATCCAGTCCCCCATTCCTCCCAGAAGGTAGCACCCCCACATAAGTTGTGTCCCTAGGTGCCTCATCAAATTGCGGTGGGCTCAGAGATTTTGCCGGCCATCTGGTGGCCGGCCGCTGATGTTTTAGCACATCTCTGTGACACATTATTTAAACAATGATTATAATTTTAGCGACATAGCTTCATAGTTATATTGTGGAGGTTTATTATTTAGTATGGTTTATTATAGTGAGGTATTTTTCTGACAGTAGGGAGTATGTGGGAGTTAGCTGGGGTGTTCCAAGGGCATTCAAGGGGAGTGTAGGTTAGACATTATGTAAGTGTAGGCGGTATTAGGGTCTTAGCTGGATGTTCTGGGGGTGTGTATGTTAGGCGTGACGTTGGTGTAGGCGGTCAGGGGGGGTTGGCTGGGCAGTGCAGGGGGGAGTGTAGGTTAGCTGTGAAGTAGGTGTAGGTGGTAGGTGGGAGGTAGCGAGGCGGTGCAGGGGGAGTGTAGGTTAGACATAACGTAGTTATAGGCGTTCAGGGGGAGTTAGCGGGGCGTGCTAGTGGGAGTAGCCTGCAATTTGATTTGGACATATTGACACAAGATAGATATATTTTGAAGCAGTGAAGTGCAGGTTGCAAGGAGGGTAGCGGCCATGTTTGTCTCACCAGCTATCAGCTGTCGAGACTACATCGCCTGAGCTAGTTGTAATTAAACTTAGGCCCCCATGACAATATTTGAAGTGTGCCTACATGGAAACTAATTTTAATTTCAGTGAGCGTACTGTCTGCACCGTGTAGGTCTACTTCAAATAGGGCTCCTCCCAGGCCACAACAAAATCCCGATGAGCGGCAATATTGACGATGTGGGTGGTGACGTCATGCTCCCATTGACTTCTATGGGAAAGACATTTCGCCGGCATTGCTCGGACATGCCCCTTTTCTTAGAATATCTCAGACAGACCATCAGACTGCAAGATCCCCATCTGGATCTTGTTTTGTGCAGCCATTACTGCAGTATTGACATTTCCGGACTAGGTGGTGGTTTCAGCGGCAAAATCAGCTATTTCAAATGACAAAATAAAGGTAGACAAGCTATTTGTAAACAATGTAATACACAACAGCAGGTAAAATAAATAATTGGGAACAAATTAAACAAGAGAAAATGTTTGAGTATACTGAATGTTTAACCTATTTTTAAGAGTGAAACACATAATAAATACAATAGTGCAATAATGAAATGTTTTACCTTACTAGAAGGATTTCCTTTTATGCTTTTTATAATTAAAAGGAAAATACTTTATATACAAGCTAAACCTACTTCCCCCCTCGCCCCCGCACCTGTAGAAATCTGCACACTGTAGACGCTCCCCAACTCTCCAACCTTATTCAAATACGCCTCCCCCACACTTTCACGATATCCTGCCCTTGCTATAACCCACTATAACAATACTCTCTCCTCTGCACTTGACACTCTTGCTCCGCCCCAACTTCGCAAAGCCTCACGTCATCAGCTCCAGCCCTGGCACTCCCAGCAAACACGCCACCTCCCGCACTGCTGAACGTGCCTGGAGGAAATCCCGCTCTGAACCTGATTTCATGCACTATAAGTTCATTCTTTACCCTTACACCTCTGCTCTTCACTTAACTAAGCAAATTTACTTCTCTTCTCTTATATCCACTCACTCCTCAGACCCTAAAAGACTTCTCCATTTTCAACTCTCTCCTCTACCCACCTGCACCACCCCCCTCATCTGCATTCAGTGCTCAAGACCTGGCTGACTACATTTTCAATAAAAGACTTACCATCCAAAGAAACATCCCAACACAAGCCTACAATCTCCCAACTTCGCTCCCAGTCACTCCCTCTGCAACTCTCGGCACCCTCCTCCCAACCACTGAGAGTGAAGTGGCTTCCCTATTTTCTTCCTCACACCTCACTACCTGCCCACTTGACCCTATACCTTCACATCTAATACCTTCTCTGTCTCCCACCCTCACTCTGGCTCCTACTCACATATTCAACCTATACTTTTCTACCAGCTCATTTTCTGCCTCCTTCAAACATGAAAAGGTCACCACCATCCTCAAAAAAACCCTCCCATGATTCTAACTCTCCTGCAAACTACCGCCCCATATCACTGCTCCCTCTAGCTTCAAAAATCCTTAAAAAAATAGTTTTCGATCGTTTAACCCACTTCCTGTCCTCCAACTCATTGCTCGACCCCCTGCAATCTGGCTTCCATCCCCAACACTCAACTGAGACTGACCTCACCAAGGTTACTAATGATCTCCTTTCTTCTAAAAACAAAGGCTACTACTCTATACTCATCTTACTTGACCTCTCTGCTGCCTTTGATACTGTTGACCATCACCTTCTCCTACGGACTCTCAGCTCTTTTGGGCTCTGTGACACTGCCCTCTCCTGGATTTACTCTTATCTCTCTAACAGATCCTTCTCCATCTCTTTTGCTGGTGACTCCTCCTCTCCATTGCCTCTGTCTGTTGGAGTACCTCAAGGCTCTGTCCTGGGTCCTCTACTCTTCTCTATTTACATTTCTTCACTGGGTAAACTTATCAACAGCTATGGCTTCAACTACCACCTCTATGCTGATGATACCCAGATCTACCTTTCCACCCCTGCACTCTCTCCTTCTATCAATTCTCACATCAGTGACTGCTTATCTGGCATTTCCTCCTGGATGGCCTCTCACCACCTAAAAATAAACATGTTCAAGACCGAACTACTTCTAATCCCCCCTCTACTCCAGTTTCTAATTTTTCTATCACTGTTAGCGGCACCACTATCTCCCCATCACCCCAAGTCTGCTGCCTTAGAGTCACACTTGAATCAAATCTGTGCTTCATTCCCCACATCCAATTTCTCTCTTCATCCTGCTGCAACCACCTCCAAAATTCATCCTTTTCTGAGTGATGAAACTACAAAACAGCGAATCCACTCCCTGGTAATTTCCTAACTTGACTACTGTAATAACCTATTAACTGGCCTCCCTCTCTCCCGCCTCTCTCCCCTTCAATCCATCCTAAATGCATCTGCCAGGCTAATCCACCTCTCTCGACGCTCCGTTTCTGCTGCACCTGTCTGTGAGTTCCTTTACTGGCTCCCCATTCACAGGAGAATTAAATTCAAAATTCTCACCCTGACCTACAAAGTCCTCACCAATGCTGCCCCACCCTACCTGTCTCATCAACAAATATACTCCAGCCCACCCCCTAAGATCCAACAATGACCTGCTTCTTGTGTCCTTTACCATAACCTCCTCTGATGCTAGACTACAGGACTTCTCTCGTGCAGCACCAACCCTCTAGAACACATTTCCTCGAGCTGTCAGACTCTCCCCCAACCTCTCCTCCTTTAAACGTTCTCTAAAGACCTTTTTGTTCAGCAAAGCTTATCACCTGACTCAGTAACAAATGAACTTCACTTACCTAACAGTTGCCCTCATCTATCTCCTCACTAATATTATTCTCACCTTTGCAGTCCCCACCTCCTGTTTCCCATCCTTCTACCCATCTAGATTGCAAGTTCCCACGGAAATAGGGCCCTGTATTTGTCTGTAAAATTTTGTCTTTAATTGTATTGTTTCTCTGTTGTACTTTTATCCTTGTACCTATGGGCAGCTCTGCGGAATCTGTTGGTACTTCATAAATAAAGAATAATAATTATAATACTTAAACATTTTATATCATGTGTGTGAAGCTGTAGAAGTTAAATTTATTGTAACAAAAATCTCTCTCTTAAAAGTGTTAATTAACCCCTTAACGACACACGTTGTACAAGGTACATCAGACATAAACTGGTGCTTAAAGACCAACGACGTACCCTGTACGTTGTTAGGGGTTTAAAGCGTCTGGAAGCGATCCTGATCGCTTCCAGACGCTTTCAAGGTATTGCCATGATGCCTCGATATTGAGGCATCACTGCAATACCTTTTTTCAAACACTGATGCAGAGAGAGCCACTCTGTGGCCCTCTCTGCATCGGCCAGCGATGGTGCGATCGTTGGTGGGTGGAAGATGCTGCAGGGAGGTGGATGGGCGGCCATCGCTGGGGGGAATGATGACAGAGGGGGGCGGGATCACGTGTGGAGGCGCACAGATCTGGGCACGCGCACGGTGGCAGAGGCGGGAGTGCGCACGGGAGGGAGCCCTACACTATGGAACATTGTAAGGGAAAGGAGGGAGAGAAGAGGGGGGACATTTTCTATCTAAGGGATCTGGGAGGGGGTGGGGGTTGGTTATTGAGGGGGGGAAGCTACACTACAGAAAAATAAATAAAAAAATTAAATAAAAAATATTTTTTTTAAATTTATATGCAAACTGGGTACTGGCAGAAAGCCAATAAGGACAGGACAATAAGGTTGAGGGGGAGGGTTAGAGAGCTTTTTGGGGGGGATCAGGGAGGTTTCTGCCAGTACTTAAGATGGCGGGGACAATTGTGGGGTGGGGGAGGGAAGAGAGCTGTTTAAGAGGGGTCAGGGAGGGATCAGGGGGTGGGATGTGTCAGCTGGGAGGCTGATCTCTACACTAAAGCTCAAATTAACCCTACAAGCTACATAATTAACCCCTTCACTGCTGGACATAATACAAGTTTAGCAGCCTTCTAATTACCAAAAAGCAATGCCAAAGCCATATATGTCTGCTATTTCTGAACACAGGGGATCCCAGAGAATAATTTACAACCATTTGTGCATAATTGCACAAGCTGTTTGTAAATAATTTCAGTGTGAAACCTAAAGTTTGTGAAAAAGTGAGTATTTTTTTATTTGATAGCATTTGGCGATGAAATGGTGGCATGAAATATACCAAAATGGGCCTAGATCAATACTTTGGGTTGTCTACTACACTACACTAAAGCTAAAATTAACCCTACAAGCTCCCTAATTAACCCATTCACTGCTGGGCATAAAATAGCGTGTGGTGCGCAGCGGCATTTAGTGGCTTTCTAATTACCAAAAAGTAACTCCAGAGCCATATATCTCTGCTATTTCTGAAAAAGGGGATCCCAGAGAAGCATTTCTACAACCATTTGTGTCATAATTGCACAAGCTGTTTGTAAATAATTTCCAGAGGGAAACCTAAAGTATGTGAAAAAGTTTGTGAAAAAGTAAACAATTTTTTTTATTTGATCGCATTTGGCGGTGAAATGGTGGCATGAAATATACCAAAATGGGCCTAGATCAATACTTTGGGTTGTCTACTAAAAAAATATATATACATGTCAAGGGATATTCAGGGATTCCTGACAGATATCAATGTTCCAATGTAACTAGCGCTAATTTTTAAAAAAATGGTTTGGAAATAGCAAAGTGCTACTTGTAATTATTGCCCTATAACTTGCAAAAAAGCAAAGAACATGTAAACATTGGGTATTTCTAAACTCAGGACAAAATTTAGAAACTATTTAGCATGGTTGTTTTTTGGTGGTTGTAGATGTGTAAAAGATTTTGAGGTCAAAGTTAGAAAAAGTGTGTTTTTTTCAATTTTTTCATCATATTTTATAATTTTTTTATAGTAAATTATAGGATATGATGAAAATAATGGTATCTTTAGAAATTCCATTTAATGGCGAGAAAAACGGTATATAATATGTATGGGTACAGTAAATGAGTAAGAGGAAAATTACAGCTAAACACAAACACCGCAGAAATGTACAATTGACAAATGGTCTTGTCCTTAAAGGGACACTGAACCCAAATATTTTCTTTCGTGATTCAGATAGAGCATGCAATTTTAAGCAACTTTCTAATTTACACCTATTATCAATTTTTCTTCGTTCTCTTGCTTTCTTTATCTGAAAAGGAAGGCATCTAAGCAATTTTTTTGGTTCAGGACCACGGAAAGCACTTGTTTATTGGTGAATTTATCCACCAATCAGCAAGAACAACACAGTTTGTTCACCATAAATGGGCCGGCATCTAAACTTACATTCTTGCATTTCAAATAAAGATACCAAGAGAATTAAGTCAATTTGATAATAGGAGTCAATTAAAAAATTGCTTAAAATGCTCTATCTGAATCACAAAAGAAAAAAATTGGGTTCAGTGTCCCTTTAAGGGGTTAAAAACTGTTACAATTAAAATTGAATCTAATATTGCAGCATCAATACTGACTCACATGCTTATAAGGACAACTCACATTAAAGAGATAAGAAACACAAGCTTTTTCTTTCATGATTCAGATAGAACATACACATTTCCAATTTGCTTCTATTACAAATTTGCTTCATTTTCTTTGTTGAAAGAGCAGCAATGCACCACTGGGAGCTAGCTGAATACCTCAGGTGAGACAATGACTAGAGAAACTTATGTGCTGCCCCTATCAGCAGCTAGCTCCCAGCAGTGCACAGCTGTTCCTAAGCCTACCTAGGTATGTTCTTCAACAAAAGATGTAAATTGGAAAGTTGCTTAAAACTGCATGGTCTATTTAAATCAAGAACGTTTCATTTCTAATTAATCATCCCTTTAAGAAGAAACCAATTTTACAGTACACTGTTCCTTTATAGTTAGCTCCAGAGCAGCAATGCACTACTGGGAGCTAGCTGAATACATCCAGTGAGCCAATGACATGAGACATATGTTCACAGTCACCAATTACTAGCTAACTCCCAGTACTGTACTGCTGCTCCTGAGTCTACCCATTATGCTTTTTTTTTTTTTTTTTAAAACAAACTTTTTTTGAGTTTTTTTTGGCTTCAACAGTAAACAGCATACATCATATGTCCAAAACCAATAATAACAGTTATAATGAGATCTTAGAATCCGACTAGTGTAAGAGTTATATATGCGACTGATATCTAATGACCAATATACCTGGAACCCCGGTAGAAGATATAGTGTAACTAGAGCATTAATATGAGTAGGGGGTTAAGTGAATCAGTTCCTGAAGAAAGAACCTAGGGAAAACTCTTATATTGAAAAAAAAAGTTGCCAAATGATCAATTATTTTCTACAATGGGCATGAAGAAACCTCATTTTAAGTGGGATTGTATAATCTCCTGCTTGACACCGGGGCAATTGTATTTTCCCAGAATACGGAGGAAAAAGAATGACTATATATTTATTAGAAATTATGAATAAATTATCGAAATAGGATAAGTAGTCATACTGGAAGTAGAGGAGGATAATGCATATGTGTAGAGGATGGTGGGGTAGTAGGAAGCTAAAAAAAAATTTGATGTAGAAGTTCTAGGGGGTGAAGGAAAAGAGGTGGGCCCCCGTTCATTATTGTAAAGGAGTTCAAAGTGTCAGGGGCAATAATAAACCTTCTCTCAGATTACTAGGTTGTATTGCGTAGGAGTATGGGGGGCTAGACCTTCCAGCTGGTCTTACTGACCACTTTACTGATCCAGTGTGACTGAGGATATGTGTGCCTCTAATAAAAGTGGTTATGTTAAGGCTGATAAACTCATGAAGATTTGTTGGCCTTAAAGACATTATAAATCTGGCTAGTGTATCCACATGTCCTGTTATTAGTGATAAACTAATAAAGCTTATAAGTAGCTCTACATGCGGGGAACTTTGCTAAAGGAATAAGAGAGCTTAAATTCATATATAAGGTCAGACAGATTAAGTAGATTCACTTAATAACTAAGCCCCACCAGTAGAGGAAGTATTGTTAAGAAGTAGGTAAAATATAGTCCAAGTCCCGTTACTTAAATTCAGCTCATATAACAGTATTATAGGTTATAAACTGCACCACAACATTAACCACTAATATATCTAAAATTATCAATTACTTGGAAGCAACTTAAAGTACAAAATATTTGAACAAGCTTATGCTGGAGCTTAGTGTCAAGTACACTGAATCGCAGGGAGATCTTCTTTAACCGACTCCTGACCTACAGTCTACCTGTACATATCTGGGTCCCTTGGTGTGATAGGACCGGAGCTAAACTGCCACAGTTCTTGTAGTGTTCCCACATCATTAAGGAGCAACATCCGGATCATCCAAACTCTACCCTCTGATGCCGAGTGTCTCTTATGTAGGATATAGAAAATTCTCCGTACTCACCCGTGGGAACCGGCCGCTTCTCTGCAGAACGTGCCCAAGGATGAGCAAGCAAACTTCGGTTCAGCCCGGAGATTCTGGTTAGGGGGGGCAGAGCATCGTTGGTGTTGCCTTCTGATAAACGGAGTTGCACTTCTCTGTTGCCGGTTATCCGTAGTGAAGATTGGTGAGTCATCGGCTGAAGATCGAATGCTTTCATCATCGGAAACATTAGCTGTGGGAGAAATAGCAACCTCTCCGTGTATCTCCGCCTGGAACAATAAGGGGTGCTGTGTGCTAGGCAAGTCGTCAATCGGCTCTACAGGTTTAGCATTATGTACTATGGGTAGGCAGGCGCCATCTTGTAAGCATGCATGTTCATGAGAGGTCAGGGGATCATTGAGCCTTCTTTCAGCTTTATGACCTAATTCCTCCAGTAAGGCAGCTACATGTATGTAAAACTCCTCCATCATATAGCTTTAGTATCACGGCTGTAACCCGGCAGATAGTAGGCCGGGGGGGGGGAGGGCCTGATGGTAAAACGGACTAAGCCGTTAAAGTCAGACCCTGTTGGTATATATCTCATAGGGTTCAGTTTATTGCTCGAATTATGTCTTACATATAATCCATTCTTCCGTTGATGTGTGAAGATCTTTTTGCAAGATGAGCTAGTATAGCTTAGATAATCGTTGAGTTGTGGAAATTATCATAAGAGCTTCTGCAGCAAGCTTCCGACCATGGCTGTGGCTTAGACACGCCCCCCCCATTATGCAAGGGTTAAAAAAAGAAATAAGTAAATTTGATAATAGAAGTACATTGAAAAGTCTCTTAAAATTGCTTGCTCTATCTTAAAGGATACCAAAAGAAAAAAGTGAATTAGATAATAGAATTAAGTTGGAAAGATGCTTGAATCACATGCTCTAAAACATGAAAGTTTATTTTTTACTTTACTGTCCCCTTAAAGTTGCTTATAATGTAATCATTAGTGTGCTGCAAAATCCCATCAGAATGTAATACAGAATGTAATACTATTGATAACTGATTACATACATCTTCCCACAAGTTATAAAATCCCATCTGAATGTGACACTATTGATAACTGATTACATACATCTTCCCACAAGTTATAAAATCCCATCAGAATGTGACACTATTGATAACTGATTACATACATTTTCCCACAAGTTATAAAATCCCATCAGAATGTGACACTACTGATAACTGATTACATACATATTCCCACAAGTTATAAAATCCCATCAGAATGTGACACTACTGATAACTGATTACATACATCTTCCCACAAGTTATAAAATCCCATCTCAGAGGCGTAACTAGAAACCACAGGGCCCAGGTGCAAGAATCTAAGAAGCCCCCCCCCAAAAAAAAGTAAATTTGATACATATCTTTTTTTTAAAACATTTAACACAGAAGAAAAATGTGAATCAGATTACATGTCTGCAAAAGGAGGCACCCTGTGCCCACAGTCTGTGAGATGGTCTGACCCCCTATTACTGTATATAGTGACACTGTTTAACCCACCAGTACTGTATATAGTGAGTCAGTGATCTGCCAGTGAGATGCCTGGCCTGCCCCTACCTGCCCCAGTACTTTATAAAGTGACCACAGTAGTCTGTGACATAGTCCAGCCCCCACATACTGTATATAGTGGTACTGTATAGTGACACTGTTTACCCCTTCCCCCCATGCTTTAGTAACAAGGTCTGTAATTTGCTGGTTCCACAAACACACACACACATACATACATGCATAAATACACACACAGTCACATACATACATACATACATACACACATACACACACATAAACACCAATGGGTAAAACAGAAAGACTAACCCCTGTAGTCAGAGACACTAGTGAAGCATCATGTCACACTCACATGATATCAGTGCAGGCAGTGGCAGGTCAACGTTTTTCATTAAAAAAAATTGCGACCTCTGCACCTCCTGTAGTTTCACCCCTGTCCCACCTGAATGTGACACTATTGATAACTGATTACATACATATTCCCACAAGTGTTAAAATCCCATCTTAATGTAACATTATTAATAACTGATAACATAAATATTCCCACAAGTTATAAAATCTCATCTGAATGGGACATTATTGATAACAGATTGCATACATATTCCCACAAGTTATAAAATCCCATCTGAATGTGACACTATTGATAACTGATTACATACATATCCCCACAAGTTATAAAATCCGATCTGAATGTGACATTATTAATAACTGATTACATACATATCCCCACAAGTTATAAAATTACATCTGAATGTGACATTATTGATAACTGATTACATACATATTCCCACAAGTGATAAAATCCCATCTTAATGTGACATTATTGATAACTAATTATATACATATTCCCAAAAGTTATAAAATCCCATCTGAATGTGACATTATTGATAACTGATTACATAAATATTCCCAAAAGTTATAAAATCTCATCTGAATGTGACATTATTGATAACTTATTACATACATATCCCCACAAGTTATAAAATCTCATCTGAATGTGACATTATTGATAACAGATTACATACATATTCCCACAAGTTATAAAATCTCATCTGAATGTGACATTATTGATAACTGATTACATACATATTCCCATAAATTATAAAATCCCATCTGAATATGACATTTTGATGACTGATTACATACATATTCCCACAAGTTATACAATTACATCTGATGTGACATTATTGATAACTGATTACATACATGTTCCCACAAGTTATAAAATCCCTTCTGAATGTGACATTATTGATAACAGATTACATACATATTCCCACAAGTGATAAAATCCCATCGTAATGTGACATTATTGATAACTGATTACATACATATTCCCACAAATTATAAAATCCCATCTGAATGTGACATTATTGATAACTGATTACATATATGTTCCCACAAGCTATAAAATCCCATCTGAATGTGACATTATTGATAACTGATTGCATACATA
The DNA here is from genome assembly GCF_027579735.1 of Bombina bombina. NCBI lineage: Eukaryota > Metazoa > Chordata > Amphibia > Anura > Bombinatoridae > Bombina > Bombina bombina. Next base: position 1,271,749,945 of record NC_069500.1, read on the forward strand.
TTCCCACAAGTTATACAATCACATCTTAATGTGACATTATTGATATCTGATTACATACATCTTCCCACAAGTTATAAAATGAAATCCAAATGTGACATTTTTGATAACTGATTACATACATCTTCCCACAAGTGATAAAATCCCATCTGAATGTGACATTATTGATAACTGATTACGCACATATTCCCACAAGCTATAAAATTACATCTGAATGTGACATTATTTATAACTGATTACATACATATTCCCACAAGTTATAAAATCCCATCTGAATGTGACACTATTGATAACTGATTACATACATATTCCCACAAGTTATAAAATCTCATCTGAATGTGACATTATTGATAACTGATTACATACATATTCCCAAAAGTTATAAAATTCCATCTGAATGTGACATTATTGATAACTGATTACATACATATTCCCACAAGTTATAAAATCCCATCTGAATGTGACACTATTGATAACTGATTACATACATATTCCCACAAGTTATAAAATCCCAAATGAATGTGACATTATAGATAACTGATAACATACATATTCCCACAAGGTATAAAATCCCATCTGAATGTGACACTATTGATAACTGATTACATACAAATCCCCACAAGTTATAAAATCCTATCTGAATGTGACATTATTAATAACTGATTACATACATATCCCCACAAGTTATAAAATTACATCTGAATGTGACATTATTGATAACTGATTACATACATATTCCCACAAGTGATAAAATCCCATCTTAATGTGACATTATTGATAACTGATTATATACATATTCCCACAAATTATAAAATCCCATCTGAATGTGACATTATTGATAACTGATTAGATAAATATTCCCAAAAGTTATAAAATCTCATCTGAATGTGACATTATTGATAACTGATTACATACATATCCCCACAAGTTATAAAATCTCATCTGAATGTGACATTATATATAACAGATTACAAACATATTCCCACAAGTTATAAAATCTCATCTGAATGTGACATTATTGATAACAGATTACATACATAGTCCCACAAGTTATAAAATCTCATCTGAATGTGACATTATTGATAACTGATAACATACATATTCCCACAAGTTATAAAATCCCATCTGAATGTGATATTATTGATAACTGATTACATACATATTCCCACAAGTTATAAAATCTCATCTGAATGTTAAACTATTGATAACTGATTATATACATATTCCCACAAGTTTTAAAATCCCATCTGAATGTGACACTATTGATAACTGATTACATACATTTTCCCACAAGTTATAAAATCCCATCTGAATGTGACATTATAGATAACTGATAACATACATATTCCCACAAGTTATAAAATCCCATCTGAATGTGACACTATTGATAACTGATTACATACAAATCCCCACAAGTAATAAAATCCTATCTGAATGTGACATTATTGATAACTGATTACATACATATCCCCACAAGTTATACAATTACATCTGATGTGACATTATTGATAACTGATTACATACATATTCCCACAAGTTATACAATCCCTTCTGAATGTGACATTATTTATTACAGATTACATACATATTCCCAGAAGTGATAAAATCCCATCTTAATGTGACATTATTGATAACTGATTACATACATATTCCCACAAGTTATAAAATCCCATCTGAATGTGACATTATTGATAACTGATTAGATAAATATTCCCAAAAGTTATAAAATCTCATCTGAATGTGACATTATTGATAACTGATTACATACATATCCCCACAAGTTATAAAATCTCATCTGAATGTGACATTATATATAACAGATTACATACATATTCCCACAAGTTATAAAATCTCATCTGAATGTGACATTATTGATAACAGATTACATACATATTCCCACAAGTTATAAAATCTCATCTGAATGTGACATTATTGATAACTGATAACATACATATTCCCACAAGTTATAAAATCGCATCTGAATGTGATATTATTGATAACTGATTATATACATATTCCCACAAGTTATAAAATCTCATCTGAATGTGAAACTATTGATAACTGATTATATACATATTCCCACAAGTTTTAAAATCCCATCTGAATGTGACACTATTGATAACTGATTACATACATTTTCCCACAAGTTATAAAATCCCATCTGAATGTGACATTATAGATAACTGATAACATACATATTCCCACAAATTATAAAATCCCATCTGAATATGACATTATTGATGACTGATTACATACATATCCCCACAAGTTATAAAATCTCATCTGAATGTGACATTATATATAACAGATTACATACATATTCCCACAAATTATAAAATCTCATCTGAATGTGACATTATTGATAACAGATTACATACATATTCCCACAAGTTATAAAATCTCATCTGAATGTGACATTATTGATAACTGATAACATACATATTCCCACTAGTTATAAAATCTCATCTGAATGTGAAACTATTGATAACTGATTATATACATATTCCCACAAGTTTTCAAATCCCATCTGAATGTGACACTATTGATAACTGATTACATACATTTTCCCACAAGTTATAAAATCCCATCTGAATGTGACATTATAGATAACTGATAACATACATATTCCCACAAATTATAAAATCCCATCTGAATATGACATTATTGATGACTGATTACATACATATTCCCACAAGTTATAAAATCCCATCTGAATGTGACACTATTGATAACTGATTACATACAAATCCCCACAAGTAATAAAATCCTATCTGAATGTGACATTATTGATGACTGATTACATACATATCCCCACAAGTTATACAATTACATCTGATGTGACATTATTGATAACTGATTACATACATATTCCCACAAATTATAAAATCCCTTCTGAATGTGACATTATTGATTACAGATTACATACATATTCCCACAAGTGATAAAATCCCATCTTAATGTGACATTATTGATAACTGATTACATACATATTCCCACAAGTTATAAAATCCCTTCTGAATGTGACATTATTGATAACTGATTACATACATATTCCCGCAAGTTATAAAATCACATCTGAATGTGACATTATTGATAACTGATTGCATACATATTCCCACAAGCTATAAAATCACATCTGAATGTGACATTATTGATAACTGATTGCATACATCTTTCCACAAGCTTTAAATTCAATCTGAATGTGACATTATTGATAACTGATTACATACATATTCCCACAAGCTATAACATCCCATCTGAATGTGACATTATTGATAACTGATTACATACATATTCCCACAAGCTATAAAATCCCATCTGAATGTGACATTATTGATAACTGATTACATACATATTCCCACAAGCTATAAAATCCCATCTGAATGTGACATTATTGATAACTGATTACATACATATTCCCACAAGTTATAAAATCACATCTGAATGTGACATTATTGATAACTGATTACATAAATATTCCCACAAGTTATAAAATCTCATCTGAATGTGACATTATTGATAACAGATTACATACATATTCCCACAAGTTATAAAATCACATCTGAATGTGACATTATTGATAACTGATTACATAAATATTCCCACAAGTTATAAAATCTCATCTGAATGTGACATTATTGATAACTGATTACATACATATTCCCACCAGTGATAAAATCCCATCTGAATGTGACATTATTGATAACTGATTACATACATATTCCCACAAGTTATAAAATCACATCTGAATGTGACATTATTGATAACTGATTACATAAATATTCCCACAAGTTATAAAATCTCATCTGAATGTGACATTATTGATAACTGATTACATAAATATTCCCACCAGTGATAAAATCCCATCTGAATGTGACATTATTGATAACTGATTGCAAATATAATCCCACAAGTTATAAAATCCCATCTTAATGTGACATTATTGATATCTGATTACATACATCTTCCTACAAATTATAAAATGACATCCAAATGTGACATTGATAACTGATTACATACATCTTCCCACAAGTGATAAAATCCCATCTGAATGTGACATTATTGATAACTGATTACGCACATATTCCCACAAGCTATAAAATTACATCTGAAGTCTGTCTTCTAAATTATAAAATAAACATTGTTGAATAGTCTTTTTTCCTCCGTTGACTAAAACTCCTGCTGAGGACAAATGTCATATAAAAAATTCAGATAGCTTCATGACTATATATATATATATATATATATATATATATATATATATATATATATATATATATATATATATATATATATATATATACTGTATATTTATTGTGTAGAAACTCCTAGGAGCTTAGCTTTGAAATGTAGCCAAGAAAAATTGTACCTTATAAACAAAGGCATTTGTTGATTGGACAAAAGAACTATATCAATATTGGTTTTGGCAGACAATACTGGCAGCATTTACATGCAGAAATATGTTGGTTGCGGTGCTAAAATATTATGAGTTCCTCAACATGTGGCTCTTTTTCTTGGAATTTTGCCTGAAAATGAGTTTCCAAAGTTGCATCCAGAAAAATCTACCTACAGTTTTGGATCTCTAATATTTTAATGCTGTATTTGGTTTTCTATCAAAATAATTTTATATACAGACATTTTTATGTTATATTATTGACTTTGCATATAAACCCTTATCATCAAACAATGATGTAACGTAAAAAAGTCTTTAATTAGACTGAAATAATACAATTATTGTTTAATTACTACTAAAAACAAATATTAATCAACATGCAATGCCTTTGCAAATGATGGTGTCTTTTTTTTCATAATTACTTAATTTACATTTTTTTGTATCATAATAAACTTGTTTATAAAATCATAAGCCTTTTTGGGGTTTTTTCAGGCTTGTTTATACAGCTGTTATACAATTTAGTTTTGTTTACAGCAATGAGCCAGAAAAGATGCACTATAAAATAAGATACTGAGCTGAAGAAAAAATCTAAGCAAAGTTATAGTTATAGTTAGTCTAAGCAAAGTATTTTTGCCCCATAGGCATATATATATTTTATTAGCTTTGCCACAATAGCTTAAAGGGATAGAAAGATGAAAAAAAAAATTTCATTATTCTTCCATTACCAAAAATCCATCTACTAAAAGTTATTACTGTTTTTCTGAAGCATATGTGTCAGGGTTTTTTCCCTGTTGTTTGCCATGTGCTGCTGGCAGCCATTTTACTCAACTCTCTTCCTGACTATGGCACATTGTGGGGGATGCTGCTCATTTCCTACATTTCCTTTTATGGCCAGACTGGTGTGCATCATCCATGTGAGACAGGATGCAGTCTCAGAATTGTGATGTCATCACTTATTATTTAAAGGGCCTCTTATCAGTATGCTTTGCGTTTGCGTTGTCTCAGACCTGTTTGTGAGAGTTCCTGTGTATTACCTGGCTGCCTGACGTCCTTCCTGGTTCCTGATCCCTGGCTTGTTCCTGACTCTGCTGTTTTCCTTGTTCCTGATTTCGGCTCGTCTAACTATTCGCTTTGGCTCCTGACTTGGCTTGTCTGACTACCAGCTCTGGTTTTGACTCCTGGCTTGTTATTTGACTTGTGGACTTTTTATTATTTTTTGCTATTAATAAAGGTGTGATTATTTTTGCACTTCTTGTGTCTCAGTCTGATTCCTGGCGCCCTGACAATATGTACATATCCTATGAGGGCCCGTGCACCAGTATACAAACACCACATCTTCTCTCCTTCTCAGAGGTCATCGGTAGCTTTGTATGACACAAATTATGTCTACAGAAGCAATACACACCACTGGCACCTCTCTGGGCATACAGGGTGTTTGAATACTGGTGCACAGGGGTGCCAACATGATATGTGTGTATGCCGCTGAAAAACAGTAATAACTCTCATTAGAAGCATTTTTGTTAAAAGAAATTTATTGCAAAAAAGGTTATATTTCAAATTGAAATGCAGCTGTGCACATTTCTCCTCTTTAATGTGTTTCCAATGATCTATTTTACCTGCAGGAGTACAGTAAATTGATAACAAATAACTTATTAAGCTTTATTTTGTCATGTAAAATAGCTGCTTTTGCCTATTGTAATCCCCACCTATACTTAACATTTCAATACGTAATAATTCACTAAGGAAAAGCTGTAAAAACATAACCAGGATAGTAAATTAGAGAGGTAACATAAGGAGGCTGTGTGTGTGTATAAAGAGTGATAATGTAAGAAGAATTTATATCCCAGCAACCTCAACCCATTTTAATAGGTCTGAGGACATGGTTATTTTACCTGCTCTCATCCAAGGTGCTCCTGAAAATTTGTCCTGTTAGATGTGTTAAGCTAGCTCCCAAAAACCTAACACTAAATTTAAATTACAATAGCCCTTAAAAGGGCCTCTTGTAGGGCATTGCCTTAAAATGCAGCTCTTTTGCTCTGCGTCTTCTATCTTCAATTCTTCAGCTCTCTTCCTAGAGCCCCTAGAGCCCTCCTCTTCATGACGTCTCCGCCACACCCTGAATTTAAGGATGTGTGAACCCCTTTATAAAGAGGCATCACTTTATCCCTATTGGCTGATTTTTAATCAGCCAATGGCATGAAACTATTTTGTTTTAAATTCTTAACATTCAATAGAAAATAATTTCATTATTCTATTGGATAATAGGAAATTAAAATAATATGTATGTACCGGCAGGACTGTGACTTACCGGTACTTCCATGCTTCTTCCATGTTCAAAGAAATTTTGGGCAGAGAATCTTAACTTACTCTGCTTTCCGAAAATGCATAGATTTGATTGAAAGGAGTGAAGCGTGTTGTTATTCACTCACACCTGGGACGCCAGAGCCTGCAACGGTCCGGTCTGGAGAGTTCAGTAGCGTATAGATGATTATATGTTCCACTCTGCAAATCTTCAGCTATCACCTATGATAAAATATCCTGCCAGATGGCTTCCACAATTTGAGATGCAAGGCAGAATGTAATACTCTATTGCAGAGCTCCCAGATTAGCTGCCATCTTGGGCCATAGCGCGGACACGCCCTATTTTTATTTATTTTAAGATAGTTATATTGTAACTTTTAATTTAAAGTAAAAGGGGGTGTTAGGCTTAGGGGTTAATAGTTTAATTTAGTGTTTTGCGGTTTAGGGGTTAATAGGTTAGTTTATTAGTTATGATATGGGGGCTGGCGATTTAGGGGTTAATAGGTTTAGTTTATTAGTTGCGATGTGGGGGGCCGGAGGTTTAGGGGTTAAAAGTTTTATTATAGTAGTAGCGATGTGGGTGGGCGGCGAATTAGGGGTTAAAAGTTTTATTATAGAAATAGCGATGTGGGTGGGCGGCGAATTAGGGGTTAATAGGTTTATTTATTAGTTGTGATGTGGGAGCCAGCGGTTTAGGGGTTAATAGGTTTATTTTAGTGTTGGCAATGTGGGTGGGCGGCAGATTAGGGGTTAATAAGTGTAATATAGTGTTTGTGATGCAGGAAGGTGGCAGTTTAGGGGTTAATGAGTAGTTTATGGGTGTTAGTGTACTTTGTAAAATTTTAGTTATGAGTTTTGTGAAACATTTTTGTTTCATAAAATCCATAACTACTGGTCTCAGATCGCGGAATGGCTCACGGTGGTATAGGCTGTAACGCAAGCATTTTAGCCGGACCGCACAACCTGTAATATGGCACTATGGAAAATCACTCACTTTTTTGAGTGCAGAATGGAGAATTGTGTAAAGGCTAAAATGCTTGTGGTATAGCTATACCGCCGCAATATGCGTTACTTGCCATTCCATGCGCAATGGCCAATTTTTCAGCGGCATAGCCATACTGCACCATAAATGCAAAGTGTTTTACTGTTCTACGGTACAGATGAATGATGAATAAAAAGAAGTCCTATTGGGAAATATAGGGCTAGATTATAAGTGGAGCGCAAACATATTAACGCTATTGAGTGCTAGCTGTGCTCAAGTTTTAGCACTCCTATTCTTCACATTACAAATTAAAACAAAAAAGCTAGCAAGTGAGCGAGCGAGCAAAAGAATCAGGCACACTAACATCTGAAAGTCAGATAGCACTAAATACCTTTCCTTATAGGCTTCTATGGGGCAAGCTAAAAACCCTCTTCTGGCTTTTTATTTGTTCGCTAACCAAAGATGCACCAGCTCAACTGCGCTAAAGCTGAAGTTGAAGAAATACTTCAAATACCTTTTTTCTTCAGTTAGAAAAAAATATTATTTTTCATTTAAATGTATATGATATATATATATATATATATATATATATATATATATATATATATATATATATATATGTATATATATATATATATATATATACATACACATACACATACACTTATAGCTGTATATCTATCTGGATATAAATAGATTAAAGTTATTTAAAATGGATATATTATATGTCAAGGTGTTTGACAGGGAAGGCCTAGAAATAATATATATATATGTATGTGTGTAGGTATTTATGTGTTAATATGTGTTTATTTTAGTGCCGTTATGCAGTGGCAGACCTAATGAACAGAGGGCCCTTATACAAGATTTTTTGGGGGCTCCCCTCCTGAAAGTAGCTCAAAGTAATAGTAGTGAGTGCACAAAGCTCACAGAAATCCCACTCTCCATCCTTACTAAAAAATAAAAATCCACCTGAATAATGAACCTTCAGTGTGTGCATGCCCCATTGAATTGCGGGCATCTGGTAGCTATGTCAGGTAGTAGTGCCATTGCTGCCTCTTAAAATGGCCCGGCCATTAGTAATCCAATGTATGCAACTCCCATGGTCTTGGCCACACCATTCTTATGGATGGTCACCTGCTGCTTCTGCTCCCTGCACTCTAGCTAAGTTCTAGCTAAGTTCTGACAACCTAAGGACAAGCTCCACCCATGAAGAGTTATGCTGTGTGCACATATGTCCTGAGCAACTACCTAGCTTTCCTAGAGGACTTTCCAGATTATATTGGGTGGCTCAGGCTGTGCAGCAGCAAGACATATACTACTCAAAGGGTCAAACAACAAAAAAAGAAGCACACTTTATTTTCGGCATAGCATATTACGTATACATCAACAGTCTGACTGGGCCCCCCCATCCCTAGGACCCCGGTGCAGGGACACCAGCTGCACCGGCAGTAGTTCCGCCTCTGCTGTTATGTGTTGTCCTTGCATAGTTTTCAACTTGTAATATAAGTGATGTTTAGCATGGTTTCCATATCCAGTGAAAGTAGAAAGCATGCTAAAGGGATGTCGGATAAGCTAAAGATTCTCTGATTATTCTGTATTACAATGGACTTGTAATACCAGATTGTGCACTAATCCTACTCTGATCCATTGATATTGATATCCACTTGTAATTTAAGCCATAATGTATAGAGTCATTGCACTTAAAGAGACATTAAACATTCTCTTTTTATCCTTTGTTGAAAAGCAGGTAGATGGGCTCAGGATCATGCACATCTGCATCTCTAGATGGCAGCTGTTTTGTAAGAATGCTACCATATAATGGTCAAATGTATTCTCTCAAAACTGCTGGCATATAAAGAACCAAACAGGATCATCCATTGAATCAAGGTCATCCTTTGAATCAAGGTCAAAGAAAATGTCCTTCTTAGCTTCACTTTTCATGTATCTGATTCTTCACAGTTCCTCTCTGATGACAGATTTTCAGTAAGACTTTATCTTAGGAGGCCATCTTTTTGCACTAGATGGGGAGTACCTATCATCCTGTGTACCACTAAATACAAATAAATTATTGAAGTTTGCACCAAACCTGATTGCTGTCGTTCTTTTGGCTTGTCAAACTTTATATTTGCCTATTTAATGCTTTCTTTCTTCATGACATTTTGCAGTATGAGTTACATTTCTCAGACGTGAAACTTGCATACAATTCTGTCGTCTAAATGTATTAAAGGGGCAGTTTAACTAGAAATATTTGAGCAAAATTTTTTTTAATTTTGAAAAAATATTTTAAACATCACAGCTGCTTATGTGTTAACATTTAAAGTGCACTCAAACCCTGACTGAAAGCCCACACCCACACATGGCCCCCAAGCTGTGTATACAGCTCTGGGGACGATTGCTGCAGGCTTGCGTAATTGATGCTACAGCCGAAAGTTAGGAAGCAGCGATCATCAGACTGCAGCTTCCAAACCAGTATACCAGCTATTAGCTGGCAGATTAAATCCCCCTGGGTATGTTCACCCCGGAAGATTGACAAACCCTCTACTCACGCGCAATTGGACTAGCAGGGGACGGCATTGCACAAGCAAACACTTGTGCAATTTTAAGTAGGGAAGCGTATTTCTGCAATATGTTACACCCATTCTGCGATCCCAGGCATAAAGGTTTCTGTAAGCGAACACGGTCTGTCTGGCAGTTGATAAATGCCAGCCATAGCCTCCATTCACATATATTCCTTTTTGTGGAGACATAGAGCACTAAGTCACCACCGGCACTTAGTAGATGTTCAGTCATTGGGGTCAATTTATCAAAGTGCAAGCAGACATGATACGATGTAGCGTATCATGTCCGCCGCACATCGATAAATGACGACAGCATACGCTGTCAGCTGTTATCATTACAAAGCAGTTCTTGTAAACTGCTTGTACAATGCCACCCCCTGCAGATTTGCAGCCAGATTGGCCGCTAGCAGGGGGTGTATTGAAGACCACAGCCTCAGAGGCAGCGGACAAGTTATAGAGCAGCGGTCTTCATAACTGCTGTTTCAGGCGAGCCTGAAGCCTCGTGCGGGAACAGTGGCATCAAGGTCCATTCGGAGCTTGATAATTTGGCCCCAATGTCTTATTGGGCGTGATCCATAGAGTAACAAAATTATTAGAAAAAATGTGTTATTAAAGAGAACACACTTTGAAACTGCTTTAATGTTTAACTGTACAAACAAGAAAAAAAAAAAGACTTGGTCAACACTGGCACAGTAGTCACAGTGATGGTTCAAGTAGTGTGTTCAGTAAATAATCTTTGTTCAGATATTAGCAATTATGGTGACTATCTATAAGAAAACTGAGGTGAAACGCGTTAAATAGCGCTGAGGAGTAAGTGGGAAAGTTTATTATAAGTTAATATGGTTTTTTTTTCACATGTACTTATAAACAGGACAATTTAACATGTTTTGTTCTGCCTAAAGAGTGGGTGATTGATAATTACTAATATCTGAACACAGATTATTTACTTTAAGCAGCCGCAGTGACTATTGCACCCGTTTTGGCTAAATCATTTTTTTCTTGCCTGCAAAAGATTTATTCATTATCAGCTCTTCGGATCAGGCTACAAGATATGGCCAACAATACCAATATCAGATAGATGTTTTACTCTGATGTAATAAATAATAATATCATTGTCAATGCATTGTTGTTTAGCCACTCATCTTTCTTCGGCCATTTCATATTGCAATTGTAGATCACTTTATGAAGCAATTGCCTTACTTCAATGAATTCACATAGTGTTGTGGTTGCTTGTCAAACCCCACTGTTTCCCTTGGTTTATGTGCCCCCCACATGATAAAAAACATTTCAACATCAAAATGGATAGATAAAAAAAAAATCAGATACAGATGGGATTATTTTACATACTAAAAATATTCTGTGGATTGCTCATAGGAAGTTGGTAAAAATGAAATTCGCTGGCAACAGAAGAGGAAAAGAAAATAATTGCAGCACAGCAGGATATACTCACATTATAACAAAACATATTTATAAAGAAAAAAATAATAATACATATATACAGTACTGTATATATATATATAATGCGAGGAAAGTTAAGAAATGTATTTTACAGGAATATTTTTTTTTCTTTACTTACTTACTATATTTTGTCTGCTGACTTTTCTGCTTTCAGTATAATCTGAACATTTATTGCCTGATTTCTCAATAACAGATACAGAAAACTAATAGTTTCTGTCACTTGTTTTAAAAACTAAACAAATGTAACTTGATGGATATTAAATGATCCAATGACTTAAAACCATATTTGCTATACTGCTGGAACATTAATGAACATAAACATTGCTTCAAACTTCCTAGACTGACAATACATTTGCTCCATTCAGATTTATGTGTCATTACATTTTACATGTGTGCTTAAATAATAGGTATTCATTTATTGACCCATGGGTTTAAATACAGGAGTATCAGAGGTCTCAATTGAGACTAGGCCCATTCTTGCCCTTCAATCAGTCATGGCATTACTACAGGGGGTCTGTAGGACTGGGCTCCATCAGTATCATGTCTTGCCCCTCACTGTGCCCCCCCCTCCTCTGGAAATCAGAGCCCAAAGTTAGATTTGCTTTACAATATAGTGGCAGGTTTACCAAGATGTCCACTACATTCTTGCTGTTATCTGCCACCATCTTTGTACAGTATGGCTGCACAAGTGCAGATCTTCACAGTCACAGAAAATCAGCTTTCATTTAACCTATACAGCCATTCTAATTGCAAACAACCAGAAAGGGTGCTGTTGAAATCTGTTGGTAGTGCTTTCTTTAAATGTAATATTTGATTAGAATGTTTCTAATAATTCAATTTGAACTATGTAATATTCAAATTAAAAAAAATTGAATTTATTTATTTATTTGTAGTAGTATTTATAATGCTTTCTTTAAATGTAATATACGAATTATGCAATATTCAAAATAAAAATATTCAAATTTATATATTTGTATCTATTACTTACCAATTTACTAAATTCCTTACCACATGAACTTCTAAATAGTATTTTTTAAATCAAATGTTATAACGTGGACATTTGATCTAATTATGAATATTCTAAATCGAAAGTGACATTCGAAAACTGTAAATAGCATTCGATTATAAAATATTTAAGAATATTCATTATTATCAACATTCGGTTATGTAAATAGAATTTCTACAATAACATTCGTTCTAACATTTGAATTAGAATATAAAACACATTCGCCCGTCCCTAGTATTAACCTTAAATGATTTTAATTTACAATGGTAATGGTAGAAATAAAGCAGGATGTCTGATTTGTAGCAGTAGCCATGACTTATAGAAACCTCAAGGCACACTAAAGAACTATTTCCAATAGTCTTGATGTAAGGTTCTAGGATCTACACTCATGTGGGACATCTTTGAAACTAAACCTATGGACCAGATGCTCCTCCCATCTTGTTTCTATGTAGCAATAAGGAAGCTCTGAAAAATAAGCTTGTTTATGTTTCAACTGTGATGGTCACAGCTTTGGCATCCTTTAAGTGGGCCTAGGACTAAATTATTTACCTAATTGCCCTAAATCTCTATTTAAAGAAACAGCATAAATAGCACTAGTCATTGGTAAAATCAGGTAACTCACACTGGAACACTTAAAAGGGACACAATAGGCAAAACTGTAATGTGCATAAATTAATTTAATTTCTGAACATTGCATAGGTCAAAAATGTTTTTAGTAACCCTATTACTGTTGTAGGGGCATGTATACATATGCTTCTTGTTCTCAGTGCACCAACAAAACTCAAACACTGCTCCTGTACAGAGAGCCTGTGGTGGTTTATGTGATGCAAACTGAGTCATCTCTAACATGAGACACTTCTCCAGCAGGTCCATGAGCTCTATGTGCAGATATATAATGTTTGAACTGAAACTGAAATACACTCATGTATATGATAGTTTTTTTTGTATTATGTCCCTTTAAGCTTAACCCAATTTTTTTCTTTTACTATTCAGATAGAGTAAGCCAATGACATGAGACATATAAGTGCGGTCACCAATCAGCAGCTAGCTTCCAGCTTCTAAGCCTACCTAGGAATGATTTCCAACAAAGGATACAAAGAGAAACAAAGCAAATTAGACAATGGAAGTAAAAAAATGTATGCTCTATCTGAATCAGGAAAGAAAAAATGTGGGTTTTCATATCCCTTTAACCTCAACAAAAATTATGCACTGCCTCCAGGATAGTAATATAACAAAATACCACAGCAAAAGTGTTAGTTTTTAAAAAAGACATAATTCCAATTTTTGAGAGCATACAATGTTAAAGAACTTTCCATTTTACTTCGATAATCAAATTTGCGTCATTCTCTTTGTATCCATTTGTTGAAGGAACAGCAATGTGCTGTGCTGTATCTAGATGACCTTTTCTGGAAAAAATACTGGGCATACTCATTAGAATAAATTTGCATAAATTATTATATAGCATAAATCTGGAACTAAAGCAGCTAGGACTGATTTTTTAAATGACCAATAGTTTATAATTAGATTAGCATCTTTATTTCTATATTTAATATCTATTTTAAATTTTGACCTGACCTTTAAAAATACCGGCCATGTCGGCTGGGTGGCAACCTTACTCCAGAAGTGAAATTCTATATAATGATATAAAGGAAGTTTCTATCAGGTACAGCTTTTGATTGGGTCTAAGGTAAAAGGAGCATAGGAACCAGATTAAGGCCCCAATTCTAAAAAAATTGTTGGTCAAGACGTGGTTTTCCACTCCAGCAGGTCTATGAGCTCTATGTGCAGATATATAATGTTTGAACTGAAACTGAAATAGACTCATGTATATGATAGTTTTCTTTTTGTATTATGTCCCTTTAAGCTTAACCCAAAGTTTAGCCCGGTGGACGTATGGAGAAGAGGGCTATTTGACCCCCACTTTATGGGAGCGTTGGTAGGCTCCGCTGTGGGGGTGGAGGATGATAGGAGGAGTTAAATACTCCTCCCCAGTAAGCCAATGACATGAGACATATAAGTGCAGTCACCAATCAGCAGCTAGCTTCCAGCTTCTAAGTCTACCTAGGCATGATTTCCAACAAAGGATACAAAGGGAACAAAGCAAATTAGACAATGAAAGTAAAGTGAAAAGTTATTTACAGCTTTTGATTGGGTCTAAGGTAAAAGGAGCATAGGAAGCAGATTAAGGCCCCAATTATAAAAAAATTTGCTGGTCAAGACGTGGTTTTCCACTCCAACGCTTGCAGGGGCAGCCCTAATGGAATTCTATAAAAAAAATGGTCTGCCCTTGTTCCCATACAAATAATGAGAGCTCTCTGCAAGGTAAAAGCTTGCAATGGAGGGCAAAGTACACAGGGGGAAACCAGCGTGTTTTAAAACTTGAATATTACGCTTAATACAAATCAAATTGTACTGTTTTCAGTGCACTGTACCTTAAATGTACTGTCATTTCTCTTGTAAGGTGTATCCAGTCCACGGATCATCCATTACTTGTGGGATATTCTCATTCCCAACAGGAAGTTGCAAGAGGACACCCACAGCAGAGCTGTAATATAGCTCCTCCCCTAACTGTCATACCCAGTCATTCTCTTGCAACTCTCAACAAGCAAGGACGTTGTAGGAGAGAGTGGTTAAATATAGCTAGTTTATTTTCTTCAATCAAAAGTTTGTTATTTTTAAATAGTACCGGAGTTGTGCTATTTTATCTCAGGCAGTAAATAGAAGAAGAATCTGCCTGAGGTTTCTATGATCTTAGCAGGTTGTAACTAAGATCCATTGCTGTTCTCACATATGACTGAGGGGATTACACAGATGAGGTAACTTCAGCGAGAGAATGGCGTGCAGTTTATTCTGCTATCAGGTATGTGCAGTTATAATTTTTTCTAGAGATGGAAAACACTAGAAAATGCTGCTGATACCGGATTAATGTAAGTTAAGCCTGAATACAGTGATTTAATAACGACTGGTATCATGCTTACTCCCAGGGATAATACCCTTATGATATTGCAATATAAAACGTTTGCTGGCATGTTTAATCATTTTTATATATGCTTTGGTGATAAAACTTTATTGGGGCCTAGTTTTTTCCACATGGCTGGCTTAAATTTTGACTAGAAACAATTTCCACTGTTGTAGTATAAAAGTTACAGTTGGTGCAGTTAAAATTACAAACTGTGACATCCAGCTTCCCTCAAAGGCCCTCTGAATGCTATAGGACATCTCTAAAGGGCCCAAAGGCTTTCCAAAGTCGTTTATTGGGGAAGGTAGGGCCACAGCTTGCTGTGGCAGTTGGTTGTGACTGTTAAAAAACGTCTATTTCATTTTTTTGATCCGTTTTTTAAACTAAGGGGTTAATCATCCATTTGCAAGTGGGTGCAATGCTCTGTTAGCCTATTATACAGACTGTAAAAATTTTGTTTGATTTACTGCATTTTTTCACTGTTTTTCAAATTCTGACAAAATTTGTTTCTCTTAAAGGCACAGTACCGTTTTTTATATTTGCTTGTTAACTTGATTTAAAGTGTTTTCCAAGCTTGCTAGTCTCATTGCTATTCTGTATAAACATGTCTGACATAGAAGAAACTCCTTGTTTATTATGTTTAAAAGCCATGGTGGAACCCCCTCTTACAATGTGTACCAAATGTACTGATTTCATTTTATGCAATAAAGATCATTTTCTGTCTTTAAAAAATTTATCACCAGAGGAATCTGACGAGGGGGAAGTTATGCCGACTAACTTTCCCCACGTGTCAGACCCTTTGACTCTTGCTTAAGGGACTCACGCTCAAATGGCGCCAAATACATCTAGGGCGCCCATAGCGTTTACTTTACAAGACATGGCGGCAGTCATGGATAATACACTGTCAGCGGTATTAGCCAGACTACCTGAACTTAGAGGTAAGCGAGATAGCTCTGGGGTGAGACAAAATGCAGAGCATACTGACGCTTTAAGAACCATGTCTGATACTGCCTCACAATATGCAGAAGCTGAGGAAAGAGAGCTTCATTCAGTGGGTGATGTTAATGACTCAGGAAAGATACCTGATTCTAATATTTCTACATTTAAATTTAAGCTTGAACACCTCCGCGTGTTGCTTAGGGAGGTTTTAGATGCTCTGAATGACTGTGATACCATTGCAGTGCCAGAGAAATTGTGTAGACTGGATAAATACTTTGCAGTGCCGGTGTGTACTGATGTTTTTCCAAATACCTAAAACGTTTACAGAAATTATTAATAAGGAATGGGATAGACCAGGTGTGCCGTTCTCTTCCCCTCCTATTTTTAGAAAAATGTTTCCAATAGACGCCACCACATGGGACTTATGGCAGACAGTCCCTAAGGTGGAGGGAGCAGTTTCTACTCTAGTAAAGCGTACTACTATCCCTGTCGAGGACAGTTGTGCTTTTTTTTTTTTAGATCCAATGGATAAAAAATTAGAGGTTACCTTAAGAAAATATTTATTCAACAAGGTTTTATCCTACAGCCCCTTGCATGCATTGCCCCTGTCACTGCTGCTGCGGCGTACTGGTTTGAGTCTCTGGAAGAGGCTTTACAGGTAGCGACTCCATTGGATGACACACTTGGCAAACTTAGAGCACTTAAGCTAGCCAATTCTTTTATTCTGATGCCATTGTTCATTTGACTAAACTAACGGCTAAGAATTCTGGTTTTGATATACAGGCGCGCAGAGCGCTATGGCTTAGATCATGGTCAGCTGACGTGACTTCAAAATCTAAGCTACTTAACATTCCCTTCAAGGGGCAGACCCAATTCGGGCCTGGTTGAAGGAGATTATTGCTGATATCACTGGAGGAAAAGGTCATGCCCTTCCTCAGGACAGGTCCAAATCTAGGGCCAAACAGTCTAATTTTCGTGCCTTTCAAAACTTCAAGGCAGGTGCGGCATCAACTTCCTCTAATAATAAACAAGAAGGAACTTTTGCTCAATCCAAGACGGTCTGGAGACCAAACCTGACCTGGAAAAAAGGTAAGCAGGTAAAAAAGCCTGCTGCTGCCTCTAAGACAGCATGAAGGAACGGCCCCCTATCCGGGAACGGATCTAGTAGGGGGCAGACTTTCACTCTTTGCCCAGGCATGGGCAAGAGATGTTCAGGATCCCTGGGCATTGGAAATTATATCCCAGGGATATCTTCTGGACTTCAAAGCTTCCCCCCCAAAAGAGAGAGGCATTCTTACACTGTGTATGAGACCTCCTAGTTATGGGAGTGATCCATCCAGTTCCAAAGGAGGAACAGGGACAGGGTTTTTACTCAAATCTGTTTGTGGTTTCCAAAAAAGAGGGAACCTTCAGACCAATTTTGGATCTAAAGATCTTAAACAAATTCCTCAAAGTTCCGTCGTTCAAGATGGAAACTATTTGTACCAGCCTACCACTGATCCAGGAGGGTCAATATATGACTACAGTGGATCTAAAGGATGCTTATCTTCACATTCCGATACACAAAGATCATCATCGGTTTCTCAGGTTTGCCTTTCAAGACAGGCATTACCAGTTGTAGCTCTTCCCTTGGGATTAGCTACAGCCCCAAGAATCTTTACAAAGGTTCTAGGGTCGCTTATGGCGGTCCTAAGGCCGCGGGGGAAAACCAGTAGCCCCTTATTTAGATGACATCCTGATACAGGCGTCAAACTTCCAAATTGCCAAGTCTCATACGGACGTAGTACTAGCATTTCTGTGGTCGCATGGGTGGAAAGTGAACGAGGAAAAGAGTTCTCTATCCCCACTCACAAGAGTTTCCTTTCTAGGGACTCTGATAGATTCTGTAGAAATGAAAATTCACCGGACTCTGATAGATTCTGTAGAAATGAAAATTCACCTGACGGAGTCCAGGTTATCAAAGCTTCTAAATTCCTGCCGGGTTCTTCATTCCATTCCGCGCCCTTCGGTGGTTCAGTGTATGGAAGTAATCGGCTTAATGGTAGCGGCAATGGAAATAGTGCCGTTTGCACGCTTACATATGCAACTATGCATGCTCAGTCAGTGGAACGGGGATTACACAGATTTGTCCCCTCAACTGAATCTGGACCAAGAGACCAGGGATTCTCTTCTCTGGTGGCTATCTCGGGTCCATCTGTCCAAAGGTATGACCTTTCGCAGGCCAGATTGGACAATTGTTGCGACAGATGCAAGCCTTCTAGGTTGGGGTGCAGTCTGGAACTCCCTGAAGGCTCAGGGATCGTGGACTCAGGAGGAGTCTCTCCTTCCATTAAATATTCTGGAACTAAGAGTGATATTCAAGGCTCTTCAGGCTTGGCCTCAGTTAGCAACTCTGAGGTACATCAAATTTCAGTCGGACAACATCACGACTGTAGCTTACATCAACCATCAAGGGGGAACGAGAAGTTCCCTAGAGATGTTAGAAGTTTCAAATATAATTCGCTGGGCAGAGATTCACTCTTGCCACCTATCAGCTATCCATATCCCAGGTGTAGAGCACTGGGAGGCGGATTTTCTAAGACATCAGACTTTTCATCCGGGAGAGTGGGAACTCCATCCGGAGGTATTTGCACAACTGATTCATCAAACCAGAACTGGATCTCATGGCGTCTCGCCAGAACGCCAAGCTTCCCTGTTACGGATCCAGGTCCAGGGATCCCAAGGCGACACTGATAGATACTCTAGCAGCGCCCTGGTCTTTCAACCTGGCTTATGTGTTTCCACCGTTTCCTCTGCTCCCTCGACTGATTGCCAAGATCAAGCAGGAGAGAGCATCTGTGATTCTGATAGCACCTGCGTGGCCACGCAGGACCTGGTATGTAGATCTAGTGGACATGTCATCCTTTCCACCATGGTCTCTGCCTCTGAAACAGGACCTTCTACTTCAGGGTCCTTTCAACCATCCAAATCTAATTTCTCTGAGGCTGACTGCCTGGAGATTGAAGGCTTGATTTTATCAAAGCGTGCCTTCTCCGAGTCAGTTATTGATACCTTAAGACAGGCATGAAAGCCTGTCACCAGGAAAATTTACCATAAGGTATGGCGTAGATATCTTTATTGGTGTGAATCCAAGGGTTACTCATGGAGTAAGGTCAGGATTGCTAGGATATTATATTTTCTCTAAGAAGGTTTGGAAAAAGGATTGTCAGCTAGTTAAGCGTCTGGCAGATGTTCCAGACGTTCAGGCATTTTGTCAGGCTTTAGTTAGAATCAAGCCTGTGTTTAAACCTGTTGCTCCACCATGGAGCTTAAACTTGATTCTTAAGGTTCTTCAAGGAGTTCCGTTTGAACCTCTTCATTCCATAGATATCAAGCTTTTATCTTGGAAAGTTCTTTTTTTGGTAGCTATTTCCTCGGCTCGTAGAGTCTCTGAGCTATCTGCCTTACAATGTGATTCTCCTTATCTGATTTTTCCTACAGATAAGGTAGTCCTGCGTACCAAACCTGGGTTCTTACCTAAGGTGGTATCTAACAAGAATATCAATCAAGAGATTGTTGTTCCATCCTTGTGTTACACAATCTGGACGTGGTCCGTGCTTTAAAGTTTTACTTACAAGCTACTAAAGATTTTCGTCAAACATCTGCTTTGTTTGTTGTCTACTCTGGACAGAGGAGAGGTCAAAAGGCTTCGGCAACCTCTTTTTATTTTTGACTATGAAGCTTAATCCGCTTAGCCTATGAGACTGCTGGACAGCAGCCTCCTGAAAGGATTACAGCTCATTCCACTAGAGCTGTGGCTTCCACTTGGGCCTTTAAAAATGAGGCTTCTTTTGATCAGATTTGCAAGGTGACGACTTGGTCTTCGCTTCATATTTTTTCAAAATTTTACAAATTTGATACTTTTGCTTCTTCGGAGGCTATATTTGGGAGAAAGGTTTTACGGGCAGTGGTTCCTTCCATTTAAGTTCCTGCCTTGTCCCTCCCTTCATCCGTGTACTTTAGCTTTGGTATTGGTATCCCACAAGTAATGGATACACCTTACAAGAGAAAACACAATTTATGCTTACCTGATAAATTTATTTCTCTTGTGGTGTATCCAGTCCACGGCCCGCCCTGTCATTTTAAGGCAGGTAATTTTTAAATTTAAACTACAGTAACCACTGCACCCTATGGTTCCTCCTTTCTCGGCTTGTCTTCGGTCGAATGACTGGCTATGACAGTTAGGGGAGGAGCTATATTACAGCTCTGCTGTGGGTGTCCTCTTGCAACTTCCTGTTGGGAATGAGAATATCCCACAAGTAATGGATGATCCGTGGACTGGATACACCACAAGAGAAATAAATTTATCAGGTAAGCATAAATTGTGTTTTTCGTATGCAGAGGTTTTCCTTTCAGAATAATTAGTGCTTTGAATATTTTTGTGAAAACGGTGAGAATTGTAATGCAAAAATGATTAAAGAATTACATTGAGATTTGAGGGAAAATTTCATATACTGCCATAGAATGGTCATATTCAGCCCATTTTATGAAAAAAACAATTAGGCTTTGTATTTTGTACTTTTAAGTACTAATATTTTGCTTGATTTACGCTGTGCATAGTTAATACGATTTATTCCAGTGTAATTTACTAACAAATTTAACATTTTTGATAAAATAAATTTTTTGGTGAACAATTTTGTTATGATTTTTGATTCACCTTAACCATACATTTTTTCCTTTCATATTTTTCTGTGAATTGTTCAATTTTTTGTTTTGTAAGATTCTTAAATTACAAATTTTATTGTGCACCTTAGTAATGTATGCATCTCCTTCCCATATGAAAATGCAGTATACGCCGAATAATAAGACACCCTGTTTTCAGGGTAGAAAATGACTTTCTATAATTCCACCAGGAAATAGAAGGACTGGTGAGAATTCTTATAGAATCTCACCAGCCCAGATCTCTTTTTAGAATCGGGGCCTAGGTGAGGCTGAGGTCTCTGTTAAAACTTTCTCAGGGGCGAAACTACCATTGGCGCAGCAGGTGCTATTGCCCCAGGGACCAAGTGCTGGGGGGGGGGGGGGCATAGCAGCCAGTCTATTTGTAGGTCTATGCAGAATGTGTACAATACTAAGGCAGGGGAGCCATTTCTTAGTGCATGTTGCAGATCTGTCTATCATCTGTCTGTCTGTCTATCTATCTGTCTATCCTCACAATAATTATACAGAGCAGCAAGAATAATATTGCTATTGTTTACTACTGAGTTACCTTTGGGGGGCCCAAAATATTTTTTGCACCAGGGCCCTTTGCTGAATAGGTCCGCTGCTAAACCTCTCTGTAGGATAGTTTGGGGTGGTTTCTATTTCTCATGCAAGAGCTGAATGAAATTTAATCCTGAAAAAACTTCTTTCAGTTTCAACTGATAAAATTCAGTGGCTGTTTATAGTCACAGCACGATGTAGATAAAGTTCAGTAGCTGGCCCTTTAAGTTAAACTACAATTTACACCTGTAAGTGGCTATATGTAAGACCTAGGCACAGATACATGAACATATCGATTGTCATCAGTTCAGAATAGAACAGATGGGTCCTGCACTGGTCCAAGGAGAGGAAGAGACAACTACAAATTTAAACAGTTTAAAGGGACAGTAAACCCAAAAAATGCTATTGTTTAAAAAGCTAGATAATCCCTACATTTACCATTCCCCAGTTTTGTACTGTTATATTAATTTTCTTTTTACCTCTGATTACCTCGTATCTAAGCTTCTTAGACAGTTAGTGCTGACTCACAATGTTATCTATATGACACACATGAACTAACACCCTCTAGCTGTGAAAAACTGTCAAATGCATTCAGATAAGATGCGGCCTTCAAGAGCTTAGAAAATAGCATATGTGCTTACCTAGGTTTAGCGCTCAGCTAAGAATACCAAGAGAACAAAGCAAATTTGATGATTAAATTACATTGGGAAGATGTTCAAAGTGACATGCCCTATCTGAATCATGAAAGTTTAATTTGGACTTTACTGTCCCTTTAAGTTAATGTACACAGTTGTAGTCAGGAGGTTTTAAATGAAAAACAAAATATTGGGCTTTGGCCATCCTGGCTAGGGCATGAAGAGAAAGGAATATTTATTTAAAAGGTTTATTAGACATCATATCTTGCCAAAATGTCAGTTTGTATTATGTCTAATAAAAAAAGTTCATGAAACAAGTTGCATCTGAGGTAATAGGATAATAAAAGCTTGTAATAAAATAACATACCAATACATGAGAAAGTTTCTTTCCATTTTTGTGTCACATAAAAATGCTTTAATGATATACAGCAACAAGTTCTCAAATGAAACAAAGCAATTTAAAAACAATGCATAAATCAACATAATATTTGTGTTTCTTTATTCTCTGTTTCCATTAATATTAGAGAAAAATGGCACACACTGGTCACTCCGGAGATGCTCATCCTCTGTGCTCTAGAAGGTCATTTAGAACAATTGCTATGTATTTTGAAGTCTCCATAACTCATGCCATCTGGAATAAATGACTAGGATTATCTCTTTTTTTTCTATAATAAGCAAATTTTTATCTTACTTAAATTAGGTGCTGATCACAGTTATTTAGAAAAGCTTATCCAATTATTTTCAACAATATAGCATTAATTTACCAATTCTAAATGCTAAATTACAAGTGGTGCGCTGTTGGGTGCTTTCGCTCGCACACAAACACTCCCAGAATTAAACTTATAAAACACGCGCAATTTGGGGATCGTATGACAAGTTGAAAGTAAATGGTTTGCGCAAGCGAAACCCGACGCACTTACTTCAGGACTTCGAATATAGCGACTGTTAAACTGCTGTGCACAACTACAAAAGTATAGTAACTACGTATAGTAACTATGTTATTGCATTTCATCCTGTTACTGAATCACTTTTCAAATAAGTTTTCCTGTTTTAACAGTTTATAAGTGCCAGATACTGACGCTCTGCCTTTCAAACTGGGGGCTGCCATCTCGGAGCTCAAGTATTCTTACAGTCAATGACAGAAGTCTAGGGAAATTTTTTATTAGAAGTATATACTCACAGATCAGTGATATTGCCCACTTTTACAGCTGTATCATTTGCTTGGAGTTAGTGTGCATGATATATCAAGTAAGCTTTACATTTTTGCATTTTTTACACAGTTTTATAGCTACCAAATTTATTTTTATTTTTTTTAAAAACACCTAGCAATAATATAGAACAATATATATACACATATATACACACACACAAAACACAAACATACACACTATAGCCCTTTCTATTCAAACACCATGTCATGTACCATATACATTTTGACCCTTATAAAAAATGTTTTATTAATATTTTTATGAATAGTTTTTAGTCTATAGTGTATATTAGTTTAACACTTTATTTATATATTTTTTTGTGTGTTTGGTGCACAAATTATTTTTAGCCCTAACCCTTTATGCAAGGGCTTCAGTCGTGCTAACCTGACAAGCACAAACTTAGATTTCACTCGGCGGTATGCATTTACTTTAAATTTGTAATACACACGCAAGTTAGCATGGTCACAATATTGCAATATCAAGCCTGCACTAAAGTTAGCGCTCCACTTATATTCTAGCCTTTTATCTGGATTTTTGTAGATAAATTATTTAATAAGCTTTTCTGAATTATTATAAAATTAGCCCTTAGTTGACCGTCCAATGAGGGAAGTCTGGAGGAATCAAACCTGCATGTTTTTAATGTTTCCCTTTACAGCTGTCCTCCCAGGTATACTAAAGTATTGTGTCATTTCAATGTTCATTTAACTAGCGAAAAGCTTTCATGCAGAAAAAAATATGACTGATTTTCTTAACTGTTTTACTTTTTGTATGAGACACAACTCTTTCCTTTAAAAAGTTTATTTAAATTTTCTCAGTGTTGATATCAGTCTGTTTTTTTTGGGGTAATGGTAAGTTTTTTTAGGTAATGTTAGTTACATACGTAACGCTAACCCGACAAACTTCCCCCTAACTTCCTATCAGAGGGGGTTAGCTGATAGGAAGTTAGGGGGAAGTTTGTGATGTGGGGGTTAGGCGGTTTAGGGGTTAATAGGGTAGCAGGGGAGTTAGTGATGTGGAGCTGTGGTGGTTTAAGAGTTAATAGTGTAGCAGGGCGGGTTGCAATATGGGTTTTAATGGCGGTTTAGGGGTTAATAGTATAGCAGGGCAGTTTGTGATGTGGGGGGGGGGTGTTGTTTTTAATAGTGTAGCCGAGTAGTTTGCGATGTGGTAGTGTGGCTGTTTAGGGGTTAAGACTTTTTCTGATTAGAGAGAAGCGCACTCTCAGGAACGAATAACCAGCTCAATAACCTGTTAGCCTTTTCTATGGTGATTTACAACCTGGGTGCAGCCTCTTTTTAGCCCAGTGATGCTTTTCACAGATTAGAACTTTCCTGTAGTATATCAGTCTGATCCCGCCTATTAAGGTCAGTCAGAAATTACATTTTCTGGCCTGCACATCTCTAATTACCAATACTTGTTGTGTAATATAAAAGTAGAGATTGAGCCTGATTGCACCCAGCTCTGTGAGCATACTGAAGTAAATAGCATTAAAAAAGTTTCATTTTCAAAGGAAACCACAGGGGTAGTTTCTAAAATAGATAGTATAACTGAGACAACCCTTTAAGTTACATCCTGATATAATTGGTGAAAATTTAAATTTACAACTCACCAACTAATGATAAGCCCATAAGATTAAATAATTTAAACGTAACATTACATAATACTGTAGTTCTAACTTCTGTTCCACATAAGCATTGGCATTTCTAATTTACTGCTTGGTGTTCTCAATGGAAGCTATCCCTATTTCCTTCTACAATACTAACACAACCCCACAAATCTATTCTGCTCATAAGTTGCAATGTTTGTGGCTCCAGAGTGGGACTTTACCTGCGTATTTAATATGTTTGCTGTGGTTTAATACAGAGTTTGAAGGCAAGTAGTGTAAAAATGACATGCTCTGATAATTATTTTTTTGTTTTAATATTATTAGCATAAATTTAAATTTTACAGACGCAACATTCTGTAGTGCAGAGTACATAAGTAAGGGTATATAATGACAAATATTTGAAGTAATATACAAATAGATAATAACAGACTAAGCAAAATAAATTGGTGGTGGGCCCCACGCTGAAGAGTTTACAGTCTACAGATTGAGGGTACAGAGACACAAGGTTTGGGGTAGCTTGTAATGTTGCTTGTGGTATGCAGCAGCGAGTCAAGGCAGTTTAAGGTGTATTTTGTTTAGGATTTAAAGAAATGTTAAATTGGTGGGTTTTCAATGAGCACCTGAAACTATACAAGGCTGTAAACAGTATGATGTAGTGAGGTAGAGAGTTCCAGAGGACAGGAGCAGCATTTGAGAAGTTTTGGAGGCAAGGGAGGGAAGCAGAAATAACAGGAGTAGAGAGACGTAGGTCAGAGGTTGATCAAGAAGAGCGGGACAGCTGGTGTAGATCTGCGAAGTAATTTTTGTTCTAGATTGACCCTTTAAAGAATTTGCTAATATGAGGTCAATAACTCCCACAGCTGTTTTGGTGGATAAACCTTTGTAAAAGGAGTTTCTTTTTAAGCAATTCTGATACAAACACTACAATAAAACTACCAATTATACCCCATTTGATTCCAATATGGGTTCTGCTATACTTGATCATTTGAAGAATAAGATGGCCCCTGCTAGTGAGAGGCGATAGGACAGACTAAGGCCTAGATTCCTCTGAGGTGATACATTTTGGAAACTTGTGGTAACATAAAAATTTTCCCTAGACTTTTATGGAGATAACTGTTTTTACCAACAGTTTCAAACCTCAATGGAAACTAGGCCTAAGTTACAAAACTTGTTTCCATTGAGCCGCAATTGGGTTTTCACGTGGTCACAAAATGAAAAAAAGAAAAAACGAAAAAAAAAAATAACTATCTGTTTGAAGCCATTACGCTTATTGACAGTTTCCAATGGCGTGTTTTCCATCATTATCGGCAGCTGGGGTCCAGTTCCGAAAAGAAATTACACGTCCCATAGAGTAGAATATAAGCTGAAATGCACAAAATTACACCTAGTTTCCATTGAACACGCAAACAGGTAAAACACTGTCAGAAACTGTTGATAAGGTCTCAACCATTACATTATGCTGAACTAGGTATAAAAGAGGAAAAATACGCTTCTTGAGGCTTAGTTCCCATTGAGATATTAAAGTTTACAAACAATGGAAGTGTCTTAGTTTATACATTTATTATTATAAGTAAAATTTATTGCTGTCCCAAGTACAGGACTAGTTGTAGTTATGTTCCTATTTAAATATCAATATGTATTTACATATAAAAATATAATCAAGCACATATCTCCATAATTCCAACTAGGCTTTTACATATATCACTAAATTTAAAAATTGAATAAAACAAAAAAAAAGTTTTTACTTAAATACATTTTTTTCATATCTTGTATTTATGTTTTGAGAACTACATAACTTCTGTGTCTCTCTCTCTCTGGTGGCAATCCCAGGTAAGGAGCGAAGGCATTAAACTTTTATAGTGTTAGGTCGGGTTACCATAGCAAGGATTTTGTTAAGGTACAGTTTTTGAGAAGTCTTATGGAAGCTTTAACACAACGTTAACTTGCAGGAAAAGACCGACTACACAAAATATTTAAATGGAAACCTGGTGCTAAAATGGAGCCGCAAACCACTTTTAGCTATCAGCAACTTGGTAGTTTATGGCTCCACTACTCAATGGCAATGGCTAGGGAAATGGACAGGCCCCTACACAAGATGGGTGAGATTGGCACATCCAGTGCCAGGCATGGTGCTATGTCATATACTAAGGCTCTTTTTGACCAATATATCAGGCTAACATGGCTGTTTCTGGGAAGGCATAGATCCACTTACTTTCTTTTTGTGGTTTTCAGTAATCCAATGGGCTTCTTAGTGGAATAGCCCAGGTTCCAATTTCTACGATATGAAGCAATTTCCTGGCAGCAGTTTTATTTCCTTTACTCTCTGAGGAATAAGAGCAGTGTGAATATGTGCTTTATTGCACATCAAGGAATGCCTAATGTCCAGGGAGCCAATGATTGCATTTATGTGATACATGAGCATTCCAAGTCTATGAGTGATTATAAAGTCATCACAAACTGTACAGATCAATACATTTGCTCATTTACAATTATTACTTTTGCATGAAGCCTATTTTTGGATCCTGTGCCCCCCTTCCCTTTTTCATATGTTTGAGGCAAATTTCTTCAATTATGACCGTGCTATTTATGCATTTTATTCATTATAATATTTTTGTCATATCAGTATCATTTTCTTTGTTCAACATGTGTCTAATGTTGTAAACATACAATCTAAATTACCATATGCCAATAATATTGTTTTAAACTATCTCCAATGTATAGTATCAAAGACTTTAAGCATCTTTAGGTATTTATTATCCATAAAACGATGTCTTATTGATAGACCATATTTATACCTAGTAATACAACAAAAACAAATTATCTATAACCTATTACACCTTGTTGTGGCCTATGATTTTAGAATCCCTTGTTTCATCCATCCTTGGTTTGTAATTTTAATGGTGAGTTGATGCATTACTCATATGCGCTGTAATTAAATTTAATACCCAGGTGAATTGTGCAGTTTAAAAATTGTGCAGCTTACAAATAAATTTCATACTAGGGGGGGTAGTTATCAAGCCGTCTACTTTTCTGGCTTCGCCGGCCCAATACGTCCGCCTAAGCTCGCCTACCTTCGCCGCCGCGGACCTGAAAAAATACGCCTAAGTTATCAAATAAAGCTGTCAAAAAGCCGCGGGGCGATGAGCAGCGGACTGTGACAGTTATCACTCATCCGATCTCGCTGCCCTTCGGCTTTTTCCCAGCTTTATTGCTAGCCTGTCACTAAGCACTCACACTAAACTGCACTGTTCTACCCCCTATACCGGCGCCCCCGGAGCCCCCCGCAACTAAATAAAGTTACTAACCCCTAAACCGCCGCTCCTAGACCCTGCCGCAACTCTTATAAATGTATTAACCCCTAAACCGCCGCTCCTAGACCCTGCCGCAAGTCTTATAAATGTATTAACCCCTAAACCGCCGCTCCCGGACACCGCTGCCACCTACATTATACCTAGTAACCCCTATCCTGCCCCCCCTATACCGTCGCCCTCTATTATAAAATTATTAACCCCTATCCTGCTGATCCCGCACCTCTCCGCAACTAAATAAATAGTTTAACCCCTAAACCGCCGCTCCATGAACCCGCCGCAACCTATATTAAACCTATTAACCCCTATCCTGCCCCCCCTACACCGTCGCTACCTATAATAAATTTATTAACCCCTAATCTGCCCCCCACTACGCCGCCGCCACTGTAAAAAAATGATTAACCCCTAAACCTAAGTCTAACCCTAACGCCCCCCTAACTTAAATATTAATTAAATAAATCTAAATAAATTAACTCTTATTAACTAAATGAATCCTATTTAAAACTAAATACTTACCTTTAAAATAAACCCTAATATAGCTACAATATAAATAATAATTATATTCTAGCTATCTTAGGATTTATATTTATTTTACAGGTAACTTTCAATTTATTTTAACCATGTACAATAACTATTAAATAGTTATTAACTATTTAATAGCTTACCTAGCTAAAATAAAGAGAAATGTACCTGTGAAATAAATCCTAACCTAAGTTACAATTACACCTAACACTACACTATACTTTAATAAATTATTCCTATTTAAAAATAAATACTTACCTGTAAAATAAACCCTAAGATAGCTACAATGTAATTAATAATTATATTATAGCTATCTTAGGATTTATATTTATTTTACAGGTAACTTTGTATTTATTGTAGCTAGTTAGAATAGTTATTAAATAGTTATTAACTATTTAATAACTACCTAGCTAAAAGAAATACAAAATTACCTGTAAAATAAATCCTAACTTAAGTTACAATTAAACCTAATACTACACTATCATTAAATTAACTAAATAAACTACCTACAAATAACTACACTTAAATACAATTACATAAACTAACTAAAGTACAAAAAATAAAAAAAGCTAAGTTACAAAAAATAAAAAAATAAGTTACAAACATGTTACAAATATTACAACAATTTTAAGCTACTTACACCTAATCTAAGCCCCCTAATAAAATAACAAACCCCCCCAAAATAAAAAAAATCCCTACCCTATTCTAAATTAAATAAATTTCAAAGCTCTTTTACCTTACCAGCCCTTAAAAGGGCCATTTGTGGGGGCATGCCCCCAAAAGTTCAGCTCTTTTGCCTGTAAAAGAAAAATACAACCCCCCCCCCAACATTAAAACCCACCACCCACATACCCCTAATCTAACCCAAACCCCCCTTACAAAAACCTAACACTAATCCCCTGAAGATCATCCTACCTTGAGTCGTCTTCACTCAGCCGAGCCACCGATGGAACTGAAGAGGACATCCGGAGTGGAAGAAGTTAATCCTCCAAGCGGCGCTGAAGAAATCTTCCATCCGATGAAGTCATCATCCAGGCGGCGCTGAAGAAGTCTTCGATCCGGCCGATGTCATCTTCAAAGAGGCGCTGAAGAGGTCTTCTATCCGGGCGAAGTCATCTTCCAAGCCGGGTCTTGAATCTTCCTTCCGCCGACGCGGAACCACCTTCTTCACCGACGGACTACGACGAATGACGGCTCCTTTAAGGGACGTCATCCAAGATGGCGTCCCCTCAATTCCGATTGGCTGATAGGATTCTATCAGCCAATCGGAATTAAGGTAGGAAAATCTGATTGGCTGATGGAATCAGCCAATCAGATTCAAGTTCAATCCGATTGGCTGATCCAATCAGCCAATCAGATTGAGCTCGCATTCTATTGGCTGATCGGAACAGCCAATAGAATGCGAGCTCAATCTGATTGGCTGATTCCATCAACCAATCAGATTTTTCCTACCTTAATTCCGATTGGCTGATAGAATCCTATCAGCCAATCGGAATTGAGGGGACGCCATCTTGGATGACGTCCCTTAAAGGAGCCGTCATTCGTCGTAGTCCGTCGGTGAAGAAGGTGGTTCCGCGTCGGCGGAAGGAAGATTCAAGACCCGGCTTGGAAGATGACTTCGCCCGGATAGAAGACCTCTTCAGCGCCTCTTTGAAGATGACATCGGCCGGATCGAAGACTTCTTCAGCGCCGCCTGGATGATGACTTCATCGGATGGAAGATTTCTTCAGCGCCGCTTGGAGGATTAACTTCTTCTGCTCCGGATGTCCTCTTCAGTTCCATCGGTGGCTCGGCTGAGTTAAGACGACTCAAGGTAGGATGATCTTCAGGGGATTAGTGTTAGGTTTTTGTAAGGGGGGTTTGGGTTAGATTAGGGGTATGTGGGTGGTGGGTTTTAATGTTGGGGGGGTTGTATTTTTCTTTTACAGGCAAAAGAGCTGAACTTTTTGGGGCATGCCCCCACAAATGGCCCTTTTAAGGGCTGGTAAGGTAAAAGAGCTTTGAAATTTATTTAATTTAGAATAGGGTAGGGATTTTTTTTATTTTGGGGGGGTTTGTTATTTTATTAGGGGGCTTAGATTAGGTGTAAGTAGCTTAAAATTGTTGTAATATTTTTAACATGTTTGTAACTTAATTTTTTATTTTTTGTAACTTAGCTTTTTTTATTTTTTGTACTTTAGTTAGTTTATGTAATTGTATTTAATTGTAGTTATTTGTAGGTAGTTTATTTAGTTAATTTAATGATAGTGTAGTATTAGGTTTAATTGTAACTTAGGTTAGGATTTATTTTACAGGTAATTTTGTATTTCTTTTAGCTAGGTAGTTATTAAATAGTTAATAACTATTTAATAACTATTCTAACTAGCTAAAATAAATACAAAGTTACCTGTAAATAAATATAAATCCTAAGATAGCTATAATATAATTATTAATTATATTGTAGCTATTTTAGGGTTTATTTTAAAGGTAAGTATTTATTTTTAAATAGGAATAATTTATTAAAGTATAGTGTAGTGTTAGGTGTAATTGTAACTTAGGTTAGGATTTATTTCACAGGTACATTTCTCTTTATTTTAGCTAGGTAAGCTATTAAATAGTTAATAACTATTTAATAGTTATTGTACATGGTTAAAATAAATTGAAAGTTACCTGCAAAATAAATATAAATCCTAAGATAGCTAGAATATAATTATTATTTATATTGTAGCTATATTAGGGTTTATTTTAAAGGTAAGTATTTAGTTTTAAATAGGATTCATTTAGTTAATAAGAGTTAATTTATTTAGATTTATTTAATTAATATTTAAGTTAGGGGGGCGTTAGGGTTAGACTTAGGTTTAGGGGTTAATAATTTTATTACAGTGGCGGCGGCGTAGTGGGGGGCAGGATAGGGTTTAATAAATTTATTATAGGTGGCGACGGTGTAGGGGGGGCAGATTAGGGGTTAATAAATTTATTATAGGTGGCGACGGTGTAGGGGGGGCAGGATAGGGGTTAATACATTTATTATAGTTGCGGTGGGCTCCGGGAGCGGCGGTTTAGGGGTTAATATGTATAGAGTAGCTTGCGGTGGGCTCCGGGAGCGGCGGTTTAGGGGGTAATAACTTTATTTAGTTGCGGCGGTGTAGGGGGGGTCAGATTAGCGGTGTTTAGACTCGGGGTACATGTTAGGGTGTTAGGTGTAGACAGCTCCCATAGGAATCAATGGGATGTCTGTCAGCAGCGAACTTGTACTTTCGCTATGGTCAGACTCCCATTGATTCCTATGGGATCCGCCGCCTCCAGGCTGGCGCTATGAAAACCAGGTACGCTGGGCCGTAAAAGTGCCGAGCGTACCTGCTAGTTTTTTTATAACTAGCAAAAGTAGTGGGATTGTGCCGCACTTGTGTGCGGAACATCTGGAGTGACGTAAAAATCGATCTGTGTCGGACTGAGTCCGGCGGATCGAAGTTTACATCACAAAATTCTACTTTTGCCGGTCTCGAGCCTTTGATAACTAAGGCGAATCAGCCTCGCCACAAATACGCTGCGGAATTCCAGCGTATTTGAGGTTGACGGCTTGATAACTAGGCCCCTATGTGTAATCTATTTAGAATAGAAGTAAAACTTTCATGTTTTTTATGAAAATATTCTAATGTAATTCACATTTAATATAATTTGCATTTGTTAGTTACAATGAATAATGATATCATCATATAGGAACCATTCATTCATTATTTCTAAATATCATGAGCATATATTTTTAATTAATAACTGCCCACCATTTTGTTCTATTGGGACATTCAGTGGCTTCATTGAAAAAATGATCACAGACCATGTTCCTAAAATCTCAAAAGGGGAAAACAGGGATAAATTACTGTTACAAAAAGAGGCCCAGTGGATTTTCTTTTTGGGGACTGTTATACCCAAGGGCCTTAATTCTATACCAGACTTCAGATTTTTTCGAGTTTTCTTGTTCCTCATTTAGGGATGTTTATTACTTTGCCTAGTGAACAATTAGGGTGACTCCCCTTTAGTGATGAGTTCTCTGGGGAAATTCAAAGGTTTTACCGGAGCACTGATTCATTTTATTGGACGTAAATTTGTGGGGACTTGTAATGTCCTTGTGGATATTTGTCTAGGAGATATTATACAGCTATTACATGTTCTTTAACAACTCTGTGCAGGTACTGACATCTTAATTTACAGGCAGGTCTAATTTTAAGTCTGTGCTTTATACAATCAATTTCCTTTTGCCATTTACATGTAATTATTGACTCATTGATATATTTTGACACAAGAATGTTACTTGTGTCATATAGGACATTTTTTTGGCAAATGTTTTATTGATATGTATACAAGATTGCACTATATGCCTGCTTGCTCACACATCCATATAATTCCACCCTAATTAGTTATCTATTTAGCATGGATGAATTACTACACATTTATATATACACTTTAGTATGTTTCACATATTGATGAACTATTTGTGTATTGTTATGAAGAGATATTTGTGTTTAGCATTTGTTTGTGTCAAACTTGCATGTTTTGCGTAAGACCAGAAGTAACGTTATACTTCCAATCTCGCTTACACACACTTTGGAATGCATGGTGTTGTATTCCATATTCAAATGCACACGGATTCCAATGAGGAAGTGGGAGATTGTTTTTCTATTGCTTGCAGGTATTTAAGCTGTATTTCACTTTGTTAATGCTTTCTATGCATTTGAGTTCTATAACTTCCCATTAGCACTCAGGTAATTGTTTGCAGATTGAGTAATTACTGACTTTGATATTATAAATTTAACAAATGGATGCACTACTATTATGAAGTGGAACTCCTTCCTCTGTGGTCTATTTGATGACTTGGAAATATATATATATATTTTTCATTTGGGACCACTGTGTCATTTTTTTTAAACATTTTTTAGATTTTTTTGCATTGGTAGATTATATATTTTGGATATAAGACAAGAAACACCTACGCCTTTTGAGGATATTCCCATACCTGAGATTGATACGGACACAAAAATCAAACAGGCACAAAGTGGAACTGTATAATTTTCTGTTGAAGATGTTGAATGCATTAGATTTTCAGCTATTGCACAAGTAACAGGTGAGACCACTATTAATTTGTATACTATCTTAACTAAACTAAAAAAAAAAGAGAAATAAGTATTTCATTGATGGAAGCTTTTCATCAGAATATCCCCGCAAACATGTATTCCCTTGAGAGTTCAGGATTAAGAAAATCCCTACAGCTGGTAGAGAGAAACCTGAGTTTAGGAGGAAATGGTGTAATATTCTCAACAAATGTTTCTTTAACCGTATTCTATTCGTTTTTGCAGAGGTCTCTGTGTTGTTGGCTAAAGATAAGGGTGCGATTTTGGTCTTTGAAAGTAAACACAAAAACATACTGATTTAAGATAAACAAGAAAATTGGATACAGAAATTAGAAACTCAGGAAATATAAAAAACAGAGTTAACTGCATTCAAAAATAAAAGTTTAAGACTGTGAACCCTGAAAGTTTAAGACTGTGAACCTGTGAAAATCCCTACCAACTGTAGGGATTTTCTTAAGAGTATGTTATTTAGGTGGTTAAGCAGTACACAGAATATTAGACCTACTAGAAGGAGACACGTCAGATAGATTAGGTTTGACACCATTTACACCAGTGGGGCTGAATCTTCAGACACCAATTTTGAGAGTTTGTTAAAGGATTCCAAAACTTTTTTTTGGTGTGCACTACCAAACCACACATTTCATATAACAATTAGTAATATAAAAAAGATCACCTACTTTTACACTCTAACGAAGCTTCTCTACATTTTAAAATATACTTTTTATTTTCTCCTATTACGTCACCCAATCCAACCCTCAAATATGGGCCGGTCAAGATGAATAGAAATCTCCAATCTGTTGCAAATTTTCTGCATATCATTATGTGACGATTTCGTCACCCTGCGCATGTGTAGACTGATTGTGAAACTTGCGCATGTGCATATCCCATCCCTGATACAGCGGGTCTGTTGGTTTGTACAGAGATACACCGTTAATGACATAAACGATGACTCTGCAGAAGCTCGCGCATGCGTATTGCTGCAATGTTCCGCCATATTCGAACCTGGGTTATCCACCAGGATTGGGCTATGAAAATGCATAGCCGGTGGTGGGTTTGGAAAACGTTAAATTTTCAGAAGAGGTTTACTACTAAACGGTAAAATTTTGGAAGTTGAATGTATAATACAACATTCTATAATATTTATTAATTTTGCGATAGTGCCAACTTTTTTTGAGGGTTTAGTGTCCCTTTAAAGGGACATGAAACCCACATATTTTCTATCATGATTTAGAAAGAGCATGCAATTTTACACAACTTTCTAATTTACTTCTATAATCTAATTTGCTTAATTCTCTTGATATCGTTTGATGGAAAGCATATCTAGATATGCTCAGTAGAAGCTGATTGGTGGCTGCACATAGGTGCATCGTGTGATTGGCTCACCCGTGTGCATTGCTATTTATTCAACAAAGAATATTTAAAGTATGAAGCAAATTATATAATAGAAGTACATTGGAATGTTGTTTAAAATTGTATTCTCTACCTAAATCATTAAAGAAAACATTTGGGTTTAGTGTCCCTTTAAGATCACCAGATATTACAGATAGTTCAGAGAGACAGGATAGGCAACATACCCTACAGGGCAAGGGAAAACAATTTTAAGCATAACTACGCAATCATAAAGAGGGCTCCCCCTAGGTTACATACTAGAAGGGTGAGGTTAAGCTGCAGACCACTAGAGAGGGATGACATAGTTCTCACCATTTGTCTCCCTTGTCTCTTTTGTTCCCAGCAAAAACATCACTGAATTAAATTTCTTGGTTGACATCTATAATTTTCAACGTATCCTTACATTATTCCACAAAGATTTTGCAGCGCAACAAAATTGACTCAGAAGACAAACTCAAACCTCTGAAGCCTAGTGGGCATAGAATAAAAAAATCACAAAAATATATAATTAAAAGCAATACATCACAAATATGTCTTTCATAAACAATAAACATAAACAGTGCATCAAAAGTTAAAGTGCATATTGTTCATACAACCGGCTTCTTTAAGGAAAGTTCGTACAGGTCTTTACTTGAATATTAATCATCTGTTTTTGGAATTATCTGCAGCAACTTGCCACAGCTCCTCCCTCTACGCATTTCGTTTACCTCTGTGCAAACTTTCTCAAGAGGATAGTTAATGTGTTCCTTCATCAGCTGTTCATACAGAAGCAAACGAAACGCATAGAGGGAGGAGCTGTGGCAAGTTGCTGCAGACTCAAACAGAGACCTATTGCGGTTGTGGTAAACCCTGGTAGTCCGATGGAGGAGCCAGTGGACGGAACTTTACCAGCCACAGACTGACTTAATTTGTGTTACTGCAGATTATACACTATTATCTTGTGAGTGTTTTTAACTGTATTAGCTTCATTAAAGTGTTATGCTACCTTGATGTGGGATTGCACCTACTTTCTTTTGTTTGTATTAGATTCTTACATTAAAAGAGTTCTTCCAACATCACAATATCACATTTTTGGATTTCGGATTTAAAAAATCATTATAGTGGGTGATTTACTTACATACAATGTCACAGCAGTAGCTCATGTCAACCATCAGGGGGGAACTCTTGGTTCCCTGGCTATGATGGCGGTGTCTCAGATTCTCTCTTGGGCAGCAGACAATTTTTTTTGTCTAGATTCTGCAATTCACATACCAGGAGTGAACAATTGGGAGGCAGAATTCCTCAGTCGTCAGTCTCTACATCCAGGGGAGTGGTCTCTTCACCAGAGTGTGTTCAATCAGATTGTGACTCTTTGGGGCCTCTCAGAAAAAGATCAGATGGTCTCTTGTTTGAACAACAAACTTCCCAGGTACTTTGCAAGGTCCAGGGATCCTCAGGCAGAGGTATTGGATGTACTAGTAGTTCCTTGGTCGTTTCAGAATGATCATCCATTTTCTCCTCTAGTTCTTCCCAGAGTCCTTTTTTCAATCTGAATCTCAAGTCTCTAAACTTGATGGCATGGAAATTGAATGCTTAGTTTTAAAATATAGTTTTTTTCAGATTCTGTGATTAAAACTTTGATTTATGCTTGTAAACTAGTTTCAAGATTTATCACAAGATTAGGAAGGTCTTCATTTCCTGGTGTATAAATCATGTTTTTTCCTGGCATTCTTTTAGAATTCCTAGGATTCTTCAATTTTTACAGGATGGCCTAGATAAGGTTCTATCTGCCAGCTCTCTGAAAGGGCAGATTTCAGCTCTTTCAGTTTTGTTTCACAGAAAGATTGCTAATCTTCCTGATGTTCATTGCTTTGTTCAGGCTTTGGTCCGCATTAAAAATGTTATCAAGTCTATTTCTCCTCTATGGAATCTTAACCTAGTGTTAAGAGTTTTGCAGGTTCCTCCTTTTGAACCTATGCATAAATTGGACATTAAACTACTTTCTTGGAAAGTGTTATTTCTTTTGGCTATATCTTCTGCTAGAAGAGTTTCTGAATTGTCTGCTCTTTCTTGTAAGCCTCCTTATTTGATTTTTTCATCGGCATAAGACTGTTTTACGGACATCATTTAATTTTTTGCCTAAGGTTGTTTCTTCAGATAACATTGGTAGAGAGATTGTTGTTCCATCTTAGTGTCCTAATCCTCAGAATGCTTATAAAAGATCTTTGCATTCTCTGCATGTTGTTAGGGCCTTGAAATATTATGCTGATGCTACTAAGGATTTTAGACAAACTACTAGTTTTTTCATTTTTTCTGGCTCTAGGAAAGGTCAGAAGGCCTCTGCTATTTCTATATCCTCTTCGTTAAAACTTCTGATTCAGAGAGCTTATTTGGAAGCAGGTCAGCCTCCACCGCAGCAGATTACTGCTCATTCAACTAGGTCACTTGCCACTTCTTGATCTATTAAGAATGTGGCTTTGGTTAATCAAATTTGCAAGGCAGCTACTTGGTCTTCTTAGCATACTTTTTCTAAATTCTACCATTTTGATGTTTTCACTTCTTCTGAAGTAGCGTTTGGTAGAAAGGTTCTTCAGACAGTTGTCTTTGTTTGATGGTTATGCCTGTTTTTAAGTGCATTATAAAAATTTTTTATTTTTTTTGGGGGGTTGTGGATTTATTTTCTCAGTGAAAAAGATGTTTTTAAATCCCTCCCTTTATGTTATTATTTGTGTACTCCACAGTTTGGGTATTTGTTCTTATGAGTAATGGATTGTTTACTCACCATTTGTATGAAAGAAAACATAATTTATGCTTACCTGATAAATTAATTTCTTTCATGGTGGTTAGAGTCCATGAGACCCCATCCTATGTTTTTTCAGGGTTAGATTTTTCTTCAGCACATCTTTTCCCCTGTTCCTTTTATGGCTCTTGTTCCTTTTTCTGATCTCACTTGCTTGGTTAGACTGAGATATGTGTGAGGTGGGAAAGGTTTTATAGAGCTCTCAGGGTTTGGAAATCTTTGCCTCCTCCTAGTGGCCTAGTGGTAGAGAAGAGTAATTCCCATGAGTAATGGATTGTGGACTCTCACCACCATGAAATAAATGAATTTATCAGTTAAGCATAAATTTTGTTATTGTTTAACATGTGTGTTGTTGTTATTAAGATACATTTGTGTTTGTTTGTGTTAACGTGTGTGTTTTGCATAGAACCAGAAGTGACGTTATACTTCTGATCTTGCTTACACACACTTTGGAATGAATGGTGTTGCACTCAATATTCAAATGTACACGGATTTCATTGAGGAAGTGGGAGATTGTTTTGCTATTGCTTGCAGGTATTTAAGCTGTTGTCAGGGATTTTTCCCTGCTTTGTTTGCCATGTGCTGCTGGCAGTCATTTTACTCACCTCTCTTAATGAGTCTGGTGTAGAGTGTGTGATGCTGCTCATTTCCTGCACGCCCTCTTATGGCTAGACTGGTGTACATCATCCGTGTGAGACAGGTTGCAGTCTCAGAATTGTGATGTCATCACTTATTATTTAAAGGACCTCCGTTCAGTATTCTTTGCCCTTGCGTTGTCTCAGACCTGTTTGTGAGTTCCTGTTCCCCTGGTCCTGTGTATTACCTGGATGTCTGATGTCCCTCCTGGTTCCTGATCCCTGGCTTGTTCCTGGCTCTGCTGTTCTCCTTGTTCCTGATTCCGGCTCGTCTGACTACTCGCTTTGGCTCCTGACTCGGCTCGTCTGACTGCCAGCTCTGGCTTTGACTCCTGGCTTGTTGTTTTACTTGTGGACTTTTTATTATTTTTGCACTTCTCGTCTCAGTCTGATTCCCGGCACCCTGACATTAATCAAGGGCCATGAATCCTAATGGTGCTAATAATCCACCTTTAACTACTATCATTTCCAGAATGAATGAACAGGATCACTGCTTGGATCAATTTGCACTAGCCCTACAAACCCTGCTGACTCGCACTGCACATTTGTGCCAAACTGTCCCACAAGTTATGGCTGCTGCACCTATCCTACCAAGAGCATATCTGGTTCTGCACCTCTACCTCAGCGATATGAAGGTGATCCTATTTAGTGCAGAGGGTTTTTGAGCCAGGTGGGCATTTGCCTTGAGCTGTTACCTCAGGCATTTCCCTCTGACAGAGCTAAGGTGGGATTTCTCATCTCGTTACTCTCTGACACAGCTCTTGCCTGGGCTAATCCCTTGTAGGAGACTAATAAACCTGTGATTTCAAATAACCCTGAATTTGTCACCTCCTTTAGAAGGGTATTTGATGTAACGGTTCGCTACTCCTCTGCTGCTAAACGACTCATGTCCATTCAGCAAGGTACAAGATCTGTTGCTCAGTATGCCATTGAGTTCCGTACGCTTGCCGCAGAGGTAGGTTGGAACAATGAAGCCCTTGTTGCCGCCTTCTTTCATGGGCTCTTTGATGCGATTAAAGACAAAGTTGCTGCCAGAGATTTACCAGAGGATCTCGAGGCATTGGTGTCTATTTTTATCCTAATTGACATCAGACTCAGAAAGAGGCCCTCTTTCAAGGAGCGCTTGCGGAAGCCACCTGTTCCGTTGTCTCCTACGTGTTCGTTCCCACCCATGCCTCCCTCTCCTCCCATGCCTCCTGGTCCTGAGTCACCAGGTACTGCTAAGTCAATGCAGTTGGGATTCATGCGTCTCTCTGCAGTGGAGAGGGCCTTTAGGAGGAGGGAAGGGCTCTGCCTCTATTGTTGGTTACAGGACCACCTTTTAAAGTC
Source organism: Bombina bombina (assembly GCF_027579735.1). Classification (NCBI taxonomy): domain Eukaryota; kingdom Metazoa; phylum Chordata; class Amphibia; order Anura; family Bombinatoridae; genus Bombina; species Bombina bombina. Next base: position 1,271,790,295 of record NC_069500.1, read on the forward strand.
TTGTCCTACACGGTCCTGTTGGGGGTAGACCTTGGGTGGTTTATCCTCGTCCCTGGAACCGCTAAAGGAGAAACCTTTGGTCACGGTTGTCCTTTCCTGGGTGGACTCCTCCATAGTCACCCAGGCTCTTGTTGATTCCAGTGCTGCTGGCTATTTAATCGACAGTGCTTTTGTATCAAAGCACTCCATTCCTGTTTTGCCTCAGTCCATTCTGCTTGCTATTGAGGCCATTGATGGCAAGCCCCTTCAGCCTGCACTCGTTACTCACAAAACCGCTCCGTTATCCATGGCTGTTGGGGCTCTACATTTTGAAACCCTCCAGTTGAAGGTGATAAACTCTCCGCATTTTCCAGTTGTTCTGGGTTATCCTTGGCTCCAAAAGCACAATCCCAGTTTCGACTGGCACAGGTCTGAAATTTTGTCATGGTCTCCACAATGTATTTCCACTTGTCTTCGGAAACCAGTTAACGTCTTGTGCACTTCTTCGGTATCTCAATTGCCAAAGAAGTACCAAGAGTTCCTAGACGTTTTTGACAAGGTGCGTGCCGGTACGCTGTCTCCTCACCGGTCTTGCGATTGTGTCATAGACCTGCAACCCAGAGCCATTCCTCCTCCGGGCCAGGTTTACCCTCTGTCTGTTGAGGAGAATTGTGCTATGGAGGAGTATGTTGCCAATGCTCTGTTGCGGGGGATCATCCACAAATCCTGCTCTCCTGCAGGGGCTGGCTTCTTCTTTGTGAAGAAAAAGGGTGACGAGTTAAGACCATGCATCGATTATAGGGGTCTTAATCATCTTACCATTAAGAATGCTTACCCTATTCCTCTCATTACGGAACTCTTTGACCACCTCAAGGGAGCTACGGTCTTTTCTAAACTTGATTTGAGGAGCTTACAATCTTGTTAGGATCAAGGAGGGCCACGAATGGAAAACAGCATTTAACACCAGGAGCGGGCATAATGAATATCTTGTAATGCCCTTTGGCCTACGTAATGCTCCTGCTGTTTTCCAGGAACTTATTAATGATTTCCTATGAGATATGCATCAACAGTGTGTTGTGGTGTACTTAGACGACATCCTCATACACTCACCCACACTTAAGACTCATCGTTCTGATGTTACACGGGTTCTTCAGAGACTATGTGAGAACAGCCTGTTTTGTAAACTCGAGAAATGTGAGTTCCATCACACTCAAGTAACCTTCCTAGGTTATGTTATCTCCATTGCAGGATTCTCCATGGATCCTGACAAGTTGTCTGCAGTTCTGCAGTAGCCTCGCCCAGTTGGTCTTCGGTGTATTCAACATTTTTTGGGCTTCGCCAATTACTATAGACAGTAATTTTTTTTTTGTCGTTGTTGTCTAGATGTTTCAATACATAATTAAAAATAATGACTACTCTGGTGAATTCTTTAAATATAATTTCTTGGAACATAGGGGGTATTAATTCCACCGTCAAACGGAAAACAGTGCTAGCCCAACTTAAAACAAATGAACTGCTCTATAGCCTTTTTACAGGAAACTCACTTAGATCTTAAAGATCTTAAAGAGGTGGTGGCCTCACCAGGAGAACATAGGAGAAAGGGAGTAGCCATTTTAATAGGAAAAAAGATAAACGCACAAATATTACTAATTTTTATGGACCCAGCTTATTATTATTATTATTATTATACTTTATTTATGAAGCGCCATCATATTCCGCAGCGCTGTCCATGGATACAGATCATTTAAATTAAACAGTAGTATAAAACATCTAAGACTAAGAGACAGGACAGAATTTACAAACACTTACAGGAGGAATCGAGGGCCCTATTCCCGTGGAAACTTACAATCTAGAAGGGTAGGAGGTTGGGAAACATGAGGTGAGGACTGCAAGAGTGAGAAGGATGTTAGAGGAGGGAAATGTTGTTAGGTAAAAGCAATATTATTGAGTTGGGTGGTAGGCTTCTCTGAACAGAAAAGTCTTCAGAGAGCATTTCAAGGAAGAAAGATTAGGGCAAAGCCTGACAGCATGAGGGAGAGTGTTCCAGAGGGTAGGTGCTGCACAACAGAAGTCCTGCAGTCTAGCATGAGAGGAGGTGATAGTCACAGAAGCAAGGAGCAGGTTATTGTTGGATCTTAGTGGGCGGGCTGGAGTATACTTGTTGATTAGAGGGGATAGGTAGAGGGGAGCAGAGTTGGTGAGTGCTTTGTATGCAAGGGTGAGAATTTTGAATTTAATTCTGCTGTGTATGGGGAGCCAATGAAGGGACTCACAGAGAGGTGCAGCAGAAACAGAGCGGCGGGAAAGGTGGATCAGTCTGGTAGATGGTTGTTATCTTTTGTTGAAATTAAAAATAGATCATTTTACTTACTCATTTTGTAATGTATATGCCCTGAACATTCTGTCTCCCAGTTTTTGGGACAACCTTCAAGTAAAGATGTTACAATGTGTGGAGGGATATGTTATTATGGGAGGTGACTTCAATATTGCTAGACTAAAAATTAAAGCTAATATATACCCTATTTCTTTATCAGATCATGCACCAATTTCCCTGTCCATACCTGTTCCTAACGCCACTTATTCACCTCCACACTTTTGGTTTACAAAATATCTGACAAATGATATTAAGTTTAAAGAATTCCTTAGAAAAAGTTTGAAGATTTCTCACGCTTTAATTATGACTATATAAGTAAACCGGTAGTATTTTGGGAAACAGCAATGGCGGTTTTAAGAGGGGAAATAACCTCATATATAATAGCGTTAAGAAAAAAGTCTAAAAAAAGAGAACAGGAAGTATTAAAGTCTCTCTCTAACGCATATAATCGATACTTGTTAGAAAAATCTTCTGAGAACTGGGAAAAGTATACTAGGGCAAAAAAGGCGAGAGACACACTATTAATTTACAGGTCAACACAAGATGAGATTAGGTCACAGGCCAAGTTTTATAAATATGGGAATAAATCTGGCAAATTATTAGCAACAATAGTTAAGAATGATAAAAGATATATAGTTATGGAGAGAATGCAAGATGAAGGTGTAATGGTTACAACTCCAGAAGAGATACTCCAAGTGTTTACAAAGTATTATAAAAGTCTATATTCAATTCAAAATTCGAACAATCAGCCTAGAAAAGAATTCTGGGATAAGATTAAGACTCCAGTTATATCTCCTGAAATATGTTCCAATATGAATGTTCCGATTTCTGATGTCGAAATTGATAAAGCTATTAAGAAATTAGTAAGAAACAAAGCACCTGGACCAGACGCACTCCCTAATGAACTTTATAAAATCTTATCTCAAAATATTACACCATATCTTAAGAACTTATTTAATTATTTTTATAAGGATAACAAACCTATTACTTCTAGTTTCTCCGCATCACTCACAATGTTGATCTTGAAGCCGGGAAAGGACCCTACCAAAAAAGAATCTTACCGCCCTATAGCATTACTAAACTCCGATTATAAATTGCTCACTTTCATACTTTCCAACAGGCTACAAAATATATTGCCCACTATAATATATGAAGACCAGGCAGGCTTCATGTATAAAAGAAATTCTGCGGCCAAGATTAGAGAAAAAATCTTTTGGTGATAGATTATTATAATTACTTAAAGGGCTCCTCTGTACAAGATAAGAGTTTTTCAGTTGATCCTGCGCTTATTTCAATTGATGCAGAAAAAGCGTTCGACTCAATTCATTATGATTATCTATTGTTTTCTTTGAATAAGTTTGGATTTAAAGAAAATTTTGTTAGTTTTATAGACAACTTATATAAATCACCTATTACAAAAATAATAGTAAATAATAGTCTCTCACCGGATATATGTCTCAGAAGAGGTACACGACAAGGCTGCCCACTTTCTCCCTTTCTATTTAATATATCAATTGAACCGTTGGCAATTATGATATGTCAGTGAATAGAAGGCATTAGAATCGAAGTAAAGGAAATGAAAATTACTTATTATATATTTCTAACACGAAGATAAATATCCCGAAAGTTTTGTCAATTATGGATTCATATGGGTCCTTCTCTGGCTACAGGATTAATGTTTCGAAATCGGAGATCTTTTGGATTAGTGAAGAAGGGGGCTCTAGTATGGAGACTCCCTTCAGAGTTGCAATTAACTCATTTACATATCTTGGAATTGTCATATACAGACAACCCAAGAACTGGTATCACTTTAACATTCCTCCAATACTTGATAAAGTCAAAGATAATATGAAAAACTGGAAAAATGTTCCATTATCAATTTCAGGTAGAATAGCTCTATTTAAAATGATACTTCTACCAAAGATCTTATATGCTCTTCAAAATACACCGGTTTTATTAAAAGCTAAGGATTTAAGAGAACTAAACACCTCAATCCGAAGGTTTATATGGCAAAATATTGGCCAGGATAGTGTTGGACTGGATAACGACCTCAGATTATGTTACAAATAATATTCTTGAGAACAATATGACTTATCCATATTTACCAGTATCTTTAATACACTGTGGGCCTAGTAAAATACCAAATAAAATCAAGCAACTCCAAGCTATATATACTCCTATATTAGCATGGCGTAAGATTCTTTCAGTTCTAGGGCTTAAAACTAATATTTCCAGGTATCAAACAATCCTTGGAAACCCAGAGTTTCAACATGGTACTCAATCAAAAGTTTTTCAGAATTGGAGGGGTTTAGGGTTGTACAGGATTGCACAGTTATTAGATACAGAGAATCATACAATTGGAAAAAATGGATTAAAACTTTAACTCTCTACGGAACTTATTAAAAACGTACCTAAATCAAATGCAAATACGATGGCAGAATTTCAATATAATACAGATAGTATTTCTTCTTTCAACACAAAAAGTTAATTAATGCAATTATTCTAGCTGCTAGAAACTTGATATTTAGGAAATGGAAGGTATCAAATATGCCTAATTTAGTAGAAGTAAAAAATTATCTGAAAAAACAGTATATATTAGAACAACATAATGTAGATATGAATAAGGAGTGAGACATTCATATTTTCTTTAAAAAATAGGCATTATTCATCAAGAGTTTTCCTGTAAATGAGAGATATTATCTCATTTTTCCTTTTAGAAATACTGAAATAGTTTTATTAGGGATTTGGTAGGAAAAGAGATAAATGGATAGTTTAGGAGATTTTTTTTTTTTCTCTCCCTTCCTCCCCCCCACTTAATCGAGAATAAGGTATAGGCATATAGGTAATAGTATTAGTTTATGATTAAGTTAAAAATGCTATACTGGTAATAATGTATAGATGTCTTTTTTTTCTTTTTTTCCCTGCATTTTCTGTTGTTATTGTATTATTCTTTATAAATATGGTAATAAGTGGTATACCGCTGAAGGATTAACAATTTAAATATTAATTTTAAGGATTATAATGTTAAGGTGGTAAGAAATGGAATGCAGAAAAACAATGCAAATTACTTTTTCTTTGCTATGACATCGATGTTGTATATATGTAATAAGGATAAAATCAATAAAAAAAAACAAAACCTATCACAGACATGACCCGTAAAGAGAATGATCCACTCCATTGGGCACCTACTGCCATTAAGGCCTTTGATAGTCTTAAGACTGCCTTTGCTGCTGCTCCAATTCTGGCTCATTCTAACCCTGTCCTGCCTTTCGTTCTTGAGGTCAATGCGTCTGAGACTGGAGTAGGTGCCCTTTTGTCTCAACGTCCTACGCCTGACGGTTCCTTGCATCCGTGCAGTTTCTTCACTAGGAAATAGTCTCCAGCGAAGTGCAATTAAGAAATTGACAACAGGGAATTACTGGCCATAATTTTGGCACTCAAGGAATGGAGGCATCTTCTCAAGGGTACTAGCGTACCAGTGCTCATTTTTACTGACCACAAGAATTTATCTTATCTATCCGAAGCAAAATGTTTGTTGCCCCGACAGGCCAGATGGGTGCTATTTTTGTCTTGGTTTAATTATGTAGTTTCCTACCTGCCTGGTAGTAAGATTGTTAGGGCTGATGCCCTCTCTCGACAATTTTCGCCTCTGTCCAAGGAGGAGTCTGTTCCTACTCCAGTTATACCTCCTGACTATATTTTGGCTACCATACGTATTAATTTGACTTCTCCCTTGGGGGAGGAGATCCTGGCTGCACAAACCAATGCACCTCTGAGAAACATAGTGGTAAAGTGCTTTGTTCCTGAGAATCTTCAAACTAATCTTTTGCACACTTACCACTATCCTAATGCCGCAGGTCACCCTGGCAAGAACCAAATGATTTGGCCTGTCACTCAACAATTCTGGTGGCCAGGTCTTCGTTCTGATGTTGCTGAGCATGTAGCCTCCTGCTCAGTTTGTGCACAAAATAAGACTCCTCAACGTCTTCCTGTTGGTCTTCTTCAACCTATTGCTAATGGTGAGCATCCTTGGACACATCTTTCCATGGACTTCATTGTCGAGCTACCTGTTTCCAGTGGCAATACTGTTATCCTTATGGTGGTTGACCGTTTTACTAAAATGTCACATTGCATTCCCTTGAAGAAGCTGCCTACCGCTCAGGAGCTTTCTTCCGTTTACATAGGTTCCCCAAGGAGATAGTGTCGGACCGGGATAGCCAGTTTGTCTCCAGATTTTGGCGTTCCTTTTGTGCTCAAATGGGGATGCAGCTTTCCTTCTCCTCGGCATATCACCCTCAATCCAATGGGGCTGCGGAACGGTGTAATCAAGCTCTGAAACAGTTTCTCCATTGCTATGTCTCAGATCACCACAATAATTGGTCTGAACTGTTACCTTGGGCAGAGTTTGCTCATAATATTAATGCTTCCTCCCAGTTATCCCCGTTCATGGCGAATTATGGGTTTCAACCATTCTTGTTGCCCGATTCATTCATGTCGTAAGATATTCCGGCTTTGGAAGGAGCACCTCCGGCAACTCTGTTCCACATGGGTGCAGATTCAGGATTGCCTTGATCATTCTATGCAGTGCCAAATTTTCTAGGCTGATCGTAGGCATCTGCCCACGTCTTCCTACCAGGTTGGTGAGAGGGTTTGGCTGTCCTCCCGCAACTTGAACCTTTGTGTGCCTTTCAATAAACTGGCTCTCCGTTATATTGGTCCTTCTCAAATACTCCTACGGGTAAATCTTGTGGTCTACGCTCTTGACCTTCCTCCTGCAATGCGCATCGCCAATGTTTTTCATGTCTTCCTCTTGAAACCATTGGTTTGTAATTGGTTTACCACTGTGTTTGCTTAATAGCATGAAATCAAAGTTGGAGTGTATCTTAAGTTCTCTAATGAGGGTATACAAAACTTACGGTGTGCTTGATGACGTGGAAAAAATGGATTAAAACTTTAACTCTCTACGGAACTTATTAAAAACGTACCTAAATCAAATGCAAATACGATGGCAGTTAAAAAACAATTTAATAAAAATGTATAATACAATAATGAAATTACTTAGACACCGGTGTCTTAATTTATAAAAACATACATAAATATGAATTACTTGATATAGGAACAGTGTTTACTCTCTATCAATACCTGTTCAGCATATAATCAGCATGAAATACAACAATATAACAATTTGCGGTGTGTGGTAGCTGATGTGGACACAATGTGGCCAAATGTGATATTATTCTTTCAAACTATCCTCGTGCGATTCAATGTGGCTACAGTTGCGATGACAAGTTTTAGAACGTTATAGTGGAATGAGCATTCACAGATGGAAGTTCATATACTGTTTTCTTAATGCAATTCTGTGATTGTTGGTTAGATTGTTACTGAAAGCTATCTAATAAATCGTGTATTAAAGGTGCCCTCCATTAATAAGGATAAGATCTATTATCTTATTAGGTTATGGGAGGGAAACTGAAAAGTGTATGAAGTGATAATAGAGTTGTTGACCTTTACAAATGCGAGGGCAATTTTCACTTGGGTGATCTTAAGATTACTTTTATTTTTGTAGATATGGTAGTTTCTAAAGTAACAAAAATTGATTCACCTTCTAGGTTGATATTGGCTAGTACTAAGTGAATCAGTAATGGCTTAAGGTGGAGGTTTAATGGATAAAATGGGGATCTCAGGGGGAGAGGTTTATCTAATATTTATCTAATTTTTATTTGGACCTTAACTTTATTCTGAAATAAAAATTAGATAAATATTAGATAAACCTCTCCCCCTGAGATCCCCATTTTATCTGTTAAACCTCCACCTTAAGCTATTACTGATTCGCTTAGTACTAGCTCTTCCCTGCAAGTTTCATATAATGTCATTATAACATCATTATAACACCAGTATTGACTTTCTTGGAAACCGAAGATTTCTATATTATATCCAGACAAGAATTACCCTTGCACATTTGATTATATGTTTGATCATTTGCTTTTTTCCATATGTAAGAATTGAAGTTTTATATCTGGTCATCCACATTGAATGGGCTAAATAACCAACAATCGCAGAATTGCATTAAGAAAACAGTATATGAACTTCCATCTGCGAGTGCTCATTCCACTATAACGTTCTAACACTTGTCATCGCAACTGTAGCCACATTGAATCGCACGAGGATAGTTTGAAAGAATAATATCACATTTGGCCACATTGTGTCCACATCAGCTACCACACACCGCAAATTGTTATATTGTTGTATTTCATGCTGATTATATGCCGAACAGATATTGATAGACAGTAAACACTGTTCCTATATCAAGTAATTCATATTTATGTATGTTTTTATAAATTAAGACACCGGTGTCTAAGTAATTTCATTATTGTATTATACATTTTTATTAAATTGTTTTTTAACTGCCATCGTATTTGCATTTGATTTAGGTACATTTTTAATAAGTTCCGTAGAGAGTTAAAGTTCTAATTCATTTTTTCCACGTCATCAAGCACACCGTAAGTTTTGTATACCCTCATTAGAGAACTTAAGATACACTCCAACTTTGATTTCACGCTATTAAGCAAGCCCCTACAGAAACATTGAGTGTTGCCACACAGTGCCAATAAACTTAGAAACACACAGTTACATTTATTATTAACACAAATCATTGCTTCATCGACAGTCAGCTCTAGGCGCAACTAACAAATGTATAGCTCTTGTTTTCTTTCCTCAGTCCGCACTTATGAGAAGTGCGAATTGTTAGTTGGCCAGTACGGTTTAGTCTCCATAGTTCAGTGTACACCCTTTTTTCTCCATTACCACTGTGTTGCCTCGTCCCCTTCCTATCTCTGTTGACAACCATGAAGAATATGAGGTCAGCAGCATTATTGACTCTCGTATGTCCAGGGGCCGCATACAGTATTTGGTTCACTGGAGGGGCTACGGTCCGGAGGAGCGTTCATGGGTTCCCTCCTCTGATGTTCATGCTCCCGCCCTCCTCTGTGCCTTCCATGCCCGTTTCCCCAATAAGCCTTTTGTCCTCCCGCGGGCGAGGGGTCGTTGAGGGGAGGGTACTGTCAGGGTTTTTTCCCTGCTTTGTTTGCCATGTGCTGCTGGCAGCCATTTTACTCACCTATTTTGCTGAGTCTGGTGCAGAGTGTTTGATGCTGCTCATTTCCTGCACACCCTCATATGGCTGGTGTACATCATCCGTGTGAGACAGGTTGCAGTCTCAGAATTGTGATGTCATCACTTATTATTTAAAGGACCTCTGTTCAGTATTCTTTGCCCTTGCATTGTCTCAGACCTGTTTGTGAGTTCCAGTTCCTGTTTATTACCTGGCTGTATGACGTCCCTCCTGGTTCCTGATCCCTGGCTTGTTCCTGACTCTGCTGTTCTCCTTGTTCCTGATTCCGGGTCTTCTGACTACTCGCTTTGGCTCCTGACTCCGCTCGTCTGACTACCAGTTCTGGCTTTGACTCCTGGCTAGTTGTTTTACTTGTGGGCTTTTTATTATTTTTTGGTATTAATGAAGGTGTGATTATTTTTGCACTTCTTGTCTCAGTCTGATTCCTGGCACCCTTACAGCTGTATTTCAATTTGTGTTTTTGTTCTGATGAATGGGACATTCTAACCTCTAAAATGAAATCAATTTTGTTGTCACTATTGGTAGTAAACATCTTCCATGTATAACAGCAACATCCAAATCCAAACAGACAACGTTTCAATCTAAGTGACCTTAATCATCAAAAGTTACATGATTAAGATCACTTAGATCAAAACGTTGTCTTTTTGTTTGTGGATATCTTTCCAATAAAGATCTTTTTATAAGGAACTGGAGGAGTGCTGCTGTTAGAAATGAAAAAGCTTTTAATTAGAAGGTCCTTGTGCAGAGACCTACAGTGTGCACCATTGAATTAGAGAGAGATGAGTGCTGGAAAGTATTTGTTTGGAACTATTGATAGTAAATCCTGTGAATGCTTTCTATACATTTGAGTTCTATAACTTCACGCTAGCACCCAGGTTGGTTGTTTGTAGAGGGAGCATGGATATGTTGTAATTGGCATTCATCTTTCCCCTTTTTACCCACTCATTCTTTCATGTCATATCCCTTGCCCACTTTTTTCTGTCTTTAAATTTCACTGAAAAAAAATTAGATTGAGAAGTGCTCAGCACTAAGAGAATGAGTCACACTCTTGTGGTATCTATGTGTAAGACGCATGAAAACCACAAAGGAAAAAACTCTAAATATATTATTGTGCTGACTTTGGAAGTGATATTAGAACTTCTAGTTTCTCTACTAATAAGATTCCACTGCAAGCACATTTCATCCCTTTATAATTAGAAAGTAAAAGGTCATACTGTACATTTTACCATCAGAACTTTACTTGCACTTTCTTAGAATCCTCTCATTTTTATAGAGAATTAAGAGAACTATTTGAACAATTACTGAACCATTACTTTAGCTGTTAGCCTTTCAAAATGTATTTCGGCTAGATTATGAGTTTTGCGGTAAGAGCTGCTTGATACTAACTTGCAAGTTATTGTCACCGCTCACCTCCCTACAGCGCTGGTATTACAGGTTTGCAAAAACCCGGCGTTGGCGGGCAATATTGCAGCGTAAAGCAAAATTGAGCTCCAAACCGCACTCCAATACCAGCGCTGCGGTGAGCTGGTTTTACATGCTCGTGCATGATTTCCCCATAGACATCAATGGGGAGAGCCGGCTGAAAAACAGCCTAACACCTGCAATAAAGGAGCGTAAAGCTCTGTAACACAGCCCCATTGATTCCTATGGGGAAACTACATTTATTTTTACACCTAACACCCTAACATAAACCCTGAGTCTAAACACCCCTAATCTGCTGCCCCTGACATCGCCGACACCTACATTATACTTATTAACCCCTAATCTTCCGCCCCCGACATCGCCGACACCTACATTAAACTTATTAACCCCTAATCTGCCGCCCCTAATGTCGCCGCCACCTACATTACACTTATTAACCCCTAATCTGCCACCCCCAATGTCGCCGCCACCCACCTACACTTATTAACCCCTAATCTGCCGCCCCGACACCGCCGACACCTACATTACACTTATTAACCCCTTATCTGCTGCCCCTAACATCGCCGCCACCTACCTACATTTATTAACCCATAATCTTCCACCCCCCAACGTCGCCGCCACTATACTAAAGTTATTAACCCCTAACCCTAAGTCTAACCCTAACCCTAACATCCACTAACTTTAATGTAATTAAAATAAATCTAAATAAAACCTACTATGAATAACTAAATAATTCCTATTTAAAACTAAATACGTACCTGTAAAATAAACCCTAAGCTAGCTACAATATAACTAATAGTTACATTGTATCTAGCTTAGGTTTTATTTTTGTTTCACAGTTAAGTTTGTATTTATTTTAACTAGGTAGACTAGTTAGTAAATAGTTATTAACTATTTACTAACTACTTAGCTAAAATAAATACAAATTTACCTGTAAAATAAAACCACTCTAACACTAACACCTAACTTTACACTACAATTAATTAATTACATTTATTAAATACAATTAACTAAATTACAAAACAAACAAACACTAAATTACACAAAATAAAAAAGAAATTATCAAATCTTTAAACTAATTACACCTAATCGAATAGCCCTATCAAAATAAAAAGCCCCCCAAAATAAAAAAACCCTAGCCTAAACTAAACTGCCAATATCCCTTAAAAGGGCCTTTTGTGGGGCATTGCCCCAAAGAAATCAGCTCTTTTACCTGTAAAAAAAAATACAAACAAACCCCCAACAGTAAAACCCATCACCCAAACAACCAAACCCACCAAATAAAATCCTAACTAAATAAACCTAAGCTCCCCATTGCCCTGTAAAGGGCATTTGTATGGGCATTGCCCTTAAAAGGGCATTTAGCTCTTTTTCCACCCAAACCCTAAGCTAAAAATAAAACCCACCCAATTAACCCTTAATAAAACCTAACACTGACCCCCGAAGATCCACTTACAGTTTTTGAAGACCCGACATCCATCCTCAACGAAGCCGGGAGAAGTCTTCATCTAAGCGGAAAGAAGTCCTCAACCAAGCCGGGAGAAGTCTTCATCCAAGCGGCAAGGAGTAGTCCTCCAGACGGGCAGAAGTCTTCATCCAGACGGCATCTTCTTTCTTCATCCATCCGGCGCAGAACGGCTCCATCTTCAAGACATCCGGCACGGAGCATCCTCTTCTTCTCACGGCTCTTCTCGAATGAAGGTTCATTTAAGTGATGTCATCCAAGATGGCGTCCCTTGAATTCTGATTCTCTGATAGAATTCTATCAGCCAATCGGAATTAAAGGTGAAAAAATCCTATTGGCTGATGCAGTCAGCCAATAGGATTGAGCTCACATTCTATTGGCTGATTGGAACAGCTAATAGAATGCGAGCTCAATCCTATTGGCTGATTGGATCAGCCAATAGGATTGAAGCTCAATCCTATTAGCTGATTGCATCAGCCAATAGGATTTTTTCACCTTTAATTCTGATTGGCTAATAGAATTCTATCAGCCAATCAGAATTCAAGGGACGCCATCTTGGATGATGTCACTTAAAGGAACCTTCAATCGAGAAGAGCCGTGGAAAGAAGAGGATGCTCTGCGCCGGATGTCTTAAAGATGGAGCAGCTCTGGATGGATGAAGATAGAAGATGCCGTCTGGATGAAGACTTCTGCCCATCTGGAGGACCACTTCTTGCCGCTTGGATGAAGACATCTACCGGCTTCGTTGAGGACTTCTTGCCACTTGGATGAAGACTTCTCCCTGCTTTGTTGAGGATGGATGTCCGGTCTACAAAAACTGTAAGTGGATCTTCAGGGGTTAGTGTTAGATTTTTTTAAGGGTTTATTGGGTGGGTTTTATTTTTAGCTTAGGGTTTAGGCGAAAAAAAAGAGCTAAATGCCCTTTTACGGGCAATGCCCATACAAATGTTCTTTTCAGGGCAATGGGGAGCTTAGGTTTTTTTGGATAGGATTTTAATTGGGGGGTTTGGTTGTGTGGGTGGTGGGTTTTACTGTTGGGGGGTTGTTTGTATTTTTTTTTACAGGTAAAAGAGCTGATTTCTTTGGGGCAATGCCCCGCAAAAGCCATTTTAAGAGCTATTGGCAGTTTAGGCTAAGGTTTTTTGATAGGGCTATTAGATTAGGTGTAATTAGTTTAAAGATTTGATAATTTCTTTTTTATTTTGTGTAATTTAGTGTTTTTTTTATTGTAATTTAATTAATTGTATTTAATAAATTAAATGTATTTAATTGTAGTCTAAGGTTAGGTTTTAGTGTAACTCAGGTTAGGTTTTATTTTACAGGTAAATTTGCATTTATTTTAGCTAGGTAGCTAGTAAATAGTTAATAACTATTTACTAACTAGTTTACCTAGTTAAAATAAATACAAACTTAACTGTGAAATAAAAATAAAGCCTAAGATAGATACAATGTAACTATTAGTTATATTGTAGCTAGCTTAGGGTTTATTTTACAGGTAAGTATTTAGTTTAAGATAGGAATTATTTAGTTATTAATAGTAGGTTTTATTTAGATTTATTTTAATTACATTAAAGTTAGTGGGTGTTAGGGTTAGGCTTAGGGGTTAATAACTTTAGTATAGTGGCGGCGACGTTGGGGGCGGAAGATTAGGGGTTAATAAATTAGGTAGGTGGCGGCGATGTTGGGGCGGCAGATTAGGGGTTAATAAATGTAGGTAGGTGGCGACGACATTGGGGGCAGCATATTAGGGGTTAATAATATTTAACTAGTGTTTGCAATGCGGGAGTACGTCGGTTTAGGGGTTAATATGTTTATTCTAGTGGTGGCAATGTCGGGGGCGGCAGATTAGGGGTTAATAATTTTATTTTATTATTTGCAATGTGGGAGGTCCTCGGTTTAGGGGTTAATAGGTAGTTGTTGGGTGTTAGTGTACTTTTTTGCACTTTAGTTATTAGTTTTATGTTACAGCGTTGTAGCATAAAACCCATAACTACTGACTTTCAGTTTACGGTATGAATCTTGATGGTATTGGCTGTACCACTCACTTTTTGGCCTCCCAGGCAGACTCGTAATACCGGCGCAAAGGAAGTTCCATTGAAAAAGGACTTTTTGAAAGCTGCGGTAGTTACGTTGCGTTACGGCCAAAAAAGTGTGCGGTGACGCTAAACCTGCAAAACTCGTAATACCAGCGGTAGGGAAAAAGAACCTTAACGCTGCTTTTTTACTAATACCGCAAAACTCGTAATCTAGCCGTTTGTTATTAATGAAAATTATACAATAGTTTTAGAATGAATTATGTAAATTGTAAAGATGTACTGTATGTTTCCTATGATAATTGTTAATGTTTAACACAAAAGAAGAAGGAAAATTGTTTGTTTAAATGTAAAGGAATAATTTTTTTAATATCCGATAAGCCAATTTGATTTGTTTAAAGAGTGTAAAAAATTATTTTAAGAGGTTGGATATGCTCTTAAAACAATAGCTTACTAGTCCTCAAGAATATTTCATTATCTGTTATTAAATGGATAGGAACTGGAATGGTACCAGTATTAAAGAGACAGAAAAACAGATTTCAAACGTACAGAAATCTATTAGTTTTGACAAATCATTTTTCCAATACACTTTCCTTTGCACTTACTTTCAATATTACTCCCATAGGTTCAACTTGTCAAGTCTATATACTGTATACATACTGTACACACTTTATGAAGAAGTAGGAGTGCTGAAATGTTACTCCATTATGCACGAAGTCCACATGATGATTCAATAAAGTATTTATTTGATATAGCCCAAGGCATGCATTACTGAACCTTGCGCTGGTGCTAAGGAACCCAACATACAAGGCAGAATGTTTGATAACTTTTCTCAGAAACATTTTTTTCAAATAAAAGTGCATTGTAAAATTTCTTCTAGCCACATTCAAAACACGGTACTATGCATATCAGGTTTGACTTATATATCTCTTTAAGGGTCAGATTGCAAGTTAAACGCAAAATATTGCTTCCACAAAAGCAATATTGGCACTGAACTTAGTAATACCAGTGCACGCTAATGTGCGCTGGTATAAAAATGTGAAGTGCAGTCGCGCAGCAAATATAAATATATATATGTATATGAATATATACATACAGTGGGGAAAAAAAGTATTTAGTCAGCCACCAATTGTGCAAGTTCTCCCACTTAAGAAGATGAGAGGGGCCTGTAATTTTCATCATAGGTATACCTCAACTATGAGAGACAAAATGTGGAAACAAATTCAGACAATCACATTGTCTGATTTGGAAATAATTTATTTGCATATTATGGTGGAAAATAAGTATTTAGTCACCTACAAACAAGCAAGATTTCTGGCTCTCACAGACCTGTATCTTCTTCTTTAAGAGGCTCCTCTGTCCTCCACTCATTACCTGTATTAATGGCACCTGTTTGAACTTGTTATCAGTATAAAAGACATCTGTCCTCAACCTCAAACAGTCACACTCCAAACTCCACTATGGTGAAGACCAAAGAGCTGTCGAAGGACACCAGAAACAAAATTGTAGACCTGCACCAAGCTGGGAAGACTGAATCTGCAATAGGCAAGCAGCTTGGTGTGAAGAAATCAACTGTGGGAGCAATAATTAGAAAATGGAAGACATACAAGACCACTGATAATCACTCTCGATCTGGGGCTCCAAGCAAGATTTCACCCCGTGGGGTAAAAATAATCACAAGAACGTAGAACAAACATCCCAGAACCACCCAGGGGGACCTAGTGAATGACCTGCAGAGAGCTGGGACCAATGTAACAAAGGCTACCATCAGTAACACACTATGCTGCCAGGGACTCAGATCCTGCAGTGCCAGACGTGTCCCCCTGCTTAAGCCGGTACATGTCCGGGCCCATCTGAAGTGTGCTAAAGAGCATTTGGATGATCCAGAAGCGGATTGGGAGAATGTCATATGGTCAGATGAAACCAAAGTAGAACTGTTTGGTAGAAACAGAACTCGTCGTGTTTGGAGGAGAGAGAATGCTGAGTTGCAACCAAAGAACACCATACCTACTGTGAAGCATGGGGGTGGCAACATCATGCTTTGGGGCTGTTTCTTTGCAAAGGGAACAGGACAACTGATCCGTGTACATGAAGGAATGAATGGGGCCATGTATCGTGAGATTTTGAGTGCAAACCTCCTTCCATCAGCAAGGGCATTGAAGATGAAACATGGCTAAGTTTTTCAGCATGACAATGATTCCAAACACACCACCTGGGCAACAAAGGAGTGGCTTCGTGAGAAGCATTTCAAGGTCCTGGAGTGGCCTAGCCAGTCTCCAGATCTCAAC
Organism: Bombina bombina; assembly: GCF_027579735.1. Classification (NCBI taxonomy): domain Eukaryota; kingdom Metazoa; phylum Chordata; class Amphibia; order Anura; family Bombinatoridae; genus Bombina; species Bombina bombina. Next base: position 1,271,806,988 of record NC_069500.1, read on the forward strand.
CCCATAGAAAACCTTTGGAGGGAGTTGAAAGTCTGTGTTGCCCAGCGACAGCCCCAAAACATCACTGCTCTAGAGGAGATCTGCATGCAGGAATGGGCCAACATACCAGCAACAGTGTGTGACAACCTTGTGAAGGCTTACAGAAAATGTTTGACCTCTGTCATTGCCAACAATGGATATATAACAAAGTATTGAGATGAACTTTTGATATTGACCAAATACTTATTTTCCACCATAATTTGCAAATAAATTCTTTCCAAATCAGAAAATTTGATTGTCTGGATTTGTTTCCACATTTTGTCTTTCATAGTTGAGGTATACCTATGATGAAAATTACAGGCCTCTCTCATCTTCTTGTGGGAGAACTTGCACAATTGGTGGCTGACTAAATACTTTTTTGCCTCACTGTATATATTTATGTGTTAATATGTGTGTGTGTATATATATATATATATATATATATATATATATATATATATATATATATATATATATATATATATATATATATATATATATATATATACATACACACACAGTCCCCATATGTAATGTAAAGGCACTTTTCAGTGTCATTTTTCTTTCTAACACCCCCCCGCTACTTTTAACCCCTTATACCTGCTTAGTGCAGTTTGTTTTAAATAGAGATGCTTATTTTTTTTTTATAAAAATGAAACACCACTTTATTTTGGGGCAATTGGGGGACATTTAGAAGATGAGATCTGATATTTTGGGGATCACACGCTACTTGCAAAAATGCTCTCGTACTGCTGAGCGTGTCTGGAGGAAAACTCACTCTGAACCAGATTTCATACACTATAAGTTTATTCTTCGTTCATAAACTTCTGCCCTTCACTTAGCCAAGCAAGCCTACTTCTCTTCTCTCATATATACTCTTTCCTCAAACCCTAAACTACTCTTTTCCACCTTTAACTCTCACCTCTACCCACCTGCTCCACCACCCCTGTCTGTCTTTAGTGCTCAAGCCTTGGCAGACTACTTTTTAAACAAAACACGTACTATCCAAAGCAACATCCCAACACCAACCTGCAATATTCCAACAACAGACCCAATTACTCCCTCTGCCACCCTCTGTATCTTCCATCCAGCCACTGAGAATGAAGTTTCTTCCTTACTATCTTCCTCACGCCTCACTACCTGCCTACTCGACCCTATACCTTCCCATCTAATACCCTCCCTATCTTCCACCCTCACTCCTGCTCTTACCCACATCTTCAACCTATCTCTTTCTACCGGCTCATTCCCATCTTCTTTCAAACGCGCAAAAGTCACTCCCATACTCAAAAAACCCTCCTTCGACCCTAATTCTCCTGAAAGCTACCGTCCCATATCACTGCTTCCACTAACATCAAAACTCCTTGAAAAACTAGTTTACAATCGCCTAACCCACTTCCTGTCCGCCAACTCCTTGCTTGACCCACTGCAATGACCCAAAACACTCAACTGAGACTGCCCTTACCAAGGTTACAAATGATCTTCTCTCTGCAAAAAATATTGGCCACTACTCTATACTCATCTTACTCGACCTCTCAGCTGCCTTCAACACAGTTGACCACCCCATCCCCTTAGCTCTTTTGGCCTCTGTGACACTGCTCTTTCCTGGATTCACTCCTATCTTTCTCACGGGTCTTTTTCTGTGTCATTTGCCGGCGACTCCTCCTCTCCTATGCCTCTGTCTGTTGGAGTTCCTCAAGGATCTGTTCTGGGTCCTCTACTCTTCTCCATCTATACTTCTTTGCTGGGTAAGCTTATCAACAGTTATGGCTTCAAATATCACCTCTATGCTGATGACACCCAGATCTACCTCTCCACCCCTGCTCTCTCTCCCTCTGTCCTTTCCCATGTCAGTGACTGCTTATCTGGTATTTCTTCCTGGATGGCCTCTCACCACCTAAAGATTAACATGTCCAAGACTGAGCTCCTTCTTATCCCCCCTCAAGCTCTACACCAACTTCTGACTTCTCTATCCCTGTTGATGGCATCACCATTTCCCCATCGCCCCAAGTCCGCTGCCTTGGAGTCACAATTGACTCATATCTATCCTTTGTCCTCCATATATAATCACTTTCTACATCCTGCCGCAACCATCTACGCAATATTTCCAAAATTTGCCCTTTTCTGAGCGCTGACACCACAAAGCAAATAATCCACTCCCTTGTTATCTCCAGACTTGACAACTGCAATAACCTACTCGCTGGCCTTCCTCTTTCCCACCTCTCCCCCCTTCAATCCATCCTAAATGCCTATGCCAGGCTGATCAACCTTTCCCGTCGATCTGTATCTGCTGCACCTCTCTGCAAGTCCCTTCATTGGCTCCCCATTCACAGCAGAATTAAATTCAAAATTCTCACCCTTACATACAAAGCTCTCACCAACGCCGCTCCCTTCTACCTATCCTCTCTAATACACAAGTATACTCCAGCCCGTCCACTAAGATCCAACAATGACCTGCTCCTTGCATCTGCAACTATCACCTCCTCTCATGCTAGACTGCAGGACTTCTGTCATGCAGCACCTACCCTCTGGAACACTCTCCCTCATGCTGTCAGGCTTTGCCCTAATCTGTCTTCCTTTAAATGTTCCCTGAAGACTTTTATGTTCAGGGAAGCCTACCACCCAACTCAATAATAAATTAATTTCACTTACCTAACATTTCCCTCATCTAACTTTGTATTAACATTTTTCTCAATCTTGCAGTCCTCACCTCCTGTTTCTCAACCTCCAACCCTTCTAGATTGTAAATTCCCATGGGAATAGGGCCCTCAATCCCTCCTGTATGTGTTTGTAAATTTTGTCCTGTCTCTTACAAGTCTTGTGTTGTTTTATTTAAATGAATTGTATCCATGGACAGCGCTGCGGAATATGTTGGCGCTTCATAAAGTATAATAATAATAATAATAATAATATGTTGTAATGGCTGGTAAATTATCGCATGCCCGTAAACTGGTGAATTTGCCCGTTTGCAGGCATTCGATAAATTAGCGTTTCACTTGTAATATAGCCCTAAATGTCTAACGGTTTAATTAAAGAACAAAGACATCTTACACATGTTAAAACACATTCATAAGGAGCTCAATGTGCTGTGTAGAATGGATGGAATCTTGAAAATGCCTCATCAGGTTGCAATAAAATGTCAGCAGATGATTATCAAGAATGGAAACCAGTCCAATAATTTATCACAACATCTAATTCATGTATATATTGATTATCATACAAATATGTGGTGGTAGGACAAAAATAATAAAGCACAAAAAGATGCAGACAATGGGCTCCATTTATTAAGCAGCGGATGCTCCTTTGGAGCCCCATCGTTCCAGGATCACATGAAATGGAAGTTAAGAAGCAGCAGTCATAAGACCGCTACTCCTTAACTTGTCCTCCCCTTTTTAGGCGGCAGATTGAAATCATCCCGATCCGATGATTGACAGCCCCTGCTAGCGGTTGATTGGCCGCCAGTGAGCAGGGGGCAGCGTATGGTGTAAGATTTAATGAGGCCGAGCGGACATGATTCGCTACAGAGAATTATGTCCGCTCGACTATTAATAAATCTACCCCATAGACCTTTGCAACTGCTGAGCATACAGTAGCATAAACACAGGTTCAATTTTTTTATTTAGCAAACAGAAAAACTTAAAGGAACACTAAAGTCAAAATTAAACTTTTATGATTCAGATAGAACACACAATGGGGCCGAATTATCAAGCTCCGCCGGAAATCAGGCTCGCCGAAAACAGCAGTTGTGAAGCAGCTCCATTGCTGGTCCACTGCCTCTGAGGCTGCGGTCTGCTATACGATCGGACTGATTGACACCCCCTGCTAGCGGCCGATTGGCCTCAAATCTGCAGGGAGTGGCATTGCACAAGCAGTTCTGGTGAACTGCTTGTGCAACGTTAAATGCCGACAGCATATACTGTCGGCATTCAGAGATGTCTGTCGGACATGATACGATACAGTGTATCATATCGGACAGACATTAATAAATCGGCCCCAATATATACACCTTTCCAAATCACTTCCGTTATCTAAATGTGCACAAGCTTTTTATATGCTCATTTTCAGAGGCACCAGCTTCTATTGAGCATGTGCAAGAATTCACAGAATATACATATAAGGATTGTGTGATTGACTGATGGCTGTCACATGATGCAATGGAAGGGAAATGGAATTTACTTTGAAATTTTACAGAAAAAAATGTACTGTTTATTTGATATTCAAACTAAGCGTTTTTGCCTAATCCAAGGACACCTTTATAAACCTCATGAAGCGACTGCATGCACATTACTATGGTCTGTTTTGATACAACTTTATTAAAGTTACTAAACTCTGCAAGCTTGTCATGATTCCTCACTCTCTAAAATGTTAAAATATATTCATTGTGAGTCTTGCGTTATGAGTAAAAAAGCAGCGTTAAGCCTCATAACACTACTTTTTTACTCTAGCTGGTATTACGAGGCTTGAAAATTTAGGGGCACCGCACACTTTTTTGGCCTTACCGCAAATCAAGTTACGCAAATTGCGTATAGTCTTTTTTCTATGGGACTTCCATAGCGCCGGTATTATGAGCTTGTCCTGGGAGGCCAAAAAGTGAGCAGTACAGCCTACCCCATCAAGATTCGTACTGCATTCTAAAGTCAGTAATTATGAGTTTTACACTACAAAGCTGTAGCATAAAACTCGTAACTAAAGTGTTAAAAAGTACACTAACACCCATAAACTACCTATTAACCCCTAAACGGAGGCCCTCCCGCATTGTAAACGCTAAAATAAAATTATTAACCCCTAATCTGCCGCTCCAGACATCGCCGCCACTAGAATAAACATATTAACCCCTAAACCGCTGCACTCCCGCCTCACAAACATTAGTTGAATATTATTAACCCCTAATCTGCTGTCCCTAACATTGCCGCCACTATATTAAATTTATTAACCTCTAAATCGAAAGTCTAACCCTAACCCTAACACCCCCTAACTTAAATATAATTTAAATAAATCTAAATAAAAATTATTATCATTACCTAAATAATTCCTATTTCAAACTAAATACTTACCTATAAAATAAACCGGAAGCTAGCTACAATATAACTAATAGTTACATTGTAGCTAGCTTAGGGTTTATTTTTATTTTACAGGCAAGTTTGTATTTATTTTAACTAGGTAGAATAGTTACTAAATAGTTATTAATTATTTAATAACTACCTAGCTAAAATAAATACAAATTTACCTGTAAAATAAAACCTAACCTAAGTTACACTAACACCTAAAACTACACTACAATTAAATAAATTTCCTAAATTAAATACAATGAAATAAATTAAATAAAATTAGCTAAATTACAAAAAAAAAAAACCACTAAATTACAGAAAATAAAAAACAAATTACAAGATCTTTAAACTAATTACAGCTAATCTAATAGCCCTATCAAAATAAAAAAAGCCCACCCAAAATAAAAAAAACCTAGCCTAAACTAAACTACCAATAGCCCTTAAAAGGGCCTTTTGCGGGGCATTGCCCCAAAGAAATCAGCTCTTTAACCTGTAAAAAAAAAATACAAACCCCCAACAGTAAAACCCACCACCCACACAACCAAACCCCCAAATATAACCCTAACTTAAAAAACCTAAGCTCCCCATTGCCCTGAAAAGGGCATTTGGATGGGCATTGCCCTTAAAAGGGCATTTAGCTCTATTGCGGCCCAAAGCCCTAACCTAAAAATAAAACCCACCTTATACACCCTTAAAAATCCTAACACTAACCCCCGAAGATTCACTTACCGGTCTTCATCCAAGTGGCAAGATGTCTTCAACGAAGCCGGCAGAAGTGGTCCTTCAGATGGGCAGAAGTGGTCCTCCAGACCGGCAGAAGTCTTCATTTATTTTTGCAGGTAAAAGAGCTGATTTCTTTGGGGAAATGCCCTGCAAAAGGCCCTTTTAAGGGCTATTGGTAGTTTAGTTTAGGCTAGGGTTTTTTTTTATTTTGGGTGGGCATTTTTTATTTTGATAAAGGCTATTAGATTAGGTGTAATTAGTTTAAAGATCTTTTAATTTGCTTTTTATTTTATGTAATTTAGTGGGGTGTTTTTTTTGTAATTTAGCTAATTTCATTTAATTTAGTTAATTGTATTTAATTTAGGTCATTTATTTAATTGTAGTGTAGTGTTAGGTGTTAGTGTAACTTAGGTTAGGTTTTATTTTACAGGTAAATTTGTATTTATTTTAGCTAGGTAGTTATTAAATAGTTAATAACTATTTAGTAACTATTCTACCTAGTTAAAATAAATACAAACTTACCTGTAAAATAAAAATAAAATCTAAGATAGATACAATGTAACTATTACTTATATTGTAGCTAGCTTAGGGTTTATTTTATAGGTAAGTATTTAGTTTTAAATAGGAATGATTTAGGTAATGATAGTAATTTGTATTTAGATTTATTTAAATTATATTTAAGTTAGGGGGTGTTAGGGTTAGACTTAGATTTAGGGGTTAATAAATATAATATAGTGGCGGCGAAGTTGGGGGCGGCAGATTAGGGGTTAATAAATGTAGGTAGGTGGCGGCGATGTTAGGGGTGGCAGATTAGGGGTTAATAATATTTAAGTAGTGTTTGCGATGCAGGAGTACAGCGGTTTAAGGGTTAATATGTTTATTATAGTGGCAGCGACGTTGGGGGTGGCAGATTAGGGGATCATAACATTATGTAGGTGGCGGCGATGTTGTGGGCAGCAGATTAGGGGTTAATAAATATAATGTAGGTGGCGGCGATGTTGGAGGCAGCAGATTAGGGGTTCATAAGTATAATGTAGGTGTCGGCGATGTCCAGAGCGGCAGATTAGGGGTTAATAAATATAATGTAGGTGTCGCGATGTTGGGGGTGGCAGATTAGGGGTTAATAAGTGTAAGATTAGGGGTGTTTAGACTCAGGGTTCATGTTAGGGTGTTAGGTGTAAACATAAAATATGTTTCCCCATAGGAATCAATGGGGCTGCGTTAAGGAGCTTTACGCTGCTTTATTGCAGGTATTAGACTTTTTTTCAGCCGGCTCTCCCCACTGATGTCTTTGGGGAAATCGTGCACAAGCACGTACAGCCAGCTCACCGTTGACTTAAGCAGCGCTGGTATTGGAGTGCGGTATGGAGTTCAATTTTGCTCTACGCTTACTTCTTGCCTTTTAACGCCGGGTTTCTGAAAACCTGTAATACCAGCGCTGTAGGTAAGTGAGCAGTGACAATAACGTGCAAGTTAACACCGCACCCCTCATACTGCAAAACTCGTAATCTGGCCGATTGTATATAACTGTTTTTGTATTAAAAGGGACATATTTTTTTTATATGATGCAGATACAGCATACAATTTATTTTAATTATCACATTTACTTGGTTCTCATGGTATTTTTTGGAAAGCATACCTAGGTAACAGAATTCTTTTAACTATGCTATATGCTTTTTGAGCACTAGATGACAGGTAGAATTTGTACAATGTATAACATTGTTAAAAGCACCTGGCACATTTGAAGTTTGTTTTCTTCCCAATTTGAAGAGAATGACCAGTTAATTGAACTAAAATAAAATAGCGCTGCTTCAATCCATTTCTATTAGGCAGACAAAACTTTACAATGACATAATTTCAAAATATACTGCTGTTCAACTTTAATTTAAATTAATAAAATATTGACAAATGCAGAGAAAAAGACAGCATAGTTCAGTAAGTTTTCAACAAGCCAATAGTTTCTTAAATTGTTTTGGTACATATTGCTCCAGTACAGCTCAAGAAAATGCCTTACTGCTAGGGATGGGCGAAAGTGTAATTCTTTTGGTAGAACGAATAGTCCTGTGGACATTCCTTTTGAAAAATCAAATGTTGATAATAAAAATCCATTAAAATTTGATAATCTAATGTTATTTCCAGTATTTTAATTACTTTCATTTTCAAATGTTTATAATTAGATCGAATATCGACATTCGAAATTTTGAATGTAACATATCAATTTAATAAATACTATTCAGAAGTTCAATAGTTCTTGTGGTAGGGAATTTAGTAAATTGATACATAATAGATACAAATATATCAATTCTAATGTTTCTATTTCGAATATTGCATAATTCAAATATAACATTTAAAGAGAGCATTAGAAATACTATTACAAATATACTAATATTTCGAATTCGAAAATCGCATAATTAGAATTGAATTATTAGAAAAATTTGAATAGAATATTACATTTAAAGAAAGCATTAGAAATACTATTATATTAAACAAATGTTAGAATATTGTACAAATGAACAATTGTGTTAAAATTTGTTTAATTTTTCGAATGTTGCATAACATTCACCCACCCCTACTTACTGCACATAGGTTGTCATTAGGGGTGGGCATCTTCACTGGTCTCATGATTCGATTACGATTATCCTGTCAACAATTCGATTAGATTCCGCTATACATCACGATTACTGCCCATGATTTTCATGCACTTGTTCTATTCCTTACATTTACAAAAGAAAACTCTTCATGTTTTTCGGATTTATTTAATTCAGCACACTTATGATCCTGAAAACCCAGTTTAGTTTATTTTCAAGTACCCCTTGACTGTGCACTACTTTGTTTCAAAATGTGCACGTTTTCAAGCAGATGCTCAGTTCACTCTTTAACAAGCATAATCATTTCCTGCTTTAAGAAAAAGTTAAACATATAGTTCACATTATATTTTTAAGATATGGAAATTTACATAACAAAAATACCCTCATTATAGGGCTAGATTACAAGTGTGGTGGTAAATTGTATTTCTTTCATGTAATTGGCAAGAGTCTATGAGCTAGTGATGTATGGGATATACAATCCTACCAGGAGGGGCAAAGTTTCCCAAACCTCATACACCCCTCACTACACCCACAATTCAGTCGTGAAGTAAGTTTGTGCTTGATTTTTCTTCTATGATAAGCGCTTCTCAGCATATTGAAGCCCAACTCCTCTCGGAGTACAGTGTTTGTCAGAGGGATGTGAAGGGAGTATCACCTTTTGATTTTATGGTTTTCCTTGCGGGAAATCTTTTCAAGGGTTCTCTGTTATCGGTTGTAGAGATTCAGCTCCTACCTCCCTTTTCAGATCTACGATATACTCCTATATACCATTAACTCTGCTGATACTTTTTCAGTACTGGTTTGGCTATCTGCTTGATGTGGATGGGTGTCTTTCGGTAAGTATGTTTTTCTTATTTAAGTCACTCTCAGCTATGGTTTGGCGCTTTATGTATTAATATAAAGTTTTAAATATATGTATTTACTTATATTTGCCATGAGTCAGGTCTATGTATATTTCCCTTTTGGAGTCTAAACAGTTTCAGTATAGGAATCATGTTTGGGAAGTTTATTTAAACTTTTTTCAATTTGACTTTCATTTTTTGCGGGCAAATCTAGGCTCGCAATTTATTACGTCATTCTTGGCACAAAACTTTTTTGGCACGAAGTTGAGCCGTTGAGGACACAAGTTTCATAATTTCCGGTGTCTTTGTTGACACTAGTTGTTTTGGCACGAAATTGCATTTGTTATGATGCGAGTTGTGTCTTTACTTGGTGATAGTTTTGCGCCAAAAAAATGTTAATTCCTTTTTTGCGTTGTGCGTCATTCTTGGCACAAAAATTTTGTCATTTTTACCCCTCTCCCTCTATTGCTCGCTGTTTTCATAGTTTTATTGAAACCTTTTATGCCTGCTTTTGCTTTTCTTTACTGAAACTGTTACATTGTGGAAATTGAATATTTTGCCTAATGTTTTTCTTTTTCGGTTACATTTTGCGAGATGTTTCAGTCTGATCCTGACTCTAATATTACTGTAGAAACTATGATGCCCTGGAACACAAATCTACAAAGCTAAATGTGTTCTTTTCATTATTAAACTGTTGTTATTTCTTCAGTTCAATTATGTGGCATGTGTTTTTTATGTTTTATAAAAAGCTATGTTCTACATGTATAATGACATTTACTGTTTTCTTTGTCTTAAAGATCAGACAGTTTGTTATAAATTCTCCTTATTTTTCATTTGAACTTTTTTTTATGTTCTTTATAAAGGAAATATTTATTATTTATAGCTTTTAGGAGTACTCCTATTAACTATCGGCTAGATCACGAGTTTTGTCTGTAAGGCTGTGCGGCTCTAACGCTCCTTTTTTGTCTAATGCTACCTTAAGCCAACGCTGGTATTACAGTTTTTTTTAAACCTGGCGTTAGCCGTAAAAAGGTGAGTGTAGAGCAAAATTTAGCACCACATCTCACCTCGATACCAGCGTTGCTTACGGTAGCGGTAAGCTGGCTAAATGTGCTTGTGCACGATTTCCCCATAAGAAGCAATGGGGCTGAGCTGGCTGGAAAAAAAACCTAACACCTGCAAAAAAGCAGCGTTCAGCTTCTAACGCGGCCCGATTGTTTCCTATGGGAAAATAAAAAATATGTCTGCACCTAACACCCTAACATGAACCCCGAGTCTAAACACCCCTAATCTTACACTTATTAACCCCTAATCTGCCTCCCCGACATTATACTATTAACCCCTAATCTGCCGCTCCGGACACCACCACCACCTACATTATATGTATTAACCCCTAATCTGCTGCCCCCAACATGGCCGACACCTACATTATAGTTATTAACCCTTAATCTGCCCCCCCCAACGTCGCCGCAACAATATTAAATTAATTAACCCCTAATCTTAACCCGCCAACGTCGCTGCCACTATAATAAAGTTATTAACCCCTAAACCTAAGTCTAACCCTAACACCCCTAATTTAAATATAATTTAAATACATCTAAATAAAATAACTACAATTAAATAAATTATTCCTATTTAAAACTAAATACTTTCCTGTAAAATAAACCATAAGATAGCTACAATATAACTAATAGTTACATTGTAGCTAGCTTATGATTTATTTTTATTTTACTGGCAACTTTGTATTTATTTTAACTAGGTACAATAGTTATTAAATAGTTATTAACTATTTAATAGCTACCTAGCTAAAATAAGTACAGTACACAATTACAAGTAAAATAAATCCTAACCTAAGTTACAATTACACCTAACACTACACTATAATTAAATTAATTACATAAACTACCTACAATTAATTACAATTAAATTCAATAAACTAAATTACGAAAAAAAAACCCCACTAAATTACGAAAAAAAATAAACACTAAATTACAGAAGATAAAAAAATTACAAGAAGTTTAAACTGATTACACCTAATCTAAGCCCCCTAATAAAATAAAAAAGCCCCCCAAAATAATAAAATGCCCTACCCTATACTAAATTACAAATAACCCTTAAAAGGGCCTTTGCGGGGCATTGCCCCAAAGTAATCAGCTCTTTTACCTGTAAAAAAAGAATGCAATACTCCCCCCAACATTACAACCCACCACCCACACACCCCTACTCTAAAACCCACCCAATACCCCCTTAAAAAAACCTAACACTACCCCATTGAAGATCACCCTACCTTGAGCCATCTTCACCAAGCCGGGCACCAGTGGTCATCCGATCCGTCCAGAAGTCTTAATCCGATGGGCCAGAAGAGGACATCCAGACCGGCAGAAGTCTTCATCCTATCCGGGCAGAAGAGGACATCCGGACCGGGAGAAGGCTTCATCCACGCGGCATCTTCTATCTTCATCCATCCGACGAGGAACGGCTCCATCTTGAAGACCTCCGGCGTGGAACCTCCTTCTAGGCCGACGACTAACGATGAATGAATATTCCTTTAAATGAAGTCATCCAAGATGGTGTCCCTCAAATTCCGATTGGCTGACCTCGCATTCTATTGACTGATCCAATCAGCCAATCGGATTGAACTTCAATCCAATTGGCTGATTAAATCAACCAATCAGATTTTTCCTACCTTAATTCTGATTGGCTGATAGAATCCTATTCTCCGGCGGTGTCCGGAGCGGCAGATTAGGGGTTAATAATAATATGCAGGGGTCAGCGATAGTGGGGGGCAGATTAGGGGTTAATAAGTGTAAGGTTAGGGGTGTTTAGACTCAGGGTTCATGTTAGGGTGTTAGGTGCAGACTTAGAAAGTGTTTCCCCATAGGAAACAATGGGGCTGCGTTAGGAGCTGAACGCTGCTTTTTTGCAAGTGTTAGGTTTTTTTTCAGCCAGTTCAGCCCCATTGTTTCCTATGGGGATATCGTGCACGAGCACATTTTCCCAGCTTACCGCTACCGTAAGCAACGCTGGTATTGAGGGTTTAAGGGTTGAAATCTAGCGGTATATGTCTGTAAATACATATATGCACATATAAATACATTAATACATATGTACACATATATAGATATATTTATATATACATACAGTATATAATCAGCATTGGACATGTATATGTATGTATGTATCAATGTTAAATTCCCTTTGCCTGCTTTTTTTTTCTAACACCCGAGATCTCATATCTATGAGCCATTATAACTTTTGTATGCAATATTTTTTTTAATAATTTTTATTAGACAGTGTTATTATAAGTGTAAGTTTACTTAGTAATACACTTTGATGTTTTCTGACACTTTTTAGTTTCGGAAAACAGTTAACCACAACTCTGAGATCTCTGTAAGAATTCTAGCGATTTCACTCAACTTGTAATATGAGTGCAATTAAAACTGAGCGCAAACGATTGCAAAAATCCTCACAAAATTGTTTGGTGAGTGCTGCTGTTTTGCTATTTTCCCTATGCACTTTGCGCCCAGGTTTGTCTAACTGCCTGAGTCACTGAAAGCTGTGCAGCTGTCTGTGAGTGTTGCTGAGCACCCTGGGCTGTGAGTTTTGAAGGGTAATGGGATGTGTCCCCATGCCAGTTTGAAAGTGCAGTCTATTTCGATTTTTGTATGTGTCTAGGGGAATGCAAAAGACCTGTGTTATCCTTGTTCGCATCTCAGTGTGTTTGGTTAATTTCATGCATTGTATGGCTGTAGGTTAGGGACCCATGGAGGAAGAGACATTGACATGGTCCTAGGCCTATCACCATTTGGCCAAATGCTGTAACTAATTCTTCCATTTTGCTTTTAATCTAGCTGTGTGCTTGCAAGAAAGTGCCAGGCTTTCTAGGGTATCTCATACAGCAAACAAAAACAAAAGTGGTTTTGTAGATTTATGGAATAGTAAAATATTTGCATGTCTGTTTGTTAGGTGTTGATTTCAGGAGGGGGGTGTCAGTTCAGAACTGGGCATGGGGCACACCGTACCAGCTGGAAATTAGTACTTATCTGTTCAGGATATACAGGAGAATAGATTTCATACCACGCAGCTATGATCCCAAAAACTATTCTGTTTATTGCAAGTTGTAAGGCACTTTTTATAGCCAAGAGTTACAGCATATAGTGTTAACAAGTGACGTATTCATAATTACATCATCTTACATAGTATTTCTATAAGAACAAAGAAACTCATTTAAAATATAATTGGAAGAAAAGTAGTGTTAGGGAGTCATTTCTACAGAAATACCTAACTTCAGATAACAGTAACTGGGCCTCCTAGCCCAGCACAAATCACAGCCGTTTGACATCTTGTAGAGATAACAATGCATCCAAGCACATCGTCAGGGTCATTCTTAGGGCTATTCTATCTATGCAAGTCTCCCTAACATCAGCATATTTATCACTACATAATAAACCACTATAATAAAAGATTCATTAGACAAGATGGATGCCTAAGACAAAATGGCAGTGAAGAACAAGATGGCGCAAGTCATGCTAACAATTCCTAACACTGTTATAGTAAAGTAGTAGTAGTAGTATAATGGGAGGCATCTCAGAAACGTTAGAGAAGAGAACTAGGGGCTGGCCATTCACATTTTGGGGTGGTATAGAGGTGTGGTATGGATATTTTTTTACCTAAATCTCATTCAAACATACAGAATACATTAGGGGGCCGATTTATGATGCTGCGAATGCAGCAGTTTCCGTGTCAGCATTTATCGATGTCGGTCAAACATGATCCGCTACAGAAGATCATGTCCGCCTGAACCTGATAAATCGGCCCCAAAGACTATTGCTCCTGAGAAGTATTTTGTCCCAGTTTTAATTTATGTTTCATTTTAGTTTAATTGTTTTCAGGTTTTCTTTTGTGCAGATGTTACAATTTTCTAGAGGGAGATTTTTTGTTTGATTAGTGATTTTTGAAAGTATTCTGGTGGCTTTACCCTTGACTGTAGTACAGTAGAACTATTCTATACATTGAGCTGTTAACCATTGCAAGTTAAATGCAGCTCCATTGATTATAATAGAGCTGATCTCTCAACTGGTCGCCATGACGAGGAGTGAGTCACATTTTTAGTTGTCATGTTCTGGTGAGTTATTTTCTGTGTGATGTTAGTGCTACAAATTAGTTTTATTGAATTAAGGCCATGGTATGAGTTCAGATGGGATTGGAATACTAATCATAATGTGGTCATTTTTTTACAATAAATAAGAACTATAATTAGACATAAAATTTCCTTTTTACACTAGAAATGCGGCAGGTGATGTTTTACTGCCTCACAAATCTGAAACTGAAGCACAATTAAAACCAAAAAAATAATGCTAGATTTTCAGAGCAGATAATTCAGTCATGAAATGAGTCAGAGGCAGAATATAGGTAGAACAATTATGCCTTTTTCAGTCAGTGCTTTGACAAATAAAACCATATGAAAGTAAGTAAAATATTTTAATTTTTAATAGAATTTCTAACATGTTATACCTCCTGCCATTTTCTTTTGTCTATTTGTTTTGTACGCCAAATTTCTGAACCGTGTAATTTTTTGGTATCACAAGCCGCATCATTGTTTCGCCAGAGGTTGTTTCATCATATTTTGAAACGGTTGCTTTTCGTGCATTTTTGTTTATAGAGACAGAGGCCAAAAGGATACAGCTTACAACAATGCAGTAATCCGGTGTGTGTGTGTGTGTGTGTGTGTGTGGGGGGGGGGTTAGAAAATGCAAGTGACTAAAAGTAGGGAACAGTATGGCATAAAGTCGTTGGACCGTAAAACACAATCTGGGTTTTTATTTTTAATTCTACGCTTTTAAAATATATTTTGCACATATCTATGAACCAAATATAAATGCTTCACACTGGCTCCCATCTTGTGGAACTCTCTGCCTCGCTCCACAAGACTCTCTTCTAGTTTTAAAAGCTTTAAGTGCTCCCTAAAGACTCTACTGTTCAGGGATGCATACAACCTACACTAACCTTTCTTTATACCAGTTCCTCTCCTCCATTACTATCCAGCATGAACCCCCTTAGCATGTAAGCCTAAGAGCCCAACTGTTTGCAGATCATCTTCATAACAGCTAACTACAACAGTGCGACTCTCGGCAGGGCCCTCTACTCATTTGATTCCTATAAATGATACCGTGTATACTGCCTATGTTTATAGCGCTGCGGAATCTGTGGGCGATTTACAAATAACCGATAATAATAATAAATAATTGTAATTCAATGCTTGTTTAAAAAGATACAAACCTATTGAAGTGCACGTATTAAATCATTCATGAGTCTTCAATAAAGTATTTATTCTCATGACTGGCTTCTAGAAAATGAAATATTACATTACTATAAAACCTCCCCATAGCTCTCTAAATAACCCTTTCAGTCTTTGCAACTTGTGGTAATGGAAACTCTTCAATTTATCATAATGGGCTCCATTTACCAAGCAGTGATTGCTGCTTCGGAGGCCCATAGTTTCAGGCTCGCCTGAAACGTTAGGTAAAGAGACAGTCTAGTTAAAATTAAACTTTCATGACTAGGATAGGGTATGCAATTTTAAACAACTTTCTAATTGACTTTTATCATCAAATTTGCTTTGATCTTTTGTTATTCTTTTCTGAAAGCTAAACTTAGGTAGGCTCAAACTGATTTCTAAACTGTTTAAATTGCCTCCTGTCTATGCATTTTGAAAGTTTTTCACAGTTAGACATTGCTAGTTCATGTGTGCCATATAGATAGCGTTGTGCTCACTCCTGTGGAGTTATTTAAGAGTCAGCACCAGTGTTGTCTGTAAGGACAGTTTTGTGTGCGGACCAGCAGTGAAACAGTTAATAAGGGAACCATACCTTGCAGTCTGCATTGTGTAGTGTTTGATAATTGCTCTAATTAACTGTTTCACCGCTGGGGTGCTCACAAAACTGGCCTTAGAGTGAACCCTGGTCAGCACTGATTGGCTAAAATGCAAGTCTGTCAAAAGAACTGAGATAAGGGGGCAGTCTGCAGAGGATTAGATACAAGGTAATAACACAGGTATAAAGTGTATTAATATAACAGTGTTGGTTATGCAAAACTGGGAATGGGTAATAAAGGGATTATCTATCTTTTTAAACATTAACAATTCTGGAGTAGACTGTCCCTTTAAAGGGACATAATACTCATATGATAAATCACTTGAAACTGATGCAGTATAACTGTAAAAAGCTGACAGGAAAATATCACCTGAGCATCTCTATGTAAAAAAAGGAAGATATTTTACCTTACAACTTCCTCAGCTCAGCAGAGTAAGTTCTGTGTAAAACGTTATACTCAGCTGCTGCTTAGCTGCAGGTAAAAAATAAATAATAAAATGAAGAAATGAACAGCAGCCAATCAGCATCAGCAGTGCTGAGGTCATGAACTCTTTTACTGTGATCTCATGATATTTGACTTAACTCTCATGAGATTTCATAGTAAACCTTAAACTGAATAGGGAAATAAGATGAGTGTACACGTAAGCTCACTCCCTTAGCTGTCCCGAGACATACTAATTTGCTGCTTAGAAGTCCTTTACAATGGGATGTGGCTACTGAGGAACTTTTGAGGTAAAATATCTTTCTTTTTTGCATAGAGATGTTCAGGTGATATTTTCTAGTCAGCTTTTTACAGCTATGCTGCATCACTTTCAAGTGTTTCAACATTTGGGTATCATGGCCCTTTAAGTAGCAGCGGTGTTAAGACCACTGTTTCTTAACCTATCCGCCACCTAAAAGGTGGGGGATTGAAATTATCCTAATGCTTGCAATGCTTGTGCAATGTTAAATGCGGACAGCGTAAAGAGTGCTGATTAGCATGCATATTATAAGTTGAATGTAAAACTTTTGTGCGTGAGCGAAACTCGATGCACGCTAACTTTAGGACTTCAGATATCAATACTGTGCTTATTTTCCCCATAGACTTTAATGGAGAAGAGAAAAAAACTAATGCTTATCACTCACACGATAACCCGACACATAGAAAAAATTATCTTTTTATTTTTAAATACCATATAAATTTATATATATATATATATATATATATATATATATATATAAAATGTTAATGTAAAATCTATATCTATATATCCATATGAACATATACAGGTATAGATATATATAGAGGAATATCAATTTAAAAATACAAAACATTTTCCCGTATATAAAGAACATTGGAATATTATATATTTACAGTAATTACACAGTAAAACACATTCGGCTAGATTACGAGTTTTTGTCGGTAAGGCTTGCGGGGCTAACAAGCCTTTTTTTCCCACCGCTCCCTTAAGACAACGCTGGTATTACAGGTTTTTTAAACCTGGCGTTAGCCGCAAAAAGGTGAGCGTAGAGCAGAATTTAGCTCCACATCTCACCTCAATACCAGCATTGCTTACAGTAGCGGTAAGCTGGCTTAACGTGCTTGTGCACGATTTCCCCATAGGAAACAATGGGGCTGAGCTGGCTGAAAAAAAACCTAACACCTGCAAAAAAGCAGAATCCAGCTCCTAAAGCAGCCCCATTGTTTCCTATGGGGAAATTAATTTTATGTCTGCACCTAATACCCTAACATGACCCCTGAGTCTAAACACCCCTAATCTTACTTATTAACCCCTAATCTGCCGCCCCCGCTATCGCTGACACCTGCATTATATTATTAACCCCTAATCTGCCGCTCCAGGCACCGCCTCCACCTACATTATACTTATGAACCCCTAATCTACTGCCCCCAACATCGCCGAACCCTACATTATATTTATTAACCCCTAATCTGCCCCCCCCCAATGTCGCTGCAACTATATTAAATTTATTAACCCCTAATCTTCCGACCCCAACGTCGCCGCTACTATATTAAATTTATTAATCCCTAAACCTAAGTCTAACCCTAAGTCTAACAACCCCCTAACTTAAATATAATTTAAATTAAACTAAATAAATTTACCATAATTAAATAAAATAATCCTATTTAAAACTAAATACTTACCTGTAAAATAAACCCAAAGCTAGCTACAATATAACTAATAGTTACATTGTAGCTAGCTTAGGATTTATATTTATTTTACAGACAACTTTGTATTTATTTTAACTAGGTACAATAGTTATTAAATAGTTATTAACTATTTAATAACTACCTAGCTAAAATAAGTACAAAATTACCTGTAAAATAAATCCTAACCTAAGTTACAATTACACCTAGCACTACACTATCATTAAATAAATTACCTAAACTACCTACAATTAATTACAATTAAATTAAATAAACTAAATTACGGAAAAAAAAAACACAATTACAGACAATAAAAAAAGAATTACAAGAATTTTAAACTAATTACACCTAATCTAATCCCCCTAATAAAATAAAAAATCCCCCCAAAATATTAAAATTCCCTACCCTATACTAAATTACAAATAGCCATTAAAAGGGCCTTTTGCTGGGCATTGCCCCAAAGTAATCAGCTCTTTCACCTGTAAAAAAAATACAATACTCCCCCAACATTAAAACCCACCACCCACACACCCAACCCTACTCTAAAACCCACCCAATCCCCCCTTAAGAAAACCTAACACTACACCCCTGAAGATCTCCCTACCTTGAGCCGTCTTCACCCAGCCGGGCACAAGTGGACCTCCAGAGGGGCAGAAGTCTTCATCCGATCTGGGCAGAAGAGGTCCTTTAAGCGGCAGAAGTCTTCATCCAAGCGGCATCTTCTAGCTTCATCCGGAGTGGGTCCATCTTCAATCCAGCTGACGCGGAGCCATCCTGTTCAAACGATGTCCTAACACTGAATGAAGGTTCCTTTAAATGACGTAATCCAAGATGGCGTCCCTTGAATTCCGATTGGCTGATAGGATTCTAACAGCCAATCAGAATTAAGGTAGGAAAAATCCTATTGGCTGATTGGATCAGCCAATAGGATTGAGCTCGCATTCTATTGGCTGATTGGAACAGCCAATAGAATGCGAGCTCAATCCTATTGGCTGATCCAATCAGCCAATAGGATTGAACTTCAATCCTATTGGCTGATTGGATCAGCCAATAGGATTTTTCCTACCTTAATTCCGATTGGCTGATAGAATCCTATCAGCCAATCGGAATTCAAGGGACGCCATCTTGGATGACGTCATTTAAAGGAACCTTCATTCAGTGTTAGGACGTTGTTTGAAGAGGATGGCTCCGCGTCGGCTGGATTGAAGATGGACCCGCTCCGCTCCGGATGGATGAAGATAAAAGATGCCGCTTGGATGAAGACTTCTGCCGCTTGGAGGACCTCTTCTGCTCGGATCGGATGAAGACTTCTGCCCCTCTGGAGGTCCACTTGTGCCCGGCTGGGTGAAGACGGCTCAAGGTAGGGAGATCTTCAGGGGGGTAGTGTTAGGTTTTTTTAAGGGGGGATTGGGTGGGTTTTAGAGTAGGGTTGGGTGTGTGGGTGGTGGGTTTTAATGTTGGGGGGTTATTGTATTTTTTTTACAGGTGAAAGAGCTGATTACTTTCGGGCAATGCCCCGCAAAAGGCCCTTTTAAGGGCTATTTGTAAATTAGTATAGGGTAGGGAATTTTATTATTTTGGGGGGCTTTTTTATTTTATTAGGGGGATTGGATTAGGTGTGATTAGTTTAAAATTCTTGTAATTCTTTTTTTATTTTCTGTAATTTAGTGGTTGTTTTTTTCATAATTTAGTTTTTATTAATTTAATTGTAATTAATTGTAGGTAGTTTAGGTAATTTATTTAATGATAGTGTAGTGTTAGGTGTAATTGTAACTTAGGTTAGGATTTATTTTACAGGTAATTTTGTACTTAATTTAGCTAGGTAGTTATTAAATAGTTAATAACTATTTAATAACTGTTGTACCTAGTTAAAATAAATACAAAGTTGCCTGTAAAATAAATATAAATCCTAAGCTAGCTACAATGTAACTATTAGTTATATTGTAGCTAGCTTAGGGTTTATTTTATCGGTAAGTATTTAGTTTTAAATAGGATTAATTTATTTAATTATGTTAAATTTATTTCGTTTAATTTAAATTATATTTAAGTTAGGGGGGGTTAGGGTTAGACTTAGGTTTAGGGGTTAATACCTTTAAAATAGTAGCGGCGACGTTGGGGTGGCAGATTAGGGGTTAATAAATGTAAGTAGGTGTCGGCGATGTTAGGGACGGCAGATTAGGGGTTAATAAAATTTAACTAGTGTTTGCGAGGCGGGAGTGCGGCGGTTTAGGGGTTAATATATTTATTAAAGTGGTGGCGATGTCCGATCGGCAGATTAGTGTTTCCAATGTGGGGGGGGCTCGGTTTAAGGGTTAATAGGTAGTTTATGGGTGCTAGTGTACTTTTAGCACTTTAGTTAAGAGTTTTATGTTCCGGCGTTAGCCCATAAAACTCTTGACTACTGACTTTTAAATGCGGTAGAAGTCTTGCCAGGAGAGGGTCTACCGCTCACTTCTTCCAAGACTCGTAATACCGGCGCTAGGCAAATCCCATTAAAAAGATAGGATACGCAATTGACGTAAGGGGATTTGCAGTAGCCTCGAGTCGTGGAAGAAAAGTGAGCGGTAGACCCTTTCCTGCCTGACTCGTAATACCAGCAGGCATTAAAAAGCAGCGTTGGGACCTCTCAACGCTGCTTTTTAAGGCTAACGCCAAACTCGTAATCTAGGTGATTATTATTATTATAGAATTATTTAGGCACTTATATTTTATAGCCCTTTGCAGTCAAATGTATGGCCATATTTAACAAGCAGCGGATGCTGCTTTCTCCGCCCGAAGTCTCCAGCTCGCAGAAAACTTAAGTTACGAAGTAGTGGTCCTAAGACCTCTGCTCCTTAACTTGTCCACCAAACTGCAATCATCCCGATCCAAAACAATCGGGATGACAGACCCCCGCCTGCTAGCGGCCATACAAAGCAGCCTCCTATATATAAATCCTATATTTAAATAAAAGGACCTATAGCAAGCTTGAAATATTATAGCATTTTCCTATGGACCCTGTTAAAAGAAAATAAAGGTCCTATTATATCTTGGAGGCTGGAATCTGCTTTGTTTTGTTCATTGGTGAGACTTGGCAGTCTGTGATTCCGTGCCCCAGTACTGCAAGTCTGCTTTTTACACATTGAAATAAAAATGAAAAATCTCAGTACAATATTGCTGAGAGTGATCTGACAAATTTGAAATCCTTATTCTGTTTACTTTACAAGTAAACCGGATTCCTCATTGCTGACGTAAGAAGAGACGAGCGACACGCGGGGGGAATCACTGCTCCAGCTTGCATGTAGAAAAGGTAAGTATTTTAACAAAACCGCTGAAATGTAAACTTTCATGACTGAAAGTGCTCCTGTTTTTAATATTATTTTAAAAAATCGGGCACTCATTTGTGAAAGTTTACCTTCACTTTAATGTATCACTTTTCCAGGCCCTACACTGATCTAATAGGGCAGATAGGAATCCTCCTCATGATTACAATCACTTAGTATAGTAGCGAGCAGTAAACAGCTTTAAAATAAAAAAATCCTGCAAAGAAATTATGAGGTTGTAAAGTACTAATCCTGAAAACCTGGCCTGTTAGGGACAGGGTTGAAAACCAATGCCCTAGAGCCATGCTATCTGGAAATCCAATCAAGGACTTCACTTGCACACCTTGACTCACGCCCATGTGGATATCTGTTTGAGTTATTCCCATAGTCTAAATTCCATAATACGCATTTGATAGCATCTTCTCATGTGTTAGGGGTCTGCTGGCTACAGACAGCTTTATCAAAGTAAGGGGATGGTAGAATCCTTGAACAAGCATTAATCTGTATTGGGGGTGCCTTCTTATAAAAATCTGAAAACAATATATACTTTAATCTAGAGTCTGCATTACCCTACATAGGGCTAGGTTACAAGTGGCATGCAAAATTTGGTTTAGCACACCTTACAAATATGTTGTGCTTTTGAAAATGGATGTGCACCATTACCTTTTTGTTTTTTGTAATTACTGGGTCATATTGGCAGCACTCCCAAAGATGTGTATATAAACTTTTTATAAGATATGCTAAACTAAATTTTGCATTTGTATTAAAACATAATCAGGGAGACTGACCATCTGCTTAAAGCACCCCACCCAAGCTCAGGTGTGCTCATGACAGTGTAAAAGAGTTGTGAATACAGTATTAAGCCAGGGAGTCTCATTCTATTATGAAGAGTAAAAGCAGGAATGATTCAGCCCTCTGAGGCAAAGGACTGTAGTGTTAGGACCAGTTTATATTGGGGCACCTTGTAAGTGGTGACTGGCTAAGCAAAATATGGCCATATTGTGTGACTAAGATCCCAATTTTATTTAAAAAATGAATAGAATAGTTGTCCCTTGATGTTGTTTGCAGGCAATTTTTTCAGCAGTTCAAAATATATGTTGTGCTTTTGAAAATGGATGTGCGCCAATACCTTTTTTTGTTTTTCCTTGTTTGTATATATATATATATATATATATATTTATATATATATATATATATATATATATATATATATATATACTGTAGCCGGTGGCCTAGCACTCCTTCCACACCTGTGTTGTCAATGCCTGGGTACTGTCCTCAATTAGGTAGTATAGAGCAATTATGTAGATGGAGGGCAATTTCATAATCTAAAAACATAAGCATAAAAAACATGCAGTGATTTTTACTGCATGTTTTTTATGCTTATGCTTTTAGATTATGAAATTGTCTTGAAGAAGGCCTCAGAATAGGCCGAAACGTCGAAATTCTCTAATATGTGAAATTTGTAAATATGAATAAATAATACTTATTGTATAAAGCCCTGTGAGTGCCCTCCATCTACATAATATATATATATATACACACACACACATACATACACAAACATACAACCCCAATTCCGAAAAAGTTGTGACAGATGGAAAATGCAAAAAAAAAAGTCATTTGAAAATTCAATTCGCCCTGTACTATTATTAAACACATTATTTGATGTTTTACTTTGTGAATTTCTGTATTTTTGAAAATATACACTCATTTCAAAACTGATGACTGCAACGCATTCCAAAAAAGTTGGGAAATGGGCAATTTAGGATTAATAGCGATGTGACAGGTTGAAATAAGAAGGCGATGTGAAACAGGTAAGGCAATCGTGTAATCATAGTATATAAAGGAGCCTCCAAAAAAGGCCTAGTCCGTCAAGAGCAAGGATGGGTCGAGGCTCGCCAATCTGCCAACAGATGCGTCAGCGAATAATCCAACACTTTGAGAACAACATTCCCCAAAAACAAAATTGGTAAGATTTTGAGCATTTCAGCTTCTACAGTGCACAATATAATTAAAAGATTCAAGGAATCCTGTCAAATCTCGGTGCATAGAGGGCAAGGCCGAAAACCACTTCTGCATGCATGTGATCTCCAATTCCTCAGAAATCACTGTCTCAAAAACCGTCATGAGTCTGTAATGGATATCCTGACATGGGTTCGGGAATACTTTGATAAATGTTTGTCAGTCAACACCATTCGTCGCTGCATACACAGCTGCAAGTTAAGACTTTACTATGCAAAGCAGAAGCCATACATCAACACTGTCCAGAAGCTCAGCTGACTTCTCTGGGCTTGGTCTCATCTGAGATGGGCAGAAGCACAGTGAAATTGTGTTTCGTGGTCCGACGAGTCAACATTTCAAATAGTTTTTGGAAAAAACAGCAGTCGTGTTCTCCGGGCCAAAGAGGAAAAGGACCATCCAAGCTGTTATCAGCGTCAGGTCTAAAATCAAGTGTCTCATGGTATGGGGCTGTCAGTGGGTAACTTGCACATCTGTGAGGGCACCATTAATGCAGACAGATATGTATATATATTTATATATATATATATAGCAACAAATGTTGGCATCCAGATGTCGTCTTTTCCAGGGACGTACCGGTATTGTCCAGCAGGACAATGCCAAACCACATTCTGCCCGGGTTACAAGCACATGGTTGCGTAAGCAGAGAGTGCAGGTGCTAGCATGGCCTGCCTGCAGTCCTGGCCTGTCTACGATTGAGAATGTGTGGCACATTATGAAGCGCAAAATAAGGGAATGAAGGCCCCCTTGCAGTTGCGCAGTGGAAGAAAGGCATAATGGATGAATGGGGGGAAATTCTGTTTGCTAAACTTAGCCAACTGGTGTCTTCAGTGCCCTAACGCTTAATACATGTTATTAAAAGAAAAGGTGATGTTACATAGTAGTAAACAGTCGACTTTTTTGGAGTGTGTTGCAGTCATCAGATTTGAAATAAGTGTATATTTTCAAAAATACATTAAATTAACAAAGTAAAACATCAAATAATGTGTTAAAGGCAGTCTAGTCCAAAACAAACTTTCATTATTCAGATAGGGCATGTAATTTTAGACAATTTTCCAATTTACTTCTATCACAAATTTTGCTTTGTTCTATTGGTATTCTTGGTTGAAAGCTAAATCTAGGAGGTTTATATGATAATTTCTAAGCCCTTGAAGGCCGCCTCTTAGCTCATGGCATTTTGACAGTCTTCACCACTAGAGGGTGTTAGTTCATGTGTTTCATATAGATAACACTGTGCTCATACACGTGGAGTTCCTATGAGCCAGCTCTGATTGGCTACAATGCAAGTCTGTCAAAAGAACTGAAATAAGAGGCAGTTGGTTATGCAAAACTAGGGAATGGGTAATAAAGGGATTATCTATCTTTTAAAACAATAAATATTCTGTTGTAGACTGTCCCTTTAATAATGTGTTTTAATCGTGGCCGGACTGTTATGCAATGTACATTTGTCCAACTGACATTTGCGTGAAGGATAATATTCTGACAGACAAATGGCCGTCGGATAACAGTCCGGCCACAAGATAGATAGATACAGTTTTACCCAGACAAAGAACCACAAGACGTGCGGGGTAGGACCCATGGTTAGGTTCCCAGAGGCGGTTGCGGCACCCAAGGCTCGTATTAGAACAGAGAGTACTCTGGAGAGTATCTGCCCTCGGCCCAACTCGGAACATAGTCTCTCGGACATATGTCTGAAGGACAAATGTGCTTCGGAATTCTGTCCATCAGCATTTTGTCTGAGAACTGTTTTCAATATAATACAGGGTATTGTATTTTCAAAAGACTCTTGTTTGTTTTTTTTTGCATTTTCAATACTGTCCCAAGTTTTTTGGAATTGGGGTTGTGTGTATATATACAGGTATACCCCGCTCATACAGCGGGTTAGGGACCGGAGCCCCGCTGTAAAGTGAAAACCGCCTTAAAGTGAAACAAGGCAGTTTTAGCTATCTTTTCACTTGCCAGTGTGTTTAAAAACTTGAAAACATGTTTGACTTAACTTATATTAGGGGTGCAATAGGGCTAGGTTTAGTTTAACAGTAGCACAGCACAGTATTCAATTAGTATTCAATAAATACTGTACTTGTAAAATAGTGACAATTACTGTAGTACAATTTGCCAGACTATAGCACTGAGACACAGATTGCACTGTAATGCTGTACCTGTAAAATAGTGACAATTACTGTAGTAAAATTTGCCAGACTATAGCACTGAGACACAGATTGCACTGTAATGCTGTACCTGTAAAATTGTGACAATTACTGTAGTAAAATTTGCCAGACTATAGCACTGAGATTGCACTGTAATGCTGTAAACAGAGTGAACTGCGCATAACAAAATGGTGCCAGTCACTTTTCTCGCAAACTCACGATGATTACAGCACTATTTCATAATCCTTGGAGGTTGAACTTCAGCTTCACAAAGCGCTGTATTAGCGAATCGCTGTAAAGTGAAGCGCTGTAAAGTGAGGTATACCTGTATATATATATATATATATATATATATATATATACACACACACACACACACATATATATATATATACACACACACATACATATATACATACACATACATACACACACACAGTATATATACATTATAGTCCTTTCCCGTCATACCTTGTCATATACATATACCTTTTAAACCTTATATACATTTCTCTTGTAAGGTGTATCCAGTCCACGGGTTCATCCATTACTTGTGGGATATTCTCCTTCCCTACAGGAAGTTGCAAGAGGACACCAACAGCAGAGCTGTCTATATAGCTCCTCCCCTAACTGCCACTCCCAGTCAATCTCTTGCAACTCTCGACAAGATAGGAAGTATCAAGAGATATGTGGTGACTTAGTGTAGTTTTTACCTTCAATCAAGAGTTTGTTATTTTTAAACGGTACTGGCGTCGTACTGTTTTACTCGCAGGCAGAAATTAGAAGAAAAATCTGCCTGGAGGTTGATGATCTTAGCGGTTTGTAACTAAGGTCCATTGCTGTTCTTACACATAACTGAAGAGTATGGGAAAGACTTTAGTTGGGGGAACGGTTTGCAGATTACCTGCCTTGAGGTGTGTTCAGTATATTTATTTTTAGAGAGATGATAAGATCTAGAAAATGCTTACAGAGCCTTGTATAATTGAGGTAAGCCTGATGCAGTGATTTAACAACGACTGGGATCATGCTTACAAAAAAGGGTAATATTCATGTTAATACTCATATTTCTTAGTGACAAAACGTTTACATGTTATATAGAAAGAACGTTTTTTCTCTGAGGGTGATAAATCGTTTTTTGGGGCCTAGTTTCCACATGGCTAGTCAGATACTCCTAGGAGTATTTTCTTAAGGCCCTCTGACATCGAGTGCATGGTGGGAGGGGCCTATTTTTGCGCTCTAGATGCGCAGTTCTTATTCAGACTGAGACATCCAGCTTCCCTAAAGGAGTCCTCTAGCATCTGAGGACCACTATAGAGGGCTTATTTCTTCCCTAAATCGTATTTGAGGGCAGGTAGGAGCCACAGCAGAGCTGTGGCAAGGTGTTTAACTGTTTATTAACGTTTTTTTAACATTTTTCAAATCCGGTTTGGGGCCTAAAGGGTTAATCATCCATTTGCAAGTGGGTGCAATGCTGCTTTAGTCCCTTATACACACTGTAACAATTTCGAAGAGTTTACTACTTTTTAACACTGTTTTGCAGTTTATGTGATAGTTTTTTTCTCTTAAAGGCACAGTACCGTTTTTGTTTAATTGCTGTTCCACATTTATTAAAGTGTTTTCCAAGCTTGCTGGTCTCATTACTAGTCTGTTAAACATGTCTGACATAGAGGAAACTCCTTGTTCAATATGTGTAGAAGCCATTGTGGAACCCCCTCTTAGAATGTGTACCAAATGTACTGAAATTTCTATAAATTATAAAGACCATATTATGGCATTTAAAGATTTATCACCAGAGGTTTCTCAGACTGACAAAAGGGAGGTTATGCCATCTAGCTCTCCCCACGTGTCAGAACCTATAACTCTCGCTCAAGTGACGCCAAGTACATCTAGCGCGTCCAATGCGTTTACCTTGCAAGACATGGCGGCAGTTATGACTAATACCCTCACAGAGGTATTGTCCAAACTGCCAGGGTTAAAGGGAAAGCGAGACAGCTCTGGGGCTAGAACAAATACAGAGCTTTCTGACGCTTTAGTCGCTATGTCCAATATACCCTCACAATGCTCCGAAGCCGTGGCAAGGGAGTTGCTATCTGAGGGTGAGATTTCAGATTCAGGGAAGACGTTACTTCAGTCCGATTCTGAAATGACAGCCTTTAAATTTAAGCTTGAACACCTCCGCTTATTGCTCAGGGAGGTTTTAGCGACTCTGGATGACTGTGACCCCATTGTAGTTCCAGAGAAATTGTGTAAAATGGACAAATACTTTACAGTGCCTGTTTACACTGATGTCTTTCCAGTCCCTAAGAGGTTTTCGGAAATTATTACTAAGGAATGGGATAGACCAGGTGTTCCGTTCTCTCCCCCTCCTGCTTTTAAAAAGATGTTTCCCATAGATGTCGCTATACTGGACTCGTGGCAGACAGTCCCTAAGGTGGAGGATGCTGTTTCTACCCTAGCTAAGCGTACAACTATCCCCGTGCTTTCTTAGATCCTATGGATAAAAAATTGGAGGGTCTCCTTAAGAAAATTTTTATCCATCAAGGTTTTATTCTCCAGCCTCTTGCATGCATTGCCCCAGTTACTGCTGCAGCGGCTTTTTGGTTCGAGTCTCTTGAAGAGGCTCTACAGGTGGAGACCCCGTTAGATGATATTTTAGACAGGATTAAAGCTCTCAAGTTAGCTAATTCCTTTATTTCTGACTCCGTTTTTCATCTAACCAAACTAACGGCTAAGAATTCAGGTTTTGCCATTCTGGCATGCATGGCGCTATGGCTTAAGTCCTGGTCAGCAGACGTTACTTCAAAGTCTAAGCTTCTTAACATCCCCTTCAAAGGACAGACCCTTTTCGGGCCGGGCCTGAAGGAGATAATTTCTGATATTATACTGATAGGTCCAATAAATTAAGGACCAAACAGAATAATTTTCGTTCATTTCGAAACTTCAAAAGTGGCGCAGCTTCAGCTTCCTCTAATGCAAAACAAGAGGGACATTTCGCCCAGTCCAAACCAGTCTGGAGACCGAACCAGGCTTGGAACAAGGGGAAGCAGGCCAAAAAACCTGCTGCCGCCTCTAAGACAGCATGAAGGAGCTAGCCCCCGATCCGGGACCGGATCTAGTAGGGGGCAGACTTTCTCTCTTCGCCCAGGCTTGGGCAAGAGACGTCCAGGATCCCTGGGCATTAGAGATTGTTTCCCAGGGATATCTTCTGGACTTCAAAGCTTCATCTCCAAAGGGGAGATTTCATCTCTCACAATTATCTGTAAACCAGATAAAGAGAGAGGCATTCTTACGTTGTGTTCAAGACCTACTGGTTATGGGCCACCCAGTTCCAAGGGAGGAACAGGGGCAGGGCTTCTATTCAAATCTGTTTATAGTTCCCAAAAAAGAGGGAACTTTCAGACCAAGCTTGGATCTCAAGATCCTAAACAAATTTCTCAGGGTCCCATCCTTCAAGATGGAGACTATCCGAACCATCCTCCCTAAGATCCAGGAGGGTCAATATATGACTACTGTGGACTTAAAGGATGCTTATCTCCACATTCCGATTCACAGAAATCATCATCAGTTCCTCAGGTTCGCCTTCTTAGATGGGCATTACCAGTTGGTGGCTCTTCCCTTCGGGTTAGCCACGGCACCAAGGATCTTTATGAAGGTTCTATGGTCCCTACTGGCGGTTCTAAGGCCACGGGGCATAGCGGTGGCTCCTTACCTAGACGACATTCTGATACAGGCGTCGACTTTTCAAATCGCCAAGTCTCATATGGACATTGTTCTGGCCTTTCTGAGGTCTCACGGGTGGAAGGTGAATGAAAAAAAGAGTTCTCTCTCCCCTCTCACAAGAGTTTCCTTCCTAGGAACACTGATAGATTCAGTAGAAATGAAAATTTTTCTGACAGAGGTCAGGTTATCAAAGCTTCTAACTTCCTGCCGTGCTCTTTATTCCACTTCTCGGCCGTCAGTGGCTCAGTGTATGGAAGTAATCGGCCTAATGATAGCGGCAATGGACATAGTTCCGTTTGCTCGCCTACATCTCAGACCACTGCAACTTTGCATGCTCAATCAGTGGAATGGGGACTACACAGATTTGTCCCCTCTGCTAAATCTGGATAAAGAGACCAGGGATTCTCTTCTCTGGTGGTTATCTCATGTCCATCTGTCCAGGGGAATGAGTTTCCGCAGGCCAGAGTGGACTATAGTGATGACAGATGCCAGCCTTCTGGGGCGTAGTCTGGGACTCCCTGAAGGCTCAGGGTTCGTGGACTCAGGAGGAAGCCCTCCTTCTGATAAACATTCTGGAACTGAGAGCGATATTCAATGCTCTTCAGGCTTGGCCTCAACTAGCTGCGGTCAGGTTCATCAGATTTCAGTCAGACAATATCACGACTGTAGCCTATATCAACCATCAGGGGGGATCAAGAAGCCCCCTGGCAATGTTGGAGGTTTCAAAGATAATTCTATGAGCAGAGATTCACTCTTGCCATCTCTCAGCTATCCATATCCCAGGAGTAGAGAACTGGGAGGCGGATATTCTAAGTCGGCAGACTTTTCATCCGGGGGAGCTCCATCCGGAGGTATTTGCCCAGCTGATTCAACTATGGCGCAAACCAGAACTGAATCTGATGGCGTCTCGTCAGAACGCCAAGCTTCCTTGTTACGGGTCCAGGTCAAGGGATCCCCAGGCAGCGCTGATAGATGCTCTAGCAGTGCCCTGGTCCTTCAGCCTGGCTTATGTGTTCCCACCATTTCTTCTCCTCCCTCGTCTGATTGCCAAGATCAAGCAGGAGAGAGCTTCAGTGATTTTGATAGCACCTGTGTGGCCACGCAGGACTTGGTATGCAGATCTGGTGGACATGTCATCCCTTCCACCATGGACTCTGCCGCTGAGGCAGGACCTTCTACTTCAAGGTCCATTCAAACATCCAAATCTAATTTCTCTGCGGCTGACTGCTTGGAGATTGAACGCTTGATTTTATCAAAACATGGTTTCTCCGAGTCGGTCATTGATGCCTTAATTCAGGCTTGAAAGCCTGTCACCAGGAAAATCTATCATAAGATATGGTGTGAATATCTTCATTGGTGTGAATCCAAGGGTTACTCATTGAGTAAAGTCAGGATTCCTAGGATATTATCATTTCTCCAAGAAGGATTGGAGTAGGGATTGTCAGCTAGTTCCTTAAAGGGACAGATTTCTGCTCTGTCTATTCTTCTGCTTAAGCGTCTGGCAGATGTTCCAGACGTTCAGGCGTTTTGTCAGGCTTTAGTTAGAATTAAGCCTGTGTTTAGACCTGTTGCTCCGCCATGGAGTTTAAATTTAGTTCTTAAAGTTCTTCAAGGGGTTCCGTTTGAACCTCTGCATTCCATAGATATCAAGCTTTTATCTTGGAAAGTTCTGTTTTTGGTAGCTATCTCTTCGGCTCGAAGAGTTTCAGAGTTATCTGCCTTACAGTGTGATTCCCCTTATCTGATCTTCCATGCAGATAAGGTAGTTTTGCGTACCAAACCTGGGTTTCTTCCTAAGGTGGTATCTAATAAGAATATCAATCAGGAGATTGTTCTTTCCGTCACTGTGTCCTAATCCTTCTTCAAAGAAGGAACGTCTATTACACAATCTTGACGTGGTTCGTGCTTTAAAGTTTTATTTACAAGCTACTAAGGATTTTCGTCAAACATCTGCATTGTTTTTTGTCTACTCTGAACAGAGGAGAGGCCTAAAGGCTTCGGCATCTTCTCTTTCCTTTTGGCTGAGAAACATAATCCGTTTAGCTTTTGAGACTGCTGGCCAGCAGCCTCCTGAAAGAATTACAGCTTCGCTTCATACTTTTTCTAAATTCTACAAATTTGATACTTTTGCTTCCTCTGAGGCTATTTTTGGGAGAAAGGTCTTGCAGGCAGTGGTGCCTTCCATTTAAGTTCCTGCCTTGTCCCTCCCTTCATCCGTGTCCTAAAGCTTTGGTATTTGTATCCCACAAGTAATGGATGAACCCGTGGACTGGATACACCTTACAAGAGAAAACTAAATTTATGCTTACCTGATAAATTTCTTTCTCTTGTGGTGTATCCAGTCCATGGCCCGCCCTGTCACTTTAAGGCAGGTGTTTTTTATTTTTAAACTACAGTCACCACTGCACCCTATAGTTTCTCCTTTTTTCTTGCTTGTCTTCGGTCGAATGACTGGGAGTGGCAGTTAGGGGAGGAGCTATATAGACAGCTCTGCTGTTGGTGTCCTCTTGCAACTTTCTGTAGGGAAGGAGAATATCCCACAAGTAATGGATGAACCCGTGGACTGGATACACCACAAGAGAAAGAAATTTATCAGGCAAGCATAAATTTTTTTAAAATATTTCTTTGAATAATTATTATCAGATAGTGTATTTATGTTGCTTTTGTTGCACTTTTTTTTTTAACCCTTATACTTACATTAGGTCTTCAGTCGTGCAATCCTGGAGCACGCTAATTTAGTTTGCGATCGATCAATCGTGTTTACTTTCAACTTGTACTTCCAACCCACGTGCCAATTGTAATCTAGTCCGTAAACAGATATGAACATGACATAGGCTGAAGCTGAGATAATGGGTCAACAAAATTTATTGGAAGTTCCTACCTGCTCCAATACTCGTGAATGCCTGGTGTACCTATGATATTTCACACATGTGTGAAAACCATGACTACCTGAATGCCAAATAACAAAAATATGTATCCTATTCAAAAATTGTACACCATAAAAAACAATAATAATACAAACTCATATAATTTGTGACCTTGAAAGAAAGAAAAAACAACACAACAAAAAAACAGACTCTATAGGTTATATCAGGGTTATGTAATTTCACAGTTTCTTATGCTGGCACATTTCTCACTGCCACATAGAATCTTGCAGCTTTCCACTTCATCAGACATGTGACCTGAGGCTATGTATTCAGTTGTAGCTACACTCCCTGCTTTGCTGGAAATGTTTGCATCTGTCAGCACCTGTTCATAATGTGTGTTTCTTTATGTTACCATGGTTACACAGTGGTCTATAATATAACAGAAAACATTTACAGAGAGTTTGCTATACTTTATGAAACAACCACTTAAATAATTTAAACCTATATTTGATTTCAGAGTTTCTAACATTCATCCTATTTCATATGATCTAAAATATAGAAAGTTTAGTAAACACCACCTAATATTTCATTTTGATAAATATTTATGTTATATATTAAGTAATGTGGTTATGTATGTTATTAAGGTTTATGGTGGTGAGAGTCCACGATCCATTATATATGGGAATTACATTCCTACCACTAGGAGGAGGCAAAGTTTCCCAAACCCCAAGGGCCTTATAAAACCCCTCCCACCTCACACATACCTTAGTCTAACATATAGCCAAATAGTGAGGTTAAAAAAGGAATAACAGCCAAAAAGGAGCAGAGAAAAAAGATGTGCTTAAAACAAATCAACCCCAAGAAAAGTGTGGGGGCTTGTGGACTCTCGCCACCATGAAAGAAATTAATTTATCAGGTAAGTATAAACTATGTTTTTTTTTCATATAGGTGGCGAGAGTCCACGATCCGTTACATATATAAATACTGCTAATTTGCGGCGGTGTAGGGGGGGTCAGATTAGGGGGTAATACATTTAATGTAGGTGGCGGCGGGGTCCGAGAGCGGCGGTTTAGGGGTTAAACACTTTATTAGGTATTACGGTGGGGGATTGCAGTTGACCGGTAGATAGACATTGCGCATGCGTTAGGTGTTTTTTTTTTTTATTAACAATTTTTTATTGAAGTCATAAACAAATGTAACAATAGTGACACATCCAACAACAGTGACAGATAAGAAGAATACAGTGCTAATACAATGATATTGCCAAGTCAACAATACAAATTATGCCAACCTAATATGCATTTATGAGTTTAAAGAGTGATACTCGATGAGGATTATTAATAGGGTGGAGAAGCTATAATTGGCTAGTGATATGAAGACGTAAGGAGGTTGACTAGGCAGTAGAGCTAAATAGAAGGGGCATATAAATCCCATTTATTAAAGGCATTAGCAAAGAGTTTGGACTATCAAAATTAAGACTTCAGTTTTATATTTTGTATAATAAGTAGATTAGAAGTGACCCCGCCTTGTGATAGATAAACATACCATAAAATATTTATTTAAGAAGTATAGAAGCAAGGGGGGGGGTTGGTTTCATGGGAGTAGGGGAAGGGGAGATATAGAGTATATTCTTCACATTGCCATAAAGAACATTTATAACGTTATATAATCTAGTAAAAGTGGGACAAATGTGTATTAGTTTATGTTTGGCCGCTTATGGACCAAATTAGCGGGAAGAGGGGTAAGGGAGTGCAGCAGGCAAGAGCCGCTCAAAGTGGAGTGGGGAAGGGAATATGGGGCGGAGCCATACAGAACAGGAGAATAGGTAGTGGTGGACTTATTATATAGTTACAAGGGTGGGCTTCAAAGGAAGGACCTGTTGTTTATATAACTAATAGGGAGGGGCATAGCTTTATCAGAGTAAAGTAATTAACTAGATAAGGTGTTTCTAGTGCGTATGATAAATCTATACAACCATATAACAATACCTGACTGTCTCCAAGTATTTGAGAGGTATTCAGACCAAACATGCTAGATGTCTGTAATCCTGTGGGTCTCAAGTAGTAAGGTATATTGATATTTATAAATAGTCAGGCCCATCCCAAAGTGTGACGAAATAGAGGGACTCAGAGATAAATTAACGTCCCTTGGTAGCTAGAAAATCTGTGAACATAGTTATAGTTATAGGGCATGTATAGGCGAAGCTTATGGCAATATTATCAGTATATATGATTAAAAAGGATTATCAGTGGGGAGCTTGGTATCTGGTGAAAGCCTAGGAACAGTTGTGGGGGAGAAAGCTGATATAACACATTAGTTTGCTTTAGTGAGTATTATACATAGAATTCTCCCAGAGTTATCTAAGGAGGGCATCTTACTTAAGCTGGTCTAGGGCTAACCCCCTAAACAATGATGATAGGTGATCTAAAGGTATCAGGGGACTGTCATATGGGCTTACTAATATGTAAATGATGAGCATACAAGCATAGAGATCCCAAAAACGTATTGAGGAGCATTTAAACTCCAATGGACATTAACTAGGCCTTGAGTTCCGTTCACAAGAGAGAAACAGTAGTAATATATAACAACCTAAAATTGCAAAACTCAATAGTGTGCCTAGGTGTCTTTAAGCTTAAACTGGAGAAGGGTAGCTTAAGTAGACATAGCAACTTTTGGACTGGCCTGGTATGCCTGTGACTATATTGCAAACTAGTTAAATTTTCCACAGACTCCCGACTAGCTAATCTCACTTAGTGATACAACATATAATTAGAGGCTTGAGAGAGACATCATGTTAGCTCGTAATGAGGGGGAAGTGGAGAGCGGAGCCAACTAGGATACTGGGAAAAAAACTATGGGGCAAATGATCTTAATAGTTGTAGGAGCTCTAATCCAACATCAGGTAGATGGTCATACATACAAGTTGACCCACATATCATACCATTTATCTTAACTGAGCGCTTTTATAGAGAGAGGGATCAGAGGTAAATATAAGGCAACTGAGTCTTAATCCAACACTTAATACAAGTAAATGCGCTTTCAATAAAATGAATAAGAGTAGCTCTCAACAACATTATGTGGAGTGGGGGACATTAGTGTGTATGGAATATAGGGAACTTCTGGGTGAGCCCCTCTCCTAGGGAAATGCCAGCTATAGGCGATGTGGGAAAAAGGAGTAGGGGTATGACCCGCAGGCAACCAGTACCGGCGGGAAAGGGAGGAGAGGGGCCCAACAGAAACAGATCATTTGTACTAACATTAAATTCAGCGTAGGCAATAACGTTTCCTAGGAACATAAATATAATAGAGCTTGCAAAATAACTCTCTCATGTATAATATATACCATAACCTGCAAAGAGGTATATTAGCTTATGAAATACCAGTAGTATTAGTACATTATTGTACCAGTAGGGCCATATTAACAGGAAGTAGAATTTTCTCTGAGTTAGATCTGAAATGGAATAGCTGCTCTGGGCGTAGATACTTAACATATATGGGTGAAACACTTCGGTATAACTGATTTATATAAAATAGAGCCCTGAGCCACACAGAACCTTAGCTGTATAATGTGTGCATACAATTAAAAATAAGGAGAGCACCTTCACAAATGTTTACTATAGTACGCATCTAAGATATGCACAATCATAGGCTGTTAAACACGCATACAATTAACTTTGAAAAGTCTATATGTTAGTAGGTATTAGGTATGTTACGTATCATACATGAAATAGTGTGTAACTATACCCTATGTTAAACTATGTAAATATTGACTGTAATAAAGATTTCTTCTGTGCAATATAAACACTAATCAAGCCTATATATATATAGCAGGAGCCAGGATTTATTGATAAATGACTCAATTATAGGTGTATAAGTATGCTCCGTGTAAATGACGCTTATGCGTGCACAAGATATAGCACGTGTAAACAGAGATGAGCCAAGTCTCCTAATCGGTCATAACAGCCAACATAAAGTACATTGTGGGGTATAATATAGGAAAAGGCCTATGAACTAAATTGTAATACTAAAGTACTAGAGGCTAGGCAGTATAAGGCAAATAACAGGATTGAAGCATAGCCCGCTGCAACAGAAATAGTCCAGTCTCTGATATAGGGTACTAGAGCGTGCATGTCCCACATAAAACTGATATTGCATACCATCCGTGTAGGTTCAGATGAGTACAGGATCTGAGAGTAGCGCTTTAGAAGTAGGCCCACATCATGGATCTCACAGGAGTCAGTCATATGGCCAGGTAGGAATACTCAGGAGCGAACAGCTGGCATGTAAGAGAGACTACAAACTGGAAACTCTGTGACAGTGTGTCACAGATAACCTATAGGAGGCGCTTACCCCCGAGAAACGCGTCGCTGTACTTCTCTATATACCATAAGAGATTTGATTTTAACACACCAGCTGTAATGTGCTACATTACTGGCTATTTTATTCTGTATAATAAATGCTAGTTTTATGATTCACGAAGTCTGGTGTGTGTATCACTCTCTTCCAAGTAACCCAAAGGCTGTTTAGCCTTTCTCCCTTGTTCCAACCTATAGGAAACCATCTAGGCAAGGACTGCCTTTCAGGATATTCACTTCTCCAGGACTTCACGACGGGGATTCGTATACACAGCCAGCTGGTTTGCTGTTCAGAATACCAGCCTGCATCTAACAGGCACAAGAGAGTGCCTTCACGTTTGTGAGTATCCTGTATCTTGTCCAGATTCATGTTTTGGTATCCATTGATCTACACATGTGGCGCCTCTGTTTCTGTTTTTTACAGTTGTCCATGTAAGAGAGACTACCATTTGGAGTAAGTTTAACCCACTCCAGACCTGGATCTCCGTTCACCTCCGAACGACTGCAGTGGCCAGAGCAGGGATTTATGAGCATACCCAAGCAGCCTGGAGACCGGGGGATCAAGTGTGCAGCTACAATCCTTTCGCTGTGAGGTGAGAGAAGACCTGCAAGCAACAATATCCAGCGATTGGAGAGATCCTCCATGCCATTTGATGAGACGGAGCAGTAGTGTTATGGTTCTCGAGCAGCTAGTTCCCATTGTCCGTCGACGCAGACCAACCTTCTGTATGTTAGCAGTAATCATCCTCCGGGCAGGCAGAACCATAGATTGAGCTACGCTGTTCTTATGAGTGGGCTGACTTTCCTTATCCTTCTGGGATGCAGAAAATCTAAGGGGTATAGTATGCCACTGGGCTCCCGGTTTGATATTTCCCCTTGGCCTGGCCTCGGTACCATTAGGTGGGTCTCCTGGTGTGACATCCCTCGTTATACTTAAGGGCGAACAGATTGATGGCTGTAGGTCCGGTGTACCAGGTAATGTGATCAGCTGCGCATGCAGGTTTACCGGGTGTGTCATGCTTCGTTCCGATATCTGTCGGCTAAGGTCCTTCATACTTGGATTATGGCGCTCCACAGAAACTTGGGTCAAAACTGCACGGCAGTGTGATGGGTCTGGGACAGACCTGTCCATCTTACTGGTACCTTCTCCTAGCAGTGTAATCTGAGATGGAGCCATAGCAGCTTTCAGGTCAGCGAGAAGGGTCTGCTGGTGTAAGTCCATGGAGCGCATAAAGGCTCTAAGGGCAGATAGAATTTGATCCCCCATGGTATTGGAGACGTTATTTCTCTGTCGGCCTGAACAGTGTGGAGGTAGATGTAGATATGGCGGTGTATATGTTACAGCGTATACCTCTAGGAAATAGGCCTCAGGGTCATTAGCGTTTCTTTTACGTTTTATCTTTGTCCCCAAAACAACTACTCCATATTGTAGCATGTGCTAGGAGCAAAATACAAACATTTATGAGTTCTTAGGATGCTAAGAATTAACTTTTTAAAGATCCGAATCCAGGAGCTCTAAAATGGTGCTACTTGCTCCTTCGACGGTTGGCTCCGCCCCCCAGGTGTTAGGTTTTATTTTGCAGGCAGTTTAGGGAGTTACGTGGCTCCAATACTCAGCGCAAGGCTTGCTACGCCTGCATTTTGTTGCAAGGTGAAAATGGAGTAAGATTTCTCCATTTTCGCCACGTAAGTCTTTACACTGTATATTGGATACCAAATTGCGCGTGTTTTCTATATCAGTCTATGGGGCAAAAAACTACGGGCGAAGACAGAAATATACGAGCATAACTTCTATGTTACGCCGTATATGTGATACCAAACCCGCGCAAAACTGGCGTCGCCGGCTTCTGCGGGCAACGCTGCATATCAGATGGGGCCCCTGAAGTCACGTAATCAGTCTAGCGTAAATCGTGATTGCACTCACAAGATTGCATTTACTTTCAACTTGAAATACAAGCGCTAAACCCAATGAGCGCAAACCCTCACAATAAACCCCTTATTGCTCGGGCGCAATCATTGGCGCTCCACTTGTAATCTAGCCCTAAATGGGGAAAATATATTAAAATTCTAGACTCAGAGGTACAATAACAAATGTTGTATCCTTTTAAAACATTACAGATGCTGCATAAGTTCAACTTTAATATTATGTTTTGAAAAAAATCTTATTTTTTATTTTGTTTTGTTGAAGATGGTGTAGATATACGTTATCTTTACATGTTTGAAGATGTTTGTTTAAAAGGAAAAAGAGAAAAAATTTGGTTATTTTTATTTCTTTTGTGTTATGGCTTAACTGTGTATTTATTTTCTTTGTTAAATGTAAATTTATGTGGCTTAAAGGGACAGTCTACTCCAGAATTTTTATTGTTTTAAAAAAGAAAAAAAAAATATAACCCATTTATTACCCATTCCTCAGTTTTGCATAACCTACATGGTTATATTAATATACTATTTACCTACGGTATGTAATTACCTTGTATATAAGCCTCCGCAGACTGCCCCCTTATTTCAGTACTTTTGACAGATTTGCATTTTAGCCAATCAGTGCTAAGTCCTAGGAAACTCCACGGGAGTGAGCATAATGTTATCTATATAGCACACATGAACTAGCACTGTCTAGCTGTAAAATGTCAAAATGCACTGGGATAAAAGGCAGTCTTTCAAGGGCTTAGAAATTAGCATATGAGCCTACTAGGTTTAGCTTTTAACAAAGCAAATGTGATGATAAAAGTAAATTGGAAAGTAGACATGTGCATGGCGAAAAAATTCGGTTCGGTTCGGATCGATTCGGATTTTTTTTAATTTCGGTTTGGAGCTATTCGAATTCGGAAAAATTTGAATCAATTCGGTTCGGATTTGTTTCGGTTTCATTCGGATTCGAATAAATTCGGCTGGATTCGGTTCAATTCGGTTCGGAAATTCAGAATTTCAGTAAGTGTTAGGTGGGATTAGACTAGTATTATGTACTAAATTCGGCTGGATTCGGTTCGGTTCGGAATTTCGGTAAGTGTTAGGTGGGATTAGATTTATACTGTACAATAGTAGTGTAATCCATGGCCATCCGAATTTACCGAATAAATCCGAAGTAATTTGGATTTATTCGGTAAATTCGGCAGTATTTTAATTCGGAAATTCGGTTCGATCCGAATCGCCGAATTTTCCGAATTTCCGAATCGATCCGAAACGAATCGCACATATCTATTGGAAAGTTATTTTACATTGCATTCCCTATCTGATTCATGAAAGTTTAATTTGGACTAGACGATCCCATTAAGTCTAATAACTGATGTTCAGTTAATATGGATGTATTAAAACCTTAATAATAAAAAAAAAACACAAACATGATGTACTAATATGTACTACCCCCCAATCCTTCTGCCCTATATAATTAAATTGATGAGTTTTTCTAAAAATTGATAACATAGAAATTCCAACTAGGTTTCAGAAACATTAGATTCAGTTGGCAGGATATTCACACAGCACACCACTAATGTTACTGATACAAGATCCTATGCTTTAACTTCTCTCTCAAAATGTGACATTAGAGCCTTTTTGCAGCGAGCAACTGATGAACTATAAATGCATTTATGATAAGGAAGGTTTAACTGCAAAGAGTGGAAGCCACAACATTAACAACAGCTATCATATGGTTAACACAGGAAGAACTGCAAATGTAATTTAACGAAACTGAAATAAGCAAATCATCACCAGCTTATTATTAGCAAGCACCTGGTGATTTCCAAGTAGATCAACATACTCATAACTTCCAAGGGTGCAACTACCAGCGGTGCAAATCCCCTTTTGATGAGAGTTTGTACTAAATCCTGACATGTTGATCTACAATTGTTTAGCAGTTTTTACAATACTTTAATTAAATAGCTCCAGCTATCAGAAAAGTTTAACTATGGCTACAAATGTGATAACTAAACCCATTTGTTTAAAATTGTTAGAGAGTTAGAGCAATAACATTTCTTTTGCATGTCAAGGAAATCAGTTCTAGGCTTTAAAAGTCAATTATTTAATTCAACACAATAATCTTCAATCCTCAAAATAAGTTACATATTTAAACTATTTTATGATATTATAACATAATATTTGTGAAGCGCTGCAATTTTTTGCCTGGTAATTTCTAGGAGACTTTTTGAGGGTGAGTAGTGGGAAGGGCATGTTATGGGCTTGCAATATAATTTGTACTTAAAGGGACAGTCTACGCTAAAATTGTTATTGCTTGAAAAGATAGATAATGCCTTCACTATCCATTCCCCAGCTTTGCACAACCAACATTGATATATTAATAATATACTTTATAACATTTAAACCTCTACATTTCTGCCTCTTTCTAAGCCATTAAAGACAGCCTCTTATCAAATGCTTTTTTATTTGCTTTTCACAACAGGAGACTGCTAGTTCATGTGGGGCATATAGATAACATTGTGTTCACGCCCGAGGAGTTACTTAAGATTTAGCACAACACAGTACTACATGCAAGTCAATAGATCATTTATAAAATGTCATGTGATCAGGGGGCTGTCAGAAGATATTTAGATACAAGGTAATCACAGAGGTAAAAAGTATATTAATATAACAGTGTTGATTATGCAAACTGGGGAATGGGTAATAAAATGTTTATCTATCTTTTAAAACAATAAAAATTATATTGTAGACTTTAAATGGTTGAGCAGGAGGGGGAAATCCTAACTCACGGTGCTGGTCTCTAGTTTTATCTTGGCATGCTCACTGATAAGCAACAATGGCCTTTTACCTATTACCTCTATCTTACACTCAACATCCCTCTACATACACATCTTTATGGTACTATAACATAAGACTGCCACCCAGGGCCGCCACTAGTAATTTTGGGGCCCCTGACTTAACCATTGATCAGCCCCCCCCCCCCTTGACATGTTCAATTTTTGACCAAGTGACTAAAACGTATATGCACTTTATTTTTAAGTGTCTATTTAAACTTGGAAATGTTGTAAAGGTAGTAACATACAAACACACAGACACACTCATACACTGAAACACACACACACACACACACATAAGGATTCACATAAAGACACTCTAGCAGACGCAAAGAAACACACTCAGACACAGACACCCAAACAGACACTCAGCACTTGTTTACATTGACCTGATAAGTAACGAGGTAGACTAAAGTTTTGTAAAAAAAAAAAAAAAAAAAGGAGATTTAGAAAACAAAATATGGAGTTCTGATTATTTTTTTGTAAAGGAAGATGCCAACTAAATGATGACAACAGCATGCAGT
Source organism: Bombina bombina (assembly GCF_027579735.1). Taxonomy (NCBI): domain Eukaryota; kingdom Metazoa; phylum Chordata; class Amphibia; order Anura; family Bombinatoridae; genus Bombina; species Bombina bombina. Next base: position 1,271,848,904 of record NC_069500.1, read on the forward strand.
GGCTGAAAGGAAGGGCCCTGAACTGCCTAAACTATAATTTAAAGGTTAAATGGTGGAGTAGTGACTTCCGGAAAGGTCTCGTTAGTCTCAAAGTCTGTAGAAAGATGTGAATAATCAGTAGTAAGGTCAACATCTCCTAAAAAGGAACAAACAATGGACACCCACACACAAACTCAAACTTGCACATACACCCAAGGAAACACCGACAGAGACAGCCTCAGAAACACACAAAGACATACACACACAGAGACACCCACAGAAAACACACAAAGACATACACAGAGAGAGAGAGACAACCACATAAAACACGGAAAGACATACATACACACACCCTCACAGAGACATCCACAGAAAACACAGATATACATACATACATAGACACACACACCCTCACAGAGACATCCACAGAAAACACAGACATACACACTCACCCTCACAGAGGCATCCAGAGAAAATACACAAAGACAAACATACACACACCCTCACAGAGACACCCGTAGAAAAAGCTCAAAGACATATGCACACACCCTCACAGACATCCACAGAAAATGCACAAAGACATACACACCCACCCTCACAGAGAGACCCACAGAAAATAAATACATACACACTCATAGAGACACAAACCAAAGCACAAAGACATAAACACAGACACCCACAGAAACACTCACAGGAGGAAACATTTATGCACCTTGCATCCCCTAAATCAACAGTGTGTGACATGAATGATAAAAAAAAATGCAGAAATTAAGACATCACTTTTTAAAGAATCTTATTTGTAAATGTGCAAACAAAAATAATTCTGTGAATTCAAAATTGTACATTAATGATCTGGGTAGATGGCTAGATGAAGAAACGTACTTTTAAAAGGTTGACATATGTTTCTTTGTTTTTTTCCCCAACCAAGAGCACCACTTCAAATATAGTGTACAAATGTTCCCATCTGTCAGCTGTACTTATGGATTTTGAAAATGCTGTACTCTATATGGTCTTGGTGGAACCATAAGCTGTGGTACTCATACCATTTGATCTGGTTAAATGCAGGATTTAGGCTTGTTGGTATGTAAACTGAACAGTTTTAAGTTAACCTGTCTCATTTCAAACACTGAGCAATCTTATTCTGAGGGTATAACATTTTATGCAGATGTAAAAATCTTAGATAAAATGCCTCCTTGCATCTGGAAAGTCCTTGCATAAAGGGGCAGTAAACTGGAATGTAATTAATATATATTAATAAAATAAAACTCATATCTGCCAAAAGAGCACCTACCATTTGTGGATTGAGGAGGAAACATTTCTGCATGGTTTTAAATTTCTACAGCATTGTCAAATAATCATAAATATACTGCTGCTAAAAAAAATTTGTTTTTATGGAACCCTGGCCCCACCATACAACTACTACCACACTGAAGTTACAATCCAAAATTGCACAAAGAAATTGCACAAAAAAACATTTGCTAAGTTAGTCCTACCTCCTCTGCAAATGAAAGTGATCTGCCGTCTGACTCAGGCACACACTGTACAAACAAAGTGCCAAGTCTGTCTCACACTGTGCATAGTGGTTTAGTGCAGCACACTCAGAAATCCTCTCAAATGCTAATACTTTACTCCTTGTAATAACATTTCCCATGCTCAATTAGCACTCTGCTGTAGTACCCACTGGTGGCTCATGGGGCACCCCTGGCCCATTGGGCCCCTGACAGGAATCACCCCTGTCACCCCCTGATGGTCCTGAAATGGAACTGAAGACACAGCGGTCTAAGACCACTGCTCCTTAAAAAGTGGATGACTGAAATCATCTCAATCCGATCGGGATGATCAATGCCCCCTGCTAGCGTCCAATTGGCCACCAGCGAACAGGGGGCAGCATTGCACAAGCATTTTACCAGAAATGCTTCTGCAATGTTAAATACCGATAGCGGATCATGTCAGCTCGCCTTAATAAATCTACTCCATAGTCTCCATCTTGACACCCCACAACACACAAAAATAGTGCTGCCATTATGGCATACATGTTGCTGCCATTTTACTAAACACTCACAATGTAGATGGAAATGTCCCTGGCATGGCCTTCATTCTGGCTACACCCAGTGCAATATCTGTCATAGCAGATCTTGGCTGGTTCTGTTGCACACTTTTGATCTCGCCCTAGCACTGCAGACATTTGCCAGAGCTACACACATCATGCTCTCTCCTCTACACACTCTCTTGCCAGCACTTCAGGTACTTGTATACTTTCATATACACAAACAGGCTTTGTTCTGTTTCATACAAATCCAATTTACTAAACACATTACCTCCAATCACCCTGCCGAACTCTATTTACTATTTATTTTTCCAAACCTACTTGTATATGTACAGCCAAAACATTTCTATCCTTGGCAAGCTTTTTTTTATCACCATTTTTATGGTTAGTTACATTCTCGCTCCAAAATTTCTCCTTACAACCCCCCCACAACAAAAAAAAAAACAAAGATCTCCTAATCTTTCAAAATGCTATGCACAAAGTTATAAAACAACCAGACAGACACAATAACATTGATAGTTTCGGTATTAAAATAGCCTTACAAGACAGAGTTCTAAAAGACCAAAATACATTTTTGTATTTCAACATAATCATGCTCTGAACTTTAATAATCTTTCAAATCTAAACCAAGCTTCACACTTAAAAACCCTTTGTCACATCTTTCTCTTCAGGCTTAGCATTATCTTTACACAATAACACTATTCTTCACATGCACATTTGTCCCAATTCCCTTTAAAACCACTAGCCACAATTTCTGTAATGCCGCTTCAGTTAAGCATATTGCTGACACATTGTCTGTATAGCCAAAAATATATTCCCCATTACTCCTTGGAACTTCTCCTCCTTTTTACAAACAATGGTTCAATCAACAATACAAACATAAATAGTGACAAGAGAACATTTTCTTTATTAGACTTTACTATACAAAATTACTGTACACAACTTTATTTATAGACACACATGCTAACTCAATATCTTAATGCTTATCTATATAAATCAACAACATCAACACCAGCCATACAACAAAACCATTAATACTTTACAGATCCTATCCACAGCCTATCGTTTCCTTTATTGCGACTCATCAGAATCTCACTCTTACCCACACAGCACATACAAAAATAAACACATACACACACTTACAAATACAGTATGAGTGGTGAGAGAGGGAGTGAGAGATGAGAGGGGGAGACGAGTGAGAGGATAGACTGGGGTAGTGGTAAAGGGAGTGATAGCAGGAAAGAAGGGAAGTGAGTGAAAGACAGGGAGAGTGACTGTGGTAGGAAGAGAGGATGAGAGAGAGCGAAAGAGAGAGGGGGGAGCGAGAGAGAGAAGGTGATTAGAGAAGACTGTGAGTGTGTGTGAGTGAATGACATGAGTAAAAGCAAAAAGGAACCTGCTCCCGGGACAAGCACAAAAGATAAAATAAGGATATATCCTAAAAAATTAAAAGAATTAAAAAAAAAATGGTTAAAAAGGTTCTACTACAGCAGACTGTGAGGCCTAGATTTAGAGTTCGGCGGTAAAAGGGCTGTTAACGCTCCGCGGGTTTTTTTCTGGCCGCACCATAAATTTAACTCTGGTATCGAGAGTTCAAACAAATGCTGCGTTAGGCTCCAAAAAAGGAGCGTAGAGCATTTTTACCGCAAATGCAACTCTCGATACCAGAGTTGCTTACGGACGCGGCCGGCATCAAAAACGTGCTCGTGCACGATTCTCCCATAGGAAACAATGGGGCTGTTTGAGCTGAAAAAAAACCTAACACCTGCAAAAAAGCAGCGTTCAGCTCCTAACGCAGCCCCATTGTTTCCTATGGGGAAACACTTCCTACGTCTGCACCTAACACCCTAACATGTACCCCGAGTCTAAACACCCCTAACCTTACACTTATTAACTCCTAATCTGCCGCCCCCGCTATCGCTGACCCCTGCATTACACTTTTAACCCCTAATCTGCCGCTCCGTAAACCGCCGCCACCTACGTTATCCCTATGTACCCCTAATCTGCTGCCCTAACATCGCCGACCCCTATGTTATATTTATTAACCCCTAATCTGCCCCCCACAACGTCGCCGACACCTGCCTACACTTATTAACCCCTAATCTGCCGAGCGGACCTGAGCGCTACTATAATAAAGTTATTAACCCCTAATCCGCCTCACTAACCCTATCATAAATAGTATTAACCCCTAATCTGCCCTCCCTAACATCGCCGACACCTACCTTCAATTATTAACCCCTAATCTGCCGACCGGAGCTCACCGCTATTCTAATAAATGTATTAACCCCTAAAGCTAAGTCTAACCCTAACACTAACACCCCCCTAAGTTAAATATAATTTTTATCTAACGAAATAAATTAACTCTTATTAAATAAATGATTCCTATTTAAAGCTAAATACTTACCTGTAAAATAAATCCTAATATAGCTACAATATAAATTATAATTATACTATAGCTATTTTAGGATTAATATTTATTTTACAGGCAACTTTGTAATTATTTTAACCAGGTACAATAGCTATTAAATAGTTAAGAACTATTTAATAGTTACCTAGTTAAAATAATAACAAATTTACCTGTAAAATAAATCCTAACCTAAGATATAATTAAACCTAACACTACCCTATCAATAAAATAATTAAATAAACTACCTACAATTACCTACAATTAACCTAACACTACACTATCAATAAATTAATTAAACACAATTGCTACAAATAAATAAAATTAAATAAACTATCTAAAGTACAAAAACTAAAAAAGAACTAAGTTACAGAAAATAATAAAATATTTACAAAGATAAGAAAAATATTACAACAATTTTAAACTAATTACACCTACTCTAAGCCCCCTAATAAAATAACAAAGCCCCCCAAAATAAAAAATTCACTACCCTATTCTAAAATACAAATATTACAAGCTCTTTTACCTTACCAGCCCTGAACAGGGCCCTTTGCGGGGCATGCCCCAAGAATTTCAGCTCTTTTGCCTGTAAAAAAAAACATACAATACCCCCCCCCCCCAACATTACAACCCACCACCCACATACCCCTAATCTAACCCAAACCCCCCTTAAATAAACCTAACACTACCCCCCTGATGATCTTCCTACCTTGTCTTCACCATGCCAGGTTCACCGATCCGTCCTGGCTCCAAGATCTTCATCCAACCCAAGCGGGGGCTAGACATCCACTGAAGAAGTCCAGAAGAGGGTCCAAAGTCTTCCTCCTATCCGGCAAGAAGAGGACATCCGGACCGGCAAACATCTTCTCCAAGCGGCATCTTCTATCTTCTTCCATCCGATGACGACCGGCTCCATCTTGAAGACCTCCAGCGCGGATCCATCCTCTTCTTCCGACGACTAGACGACGAATGACGGTTCCTTTAAGGGACGTCATCCAAGATGGCGTCCCTCGAATTCCGATTGGCTGATAGGATTCTATCAGCCAATCGGAATTAAGGTAGGAATTTTCTGATTGGCTGATGGAATCAGCCAATCAGAATCAAGTTCAATCCGATTGGCTGATCCAATCAGCCAATCAGATTGAGCTCGCATTCTATTGGCTGATCGGAACAGCCAATAGAATGCGAGCTCAATCTGATTGGCTGATTGGATCAGCCAATCGGATTGAACTTGATTCTGATTGGCTGATTCCATCAGCCAATCAGAAAATTCCTACCTTAATTCCGATTGGCTGATAGAATCCTATCAGCCAATCGGAATTCGAGGGACGCCATCTTGGATGACGTCCCTTAAAGGAACCGTCATTCGTCGTCTAGTCGTCGGAAGAAGAGGATGGATCCGCGCTGGAGGTCTTCAAGATGGAGCCGGTCGTCATCGGATGGAAGAAGATAGAAGATGCCGCTTGGAGAAGATGTTTGCCGGTCCGGATGTCCTCTTCTTGCCGGATAGGAGGAAGACTTTGGACCCTCTTCTGGACTTCTTCAGTGGATGTCTAGCCCCCGCTTGGGTTGGATGAAGATCTTGGAGCCAGGACGGATCGGTGAACCTGGCATGGTGAAGACAAGGAGGAAGATCATCAGGGGGGTAGTGTTAGGTTTATTTAAGGGGGGTTTGGGTTAGATTAGGGGTATGTGGGTGGTGGGTTGTAATGTTGGGGGGGGGTATTGTATGTTTTTTTTTACAGGCAAAAGAGCTGAAATTCTTGGGGCATGCCCCGCAAAGGGCCCTGTTCAGGGCTGGTAAGGTAAAAGAGCTTGTAATATTTGTATTTTAGAATAGGGTAGGGAATTTTTTATTTTGGGGGGCTTTGTTATTTTATTAGGGGGCTTAGAGTAGGTGTAATTAGTTTAAAATTGTTGTAATATTTTTCTTATCTTTGTAAATATTTTATTATTTTCTGTAACTTAGTTCTTTTTTATTTTTTGTACTTTAGATAGTTTATTTAATTTTATTTATTTGTAGCAATTGTGTTTAATTAATTTATTGATAGTGTAGTGTTAGGTTAATTGTAGGTAATTGTAGGTAGTTTATTTAATTATTTTATTGATAGGGTAGTGTTAGGTTTAATTATATCTTAGGTTAGGATTTATTTTACAGGTAAATTTGTTATTATTTTAACTAGGTAACTATTAAATAGTTCTTAACTATTTAATAGCTATTGTACCTGGTTAAAATAATTACAAAGTTGCCTGTAAAATAAATATTAATCCTAAAATAGCTATAATATAATTATAAATTATATTGTAGCTATATTAGGATTTATTTTACAGGTAAGTATTTAGCTTTAAATAGGAATTATTTATTTAATAAGAGTTAATTTATTTCGTTAGATAAAAATTATATTTAACTTAGGGGGGTGTTAGTGTTAGGGTTAGACTTAGCTTTAGGGGTTAATACATTTATTAGAATAGCGGTGAGCTCCGGTCGGCAGATTAGGGGTTAATAATTGAAGGTAGGTGTCGGCGATGTTAGGGAGGGCAGATTAGGGGTTAATACTATTTATGATAGGGTTAGTGAGGCGGATTAGGGGTTAATAACTTTATTATAGTAGCGCTCAGGTCCGCTCGGCAGATTAGGGGTTAATAAGTGTAGGTAGGTGTCGGCGACGTTGTGGGGGGCAGATTAGGGGTTAATAAATATAACATAGGGGTCGGCGATGTTAGGGGTAGCAGATTAGGGGTACATAGGGATAACGTAGGTGGCGGCGATTTGCGGTCGGAAGATTAGGGGTTAATTATTTTAAGTAGCTTGCGGCGACGTTGTGGGGGGCAAGTTAGGGGTTAATAGATATAATACAGGGGTCGGCGGTGTTAGGGGCAGCAGATTAGGGGTACATAAGTATAACGTAGGTGGCGGTCGGCAGATTAGGGGTTAAAATTTTTAATCGAGTGGCGGCGATGTGGGGGGACCTCGGTTTAGGGGTACATAGGTAGTTTATGGGTGTTAGTGTACTTTAGGGTACAGTAGTTAAGAGCTTTATAAACCGGCGTTAGCCAGAAAGCTCTTAACTCCTGCTATTTTCAGGCGGCTGGAATCTTGTCGTTAGAGCTCTAACGCTCACTGCAGAAACGACTCTAAATACCGGCGTTAGGAAGATCCCATTGAAAAGATAGGCTACGCAAATGGCGTAGGGGGATCTGCGGTATGGAAAAGTCGCGGCTGTAAAGTGAGCGTTAGACCCTTTAATCACTGACTCCAAATACCAGCGGGCGCCCAAAACCAGCGTTAGGAGCCTCTAACGCTGGTTTTGACGGCTACCGCCGAACTCTAAATCTAGGCCTGAGACAGATGAGTAGTTAAAACCATAGCTGTTCTAATTCAGTATTCAAGTACTCCTCACAAGCACTGACAAATTTTGGAGCCCAGACTAATCCATTATATAAAATGATAAACACTCTAAAATGGTATTTGCTGCCCCGGAGAGGACTGAAACCTGCAAAGAAAAATGCATTGTGGATTCAAATTAATGTTGTATGACCTCTGCTATTTAACTGCTGAAGCCTCACTCAGTAATTTTAAACTAAAAATGAGTCTTGCAACCAAGAGAGCTAATGTATCTGGTTGTAATTCTCAAGGTGAGATTGGTTTCAAAGATGGGGAAGAAATGTCAAGATGCACTATATATTTAATGCAGGTGTCATAAGATGGAGGCATAATGCATTGGAAAAGTTTAACAAAACACTTAAGAAAACACAGACTGGCTTCTGTTTACAAAACATCAAAGCTCATCATAATGTAATGTAGGTGTTGCTCCTTCACATCCAGAACCAGTTAGAGCTAAACTCCTCTCATGCTAAAAGTATACCTCAAGAATGTCCAGTTATAATAAGCTCAGAAATCAAGCACCTGTCAGGGAGAGACAGACAGACATAGATAGAAAGAGAGAGAGAGATAGAGAGAGAGAGAGAGAGAGAGAGATAGATAGTGAGAGAGAGATAGAGATAGAGCGATAGAGAGAGAGATATATATAGAGAGAGATAGTGAGAGAGAGATCATGAGAGAGAGAGAAATATATATATATATATATATATATATATATATATATATATATATATATATATATATATATATATATATATATATAGAGAGAGAGAGAGAGAGAGAGAGAGAGATTGTGAGAGAGAAATTGTGAGAGAGAGATTTTGAGAGAGAGATCGTGAGAGAGAGATAGTGAGAGAGAGATAGTGAGAGAGAGATAGTGAGAGAGAGATAGTGAGAGAGAGTGTGAGAGAGATAGAGATAGTGAAAGAGAGATTGTGAGAGAGAGAGATAAAGAGAGAGATAGAGAGAGATAGTGAGAGAGAGAGATAAAGAGAGAGAGATAGAGAGAGAGAGATAGTGAGAGAGAGATAGTGAGAGATAGAGTGTGAGAGATAGAGTGTGAGAGAGATAGAGATAGTGAAAGAGAGATTGTGAGAGAGAGATAAAGAGAGAGAGATAGAGAGAGAGATAGTGAGAGAGAGATAAAGAGAGAGAGATAGAGAGAGAGAGAGATAGATAGAGAGAGAGAGATAGTGAGAGAGAGATAGTGAGAGAGAGATAGTGAGAGAGAGATAGTGAGAGTGTGAGAGAGATAGAGATAGTGAAAGAGAGATTGTGAGAGAGAGAGATAAAGAGAGAGAGATAGATAGAGAGAGAGATAGTGAGAGAGAGAAAAAGAGAGAGAGATAGAGAGAGAGAGATAGTGAGAGAGAGATAGTGAGAGAGAGATAGTGAGAGATAGAGTGTGAGAGAGATAGAGATTGTGAGAGAGAGATAGCAAAACATGACAATGACTAAAGTGTACAGTACTTGTTATGTTTATAAAACATGTATATTACTCGCAATCTAGATTACTGGTGATATTTATATACAATTACATTGCATAAGAATTATTAAACTATTATCAGTAGATAGAAGTATAACATTGTATAGTATGAAGTATATATGACATAATATTTAAGCACAATATTAATTTACAACTGGATTTAAAAACATGTGGACAATTTAGGAAATTGCTAATAGGACGCATCATTAATTTATATTATGAAAACACAATCACCTAGATTACGAGTTTTGAGCGCTATAGGGAAAGTAAAGAACACCACAAAAGTTGCGTTATTTAATTCCCTATAGTGCTGCCATTACAAGTTTAAAAAAACACTGCTTGTGAGGGCGATGTGGAGACTTTAAGCTCCATACCGCTTCCAAAACAAGCTCTGTGTTTGACGTGCTCGTGCACGCTTTCCCCGTAGACATCAATGGGAAAAGCCGGCAAAATAAAAGTCTAACACCTGCAATCACGGAAACAAAAGCTCCGTAACGCAGCCGCATTGATGTCTATGGGGAAAATAAAAGACAGTTTAAACCTAACATCCTAACATAAACCCGAGTCTAAACACCCCTAATCTGCTATTAACCCCTAAACCTCTGGCCTCCCACATCACTACCACTAAATAAAACTATTAACCCCTAAACCGCAAGCCCCACATCGCAACAACCTAAATTAAACTATTAACCCCTAACCCTAATGTAACCCTAACACCCCCTAACTTTAACATAATTAAAATAGATCCAAATTAAACTTACAATTATTAACTAAATAATACCTATTAACCCCTAAACCACCAGCCCCCCACATCGCAGCAACCTAAATTAAACTATATTAACCCCTAAACCTAACCCTAACACCCCCTAACTTTAACATAATGAAATTAGATCTTAATTAAAGTTACTATTATTAACTAAATAATACCTATTTAAAACTAAATACTTACCTGTAAAATAAAACCTAAGCTAGCTACAATATAACTAATAGTTACATTGTAGCTAGCTTAGGTTTTATTTTTATTTCACAGGTAAGTTTGTATTTATTTTAACTAGGTAGTCTAGTTAGTAAATAGTTATCAACTATTTAATAACTAGCTAGTTAAAATAAATACAAACTTACCTGTGAAATAAAACCTAACATTAGAAAAAAAAAAAAAAAAAACGCTAAAATCACAAAAAATAAAAAAACCTACCATTAGAAAAAATAAAAAAAACGAAATTATCCAAAAAAATTAAGTCTAACACCTGCGATCGCGGAAACAAAAGCTCTGTAACGCAGCCCCATTGATGTCTATGGGGAAAATAAAAGACAGTTTAAACCTAACATCCTAACATAAACCTGAGTCTAAACACCCCTAATCTGCTATTAACCGCTAAACCTCTGGCCTCCCACATCACTACCACTAAATAAAACTATTAACCCCTAAACCGCAAGCCCCACATCGCAACAACCTAAATTAAACTATTAACCCCTAACCCTAATGTAACCCTAACACCCCCTAACTTTAACATAATTAAAATAGATCTAAATTAAACTTACAATTATTAACTAAATAATACCTATTAACCCCTAAACCGCCAGCCCCCCACATCGCAGCAACCTAAATTAAACTATATTAACCCCTAAACCTAACCCTAACACCCCCTAACTTTAACATAATGAAATTAGATCTAAATTAAAGTTACTATTATTAACTAAATAATACCTATTTAAAACTAAATACTTACCTGTAAAATAAAACCTAAGCTAGCTACAAAATAACTAATAGTTACATTGTAGCTAGCTTAGGTTTTATTTTTATTTCACAGGTAAGTTTGTATTTATTTTAACTAGGTAGACTAGTTAGTAAATAGTTATCAACTATTTAATAACTACCTAGTTAAAATAAATACAAACTTACCTGTGAAATAAAACCTAACATTAGAAAAAATAAAAAAAAACGCTAAAATCCCAAAAAATAAAAAACCTACCATTAGGAAAAAAACAAAACGAAATTATCCAAAAAAATAAAGATTATTCCTATTCTAATACCCTTTAAAAAAAAAAAAAACACTCCAAAATAAAAAAGCCTAATCTAGATCAAACTACCAAGGGTCCTTAAAAGGGCCTTTTGTAGGGCATTGCCCTGAGATAAACAGCTCTTTTGCTCCAAAAAAAATACAAACACCCTTAACACTATACAAACCCCCACCCCCAAACTACCAAGGGCCCTTAAAAGGGCCTTTTGTAAGGCATTGCCCTGAGATAAACAGCTCTTTTGCTAAAAAAAAACCCAAAAAACTAAAAATATACATTACACAAAATAACAAATTATCAAAAATTACAAAAATATTCCTATTCTAATACCCATAAAAAACACCCCAAAATAAAAAACCTAATCTAGAATAAAATACCAATGGCATTGCCCTAAAGATATCAGCTCTTTTAGTAAAAAAAATTACAAAGACCCACTAACATTACAAATCCCCACCCCCCACAAAAAAAACACTATCTAAAAAACCTAAGCTCCCCATTGCCCTGTAAAGGGCATTTGTATGGGCATTGCGCTTAAAAGGGCATTTAACTCTATTACTGCCCAGACCCTAAACTAAAAAATAAAACTCACCCAATAAACCCTTAAAAGAAGCCTAACACTAACCCCCTGATGATCCACTTACAGTTTTTGAAGTCCCGCTTGAACGATCTTTATCCTGGCGAAGTTTTCATCCAGACGGACTATTCAATCTTCATCCCAGGTGGCGACGTCCTGATCCAAGCAGCGAGAAGTCTTCATCCAGGCGGCCTCTTCAATCTTCATCCAGGCAGCATCTATCTTGATCCCGGAGGCACGGAGCAGGACGATCCTGAAGACATCCGGCGTGAAGCATCCTCTTCATACGGTCGCCACCGTACACTGAATCTATCATATGCTGAGAATCATTAATAAAGTAAATAAACTATTCTCATAAAAATGAGGTTTTGTAGCTTGAGTAGGAATTTCCAGCATATATTCATTTGCTTGATATGTGGATATTCAAACTAGTAAGCAATTCAATGAATAATGAAAATAAATGTATCCTTCTTTCACAACTGAATGGTGTTCAATTGCAGGAGTTTTATTAATTAGAAAACAATTTTAGGCTATATCAGAATTTAGATCCAGGTATGAGGATATTTAGATAAGTAACATCCTGGTAATTAATACTGTGTTGCATTAGTTTAGTGAGGATTTTGATTAGTATACAAGTAGAAACTGAGAGTCAATATTCTAGCAGCAAGTAACAGTTCAATCTCAATCAGGTCATGTGTTACTGTAGCAAGTGATATTAAGAAAGTAACATAATATAAAGTGACTTTGTTACAAATACTTGCGGATATGAATAGGCTCTTCTGTGGCAAACCGAAGGTGTGCTGATTGCCTGTCAGCTGTTCAGTGAGGAGCTGTAGATCTGTGCTGCAGAGAGGAGGAGAGAACCGGCAGCGTGAGAAGGAAGGCGCTCTGTGAATTGACAGAGAGCGGATGACGTTAGCTGAACAGTGTTCCGATTTCAGTAGTGCAGCGGTAAAGTTTTGAAGAAAATAAACTTTTCCTGTAGTGCTTTTAATCCGGAGTGAATACAGAGGTAATTCCTATAAGATTGTCTTAATTCCAAGAACAAAATAGTTCAGAGAAAGAGCTTTCAGCATTGAATACAGGTAACGATTCACCTTAGATGATAGGTCTGTCTGGCTTGAAAGTAGTCAGCAAGTGTGATTCAATAAACAAGCAACTACAGGTGTTCTGATCAAGCTATTTAAAGGGAGTGAACTTAGAGCAGGTAATGGATCTTCTTAAAGAGACAGTATCGTGACAGATCCCCCCTTTCAGGAAGGGGCATACCGTTGTTTCGGAGCCGGTTTGGAAGGATAAGTATTATGAAATTCAGTAAGTAAACGGGGAGCATGTATATCTTTCAGTGGTATCCAAGAATCTTCCTCTACTCCGTACCCAGTCCAATGAACCAAATATTCCAACTTATTATGTCTCAGGCGAGAGTCAAGAATCTTTTCAACCTCGTATTCAATTTGATCATCAACTATTGAGGTGGTATCAGTTTGAGATAAGGAATCCGTTGATCCAAGATAAGGTTTTAGCAGGGAAACGTGGAAGGAGGGATGGATTCTTAATGTTGATGGTAAACGTAAAGTTAAAGCATTACTATTTATGATCTTTATAACCTTAAATGGTCCAATGTATTGGTTTGCTAATTTCTTTGCTGGCACTTTGAGTTTGAGATTTTTCGTAGAGAGCCACACTAGATCTCCTAATTTATAAGAAGGAGTTGCTTTATGTTTTTTATCAAAATACAGTTTCTGGTGATCTTTTGCGTCTTGGAGATGTTTTCTCAATGTTAACATGGATGCCTTGATATTGGTAAGATGATCCTCTACATAAGGAGTAGATGATGTAGTAGAAGTTTTGGGTAATGTCAAAGGATGGAATCCATACGTGGCAAAAAAGGGAGACATTTTAATGGATGAATTGTAGGTGTTATTATATGAGAACTCAGCCATGGGTAACCAGTCTACTCAGTCATCTTGAATATGTGATACATAACAACGTAAGTATTGTTCCAAGGTCTGATTAAGACGTTCCGTTAGGCCATTCGACTGAGGGTGAAAAGCTGTTGACATTCTAGGAGTTATCTTGAGTAGGTGACAGAGTTCTTTCCAAAACCTGGAAGTAAACTGTGTTCCTCGGTCGGTTACAATGGATGAGGGTAAACCATGTAGTTTAACGATATTTGAGAAAAACACATTTGCAGTTGTTATAGCATTAGGGGTCTTTTTCAGAGGTATGAAATGTGCCAAACGAGTTAAATGATCAACCACTACCAAGATGGTTGTGAAATTTTGTGAGTTAGGTAAATCTACGATAAAATCCATGCCAATCATGGACCATGGAACTTCTGGTATAGGTAGAGGGTTTAATAAGCCAAAAGGTTTATGATGTGCCTTTTTGTTTCTTGCGCAAACATTGCAATTTCGTATGTAAGAAATTACATCTTCCTTCATGTGAGGCCACCAGTATTGTCTATTTAATAAGTCGTGGGTTTTATTCATCCCTGGATGTCCAGACATCGGGGAGTCATGAATATGTTGAAGAAGTTCCTTGCGTAAAGATGAGGGTATGTATATGAGTTCTTTAAAGCGGAACAACCCAGAAACAGGGTCTTTCGAGCATGAAGTTGGTATGGAGTTGTCCATATCTTGGGCAGTGTGTAGGTCTGATAGGAAGGTGCTTGCTGTTGCTAAGATCTTGTGCGGAGGGATGATAGATCTGACTTCCTCTGACTCATAGTGTGGAATTAGGGATCTTGATAGTGCATCGGCCTGGATGTTTCTGGACCCGGGTCTGTAACTTAGCTGAAAGTTAAAGCGGTCAAAAAACAGTGACCAGCGTACTTGTCTTGAAGAAAGTGTCTTGTTTCTTTTAAGATATTGTAAGTTCTTGTGGTCAGTTAATACCTGGAAAGGTTCTTCAGTTCCTTCTAGTAGGTGCCTCCAATGCTCAAGGGCACTCTTTATTGCTAATAACTCCAGATCTCCAATAGAATAATTCTTTTCAGCAGTGGTAAGTAATCGAGAATAGTAAGCAACAGGATGACGGTCTTTAGTTCCTTTACGTTGTTGAGACAGAATGGCACCAAGACCTATATTTGAAGCATCTACTTCCAAGGTGAACTGAGAGTCTGGGTTTGGTAACTGCAAAACTGGTGCTGTAGAAAAACTTTTCTTTAATAAGTCAAATGCTTCCTGAGCTGAGTCTGTCCATTTGAATTTTTGTTTGCCAGTGAGCTTAGTTAATGGTTGAACTATTGTTGAAAATCCTTGTATGAATTTTCTATAGAAATTCGAGAAGCCTAAAAATCTTTGTAAAGATTTAAGCGTTGTGGGTGTTGGCCAATTAAGTACGGCTTCCACTTTGTCAGGATCCATAAGGATTCCAGTTGGGGTGATGATGTATCCAAGAAATTTTATTGTTTTTGCGTGGAATTCACATTTCTCAGCTTTGGCATATAAACAATGTTCTCTTAATCTTGTAAGGACCCAACGTACGTGCTTAACATGTTCAGTGATATTTTTAGAAAAAATCAATATATCATCTAGATATATAACTACGCACACATCCATAAGATCTTTGAATATATCGTTGATAAAGAATTGGAATGTGGCGGGGGCATTTGTTAAGCCAAAAGGCATGACGTTATACTGGAATAGGCCATAACGGGTCCTGAAGGCTGTTTTCCATTCATCCCCTTTTCGCATTCTAATAAGATTATACGCCCCCTTGAGGTCTAATTTGGTAAAAACAGTAGCGTCTGTGAGCCTTTCCAGCAATTCAGGGATAAGAGGCAGGGGATACCTGTTTTTAATTGTAATTGCATTTAGACCTCTATAGTCAATAATAGGCCTAAGGGTGCCATCTTTGTTAGTTACAAAAAATATCCCCGCAGCAGCGGGTGAGGTTGAGGTAGAGATAAATCCCTTTCTTAAATTATCGTCAAGATAATCTCTGAGATATTTTAATTCCTTTTGGGACAAAGGGAAAATACGACCAAAAGGGATAGTGGTACCTGGTTTAGTCTCAATAGGACAGTCGTATGGACGGTGAGGGGGCAAATTTTCTGCTTCCTTGAGATTAAACACATCTGAAAAATCAGAATATTCCAAGGGTATCTGTTTTTGAACATGATTAATTTCTACATATGGGTAACAGGTATTGGAACAAAAGGATGAGTTGAAGATAAAAGAGTTTTTGCACCAATCTATCATAGGGTTGTGTTTTTGCAACCATGGGAATCCCAATATAATGGGGTGTAGAGAACTAGGAATTACATCAAAGGTGATGTATTCCTTGTGATTTTTGTCGGTTGTAACTAAGAGGGGTATTGTATGGTGTGTAATAGGCCCTTTTAAATAAGTGGAACCATCAATTACCTTCACATACACAGGATTTTGCTTGAGCACACAAGGTATTTTATTTTTATTTACAAGGTTTTTATCAATGAACATTCCATAAGCACCGGAGTCAATCATAGCCACGTTCTTGAGAAGATGTTGATCCCACTGCAAAGACAACGGTATTGTTATGCATGTATCACAACTAAATACAGTCTTAGGGTTAACTGATAAAATCTTACCCCTTTTTTGTCGATTCAAGATAGGACAATTAGACACTGTATGATCCTTTTGACCACAATACATGCACAAATTTGCTTGTCTTCTTCTAGACTTTTCCTCTTGGGAAAGTGGACCTTTGATAGTGCCGATCTCCATAGGGACTGATGTAATGTTCCCTCTGTCAGGATGATTAGTTGTATATTTCTTTGGATAAGGTTCAGTGTTTTGTTTCTCAGAGCGTCGTTCTCTGTATCTACGGTCCATCTGAATACATATTTTAATAAGAACATCTAAGGACTCTGGAAAATCAATTCGAGACAATTCATCTTTTAAATGTTCTGAGAGTCCCAATCTAAATTGGTTTCTTAGACTCACAGAATTCCACTGTGAGTCTGTGGCCCATAATTGGAACTCTGCTACATAATCTTCTACTGGTCTTTTTCCTTGTCTCAGAGTCCTTAGATTGTTCTCGGCAGTGATTTGAGTATTACTGTCTTCATATAGAACAGACATTGCCTTAAAGAAATCATCTAAAGACTCCAAGATAGGATCAGAGGTTTCGAAAAACCTGTCTGCCCATGATCTGGGCTCACCATTGAGAAACGAAATAACAGTACATACTCTTATTCTGTCAGTATGGTATGTTTTTGGTTTCATGGTGAACATTAATATACAAGCGTTTTTAAACTCACGGAAACGTGAACGTATACCAGAAAAAATAGGAGGAGGGTTAATATGAGGTTCTGGATGCTCTGTTGTTTTCTGTGAAAAATAGTCATTCATTAACCTCTTGAGTGTGTTGTTTTCATTTTTTAACTCATTTAGACCTTGTGCCAGAATTTCTACTTTTTGATTTAAAGTAGTTATTTCAGTAGCCATAGTAGCTGGATCCATCTTTATTTTAGGCTTGTTTATTCTATCATATGCTGAGAATCATTAATAAAGTAAATAAACTATTCTCATAAAAATGAGGTTTTGTAGCTTGAGTAGGAATTTCCAGCATATATTCATTTGCTTGATATGTGGATATTCAAACTAGTAAGCAATTCAATGAATAATGAAAATAAATGTATCCTTCTTTCACAACTGAATGGTGTTCAATTGCAGGAGTTTTATTAATTAGAAAACAATTTTAGGCTATATCAGAATTTAGATCCAGGTATGAGGATATTTAGATAAGTAACATCCTGGTAATTAATACTGTGTTGCATTAGTTTAGTGAGGATTTTGATTAGTATACAAGTAGAAACTGAGAGTCAATATTCTAGCAGCAAGTAACAGTTCAATCTCAATCAGGTCATGTGTTACTGTAGCAAGTGATATTAAGAAAGTAACATAATATAAAGTGACTTTGTTACAAATACTTGCGGATATGAATAGGCTCTTCTGTGGCAAACCGAAGGTGTGCTGATTGCCTGTCAGCTGTTCAGTGAGGAGCTGTAGATCTGTGCTGCAGAGAGGAGGAGAGAACCGGCAGCGTGAGAAGGAAGGCGCTCTGTGAATTGACAGAGAGCGGATGACGTCAGCTGAACAGCGTTCCGATTTCAGTAGTGCAGCGGTAAAGTTTTGAAGAAAATAAACTTTTCCTGTAGTGCTTTTAATCCGGAGTGAATACAGAGGTAATTCCTATAAGATTGTCTTAATTCCAAGAACAAAATAGTTCAGAGAAAGAGCTTTCAGCATTGAATACAGGTAACGATTCACCTTAGATGATAGGTCTGTCTGGCTTGAAAGTAGTCAGCAAGTGTGATTCAATAAACAAGCAACTACAGGTGTTCTGATCAAGCTATTTAAAGGGAGTGAACTTAGAGCAGGTAATGGATCTTCTTAAAGAGACAGTATCGTGACAGAATCTTCAATGCAAGAGATGAGATTCAAGATGGCATCCCTTGCATTCCTATTGGCTGAAAAATTTGAATCAGCCAATAGGAATTAGGGCTGCTAAAATCCTATTGGCTGTTCAAATCATCCAATAGGATTTAAGCAGCTCTCATTCTATTGGCTAATTTGAATTTGAAGATCCAGTGTACGGCGTTGACCGTATGAAGAGGATGCTCCGCGCCGGATGTCTTCAGGATGGACCCGCTCCACACCTCCAGGATCAAGATCAGGGCCGCCATCAGGGGGTGATAGGGGTGACTCCTGTCAGGGGCCCAATAAGCCAGGGGGGACCCATGAGGCAAGAACTAAAAAAAAAAAAATTAAATTTTGGTAGTCACCAGTGGGTACTACAACAGAGTGCTAATTGAGCATGGGAAATGTTATTACAAGGAGTAAAGCATTAGCATTTGAGAGGATTTCTGAGTGTGCACTAAACCACTATGCACAGAGTGAGACAGACTTGGCACTTTGTTTGTACAGTGTGTGCCTGAGTCAGACGGCAGATCACTTTCATTTTCAGAGGAGGTAGGACTTACTTAGCTATTTTTTTTTATTTCTTTGTGCAATTTCGAATTGTAACTTCAGTGTCGTAGTAGTTGTATGGTGGGGCCAGGGGTCAGCAGCAGTGGATTATTTGACAATGCTGTAGAAATTCTGTATTTAAAACCATGCAGAAATGTTTCCTCCTCAATACACAAATGGTAGGTGCCCTTTTGGCAGATATGCATTATATATATATATATATATATATATATATATATATATATATATATATATATATATATATATATATATATATATATATATATATATATAACATTCCAGTTTACTGCCCCTTTATGCAAGGACTTTCCCGATGCAAGCAGGCATTTTATCTAAGATTTTTACACCTGCATAACATGTTATACTCTCAGACTAAGATTGCTCAGTGTTTGAAATTAGACAGGTTAACTTAAAAGTTTACACTACAGCTGCCTTAATTTTGAAATACATACCAACAAGCCTAAATTCTGCATTTAACCAGATCTAATGGTATGAGTACCACAGTTTATGGTTCCACCAAGACCATATAGAGTACAGCATTTTCAAAATCCAAAGTACAGCTGACAGATGGGAACATTTGTACACTAAATTTGAATTGGTGCTTTTGAAAATGGGGAAAAATCAAACATATATCAACCTTTTAAAAGTACTTTTTTCATCTAGCCATCTACCCAGATCATTAATGTACAATTTTGAATTCACAGAATTATTTTTGTTTGCACATTTACAAATATGATTCTTTAAAAAGTGATTAATTTCTGCATTTTTTTTTATCATGCATGTCACACACTGTTGATTTAGGGGATGCAAGGTGCATAAATGTTTCCTCCTGTGAGTGTTTCTGTGGGTATTTTTTGTTTATGTCTTTGTGTTTTGGTTTGTGTCTCTATGAGTGTGTATGTATTTTTTTTCTGTGGGTCTCTCTGTGAAGGTGGGTGTGTATGTCTTTGTGCATTTTCTGTGGATGTCTGTGAGGGTGTGTGCATATGTCTTTGAGCTTTTTCTATGGGTGTCTCTGTGAGGGTGTATGTATGTTTGTCTTTGTGTATTTTCTCTGGATGCCTCTGTGAGGGTGGGTGTGTATGTCTGTGTTTTCTATGAATGTCTCTGTGAGGGTGTGTGGGTGTATGTACAGTATGTATGTATGTCTGTGTTTTCTGTGGATGTCTCTGTGAGGGTGTGTGTTTTCTGTGGGTGTCTCTGTGAAGGTGTGTGTATGTCTTTGTGCGTTTTCTGTGGATGTCTCAGTGAGGGTGTGTGTATGTATGTCTTTCTGTGTTTTATGTGCTTGTCTCTCTGTGTGTGTATGTCTTTGTGTTTTTTCTGTGGGTGTCTCTGTGTGTGTGTGTGTGTGTGTGTATGTCTTTGTGTGTTTTCTGAGGCTGTCTCTGTCGGTGTTTCCTTGGGTGTATGTGCAAGTTTGAGTTTGTGTGTGTGTGTGTGTCCATTGTCTGTTCCTTTTTAGGACATTTTGACCTTACTACTGATTATTCACATCTTTCTACAGACTTTGAGACTAATGAGACCTTTCCGGAAGTCACCAATCTACCATTTAACCTTTAAATTATTGTTTAGGCAGTTCAGGGCCCTTCTTTTCAGCCACTGCATGCTGTTGTCATCATTTAGTTGGCATCTTCCTTTACAAAAAGATAATCAGAACTCCATATTTTGTTTTCTAAATCTCCTTTTTTTTACAAAACTGTAGTTTACCTCATTACTTGTCAGGTCAATGTAAACAAGTGCTGAGTGTCTGGGTGTCTGTGTCTGAGTGTGTTTCTTTGCGTGTCTGCTAGAGTGTCTATATGTGAATCCTTATGTGTGAGTGTGTGTGTGTGTTTCAGTGTATGAGTGTGTCTGTGTGTTTATATGTTAATACCTTTACAACATTTCCAAGTTTAAATAGACACTTAACAATAAAGTACATATACGTTTTAGTCACTTGGTCAAAAATTGCACATGTCAAAGGAGTGGGGGGGGGCATGATCAATGGTTAAGTCAGGGGACCCAAAATTTCTAGTGGCGGACCTGATCAAGATAGAAGATGCCGCCCGGATGAAGATTGAAGAGGCCACCTGGATGAAGACTTCTCGTCGCTTGGATCAGGACGTCGCCGCCGGGGTGAAGATTTAAGAAGCCGTCTGGATGAGGACTTCTCCGCCGGGATGAAGATCGTTCAAGCGGGACTTCAAAAACTGTAAGTGGATCGTCAGGGGGTTAGTGTTAGGCTTTTTTAAGGGTTTATTGGGTGGGTTTTATTTTTTAGTTTAGGGTCTGAGCAGTAAAAGAGCTAAATGCCCTTTTAAGGGCAATACCCATACAAATGCCCTTTTCAATGGGTAGCTTAGTTTTTTTTAGAATTAGGTTTTTTTATTTTGGGGGTTTGGTTGGGTGGTGGGTTTTACTGTTGGGGGGGGGTCTTTGTGTTTTTTTTTACAGGTAAAAGAGCTGATATCTTTGGGGCAATGCCCCATAAAAGGCCCTTTTAAAGGCCATTGGTAGTTTATTGTAGGCTAGGTTTTTTTTTTTAATTTGGGTGGGCTTTTTTATTTTGATAGGGCTATTAGATTAGGTGTAATTCTTTTTTATTTTTTGTAATTTAGTGTTTGTTATTTTTGTAACTTAGTATTTTTTTTGTAATTAGATAGTTTGTAATTTTTAGAGTAGTGTTAGGATTTTTTAATGTGTAGTTTAGTTTAATTTAATTGGTAGTTAGTTTAATTTTAGTTTAATAGTTATATTATTTTAATTGTTAGTTTAAACTTAGTTTTTTCAATTTGATAGGTAAATTTTAATTTAATTTAAGAAAGGGAAATTGTAATTTTAATATAAAGTTAGGGTGGCGTTAGGTTTAGGGGTTACTAGTTTAAATTAGTTTATTTCGTTGTGGGGGGCTTTTGGTTTAAGGATTAATAGGTTTATTATAGTAGCTTGCGGTTTAGGGCTTAATAACTTTAGTATAGCGGGACGATGTGGGCAGATGACAGATTAGGGGTTAATAATATTTAAATAGTGTTTGCGATGCGGGAGGGCGGTGGTTTAGGGGTTAATAACTTTAGTATAGTTATGACGATGCCTGGGAGCAGCAAAATAGGGGTTAATTATTTTATTTAGTTGCAGCGATGTCGGGAGCGGCAGATTGGGGGTTAATAAATTTATTATAATGTTTGCGATGCGGGAGGGCCTCAGTTTAGGGCTTAATAGGTAGTTTATGGGTGTTAGTGTACTTTGTAACAGTTTAGTTATGAGTTTTATGTTAGAGCTTTGTAGCGTAAAACTCATAACTACTGACTTTAGACGGCGTTACGGATCTTGTCATTTTAGGGTGTAACGCTCACTTTTTAGCCATACCGCAAAATTTGTAATACCGGTGCCATGGGAGTCCCATGAAAAAACGTAATTTTTATGAGTGCGGTATTGACGTTGCGGTACAGGCTAAAAGGTGTGCGGTACACCTATACAGACAAGACTTGTAATAGCTGCGGTGCTGTTTTACGAACCGCAAAGCAAAACTCGTAATCTAGGTGAATAGTAATTATATAATCAGTATAGAATTACCTCACTTTGGCAATTTATATTTCACTTCTATATAGGTGTACACAAAACCCATTAAAAACATTTACAGATTCTTTTTATGCTTACCCAATCTGAGTATTTGAAAACAACATTGTCTTGATATATATATATATATATATATATTCACGCATACACACACACACACACACACATATATATATATATATATATATATATATATATATATATATATATATATATATATATATATATATATTATGACTTTGATCTGATGAAAGGGACGTTATATCTCTGAAACATCATCTAATAAAGCTGACTCTGTTTGAAAAACACTGAGAGTGCATCTTTGTTTCAGGACTCTCTCTCTCTCTCTCTCTCTCTCTCTCTCTCTCTCTATATATATATATATATATATATATATATATATATACACACACAATATATATATTATATACAATAGTTGGCCTGGCATAGCTCATTCAAATGACAACTGTAACATATTGGAATACCATACAAAGGTTTTGCACAGCAAACACTAACATACTGAAATATTGGCTAATATATGTGTGTGCTATTTATTTTATTCTCTTTACTTCTCAACCAACACTCAGAAATACATTTTACACATAAACGTTGTTAAACAGCATACCTGGGTAGGTATTGTGCATGTGTTTAAAGCACTATATCAAACAACATTGCTGCCATCTAGTGCTCATGCAATGTATAACATTGTTAACAACATATTTGCATTTAATTGTATATAGTGCTCTGGACAAGTGTACCCTCCTGAGCTCACCTGCCTAGCAGTACAATTGTACACTCTTTCTGAACCATGAAAGATTTTTTTTGTGGTTTCATGTCCCTTTAAATCTGCAAAATAGCATGAAGATTCACAAGGAGTTTGCAGAGTTAAAAATACAGGATTTGTAGATTCCTCTGAAAACAGGATGTATATTGCTTGATCCATCACAATTTATCTTCCCGTTTTTATGTTGCTGCACCCATGCTGAGTAACTGACCCAATTATAGATTATATTAAACCTTCGGCAAACATTTCCTGTATGCTGGGCAGACATATAGCTTTACTGATTGCTTAAAGATCTTGTATTATATACATTTTAAGGTGCACAATTCAAGTCCCATACTTACTTTAAACATCAAAGCTTTTAAATATTTAGCTTCAAGAAACTAGTGATACACAAAAAACAATTTTACAATTGTGCTCTCTTAGTTCTGTTAATTATTTCTAAAGTCAAGGTGTTTGTAATTTTCCCACGCTCATTGATGTCTGTTCTGTATAAAGGCTGGATGGAGTGCCAAATATCAGATAGAGATTAGAAAGTATACAAACCAAAGGTTGGCAGACATTTTAATAAGTGTGGATATTAGAATGAGATGGGTGATTTGAATCCCTAAGAATTGCTTATAAACATATCAGTTATTGCATACTGAAAAATAAATATTTGTGCTGAACAGATTTCTAGCCATAAATCAATGGGCAAGCGTACTAGAAAGTACAATCCTAGACACAATTAATGTATAATCACTCTACACAAATTAAAGCAATACTGAACCCACATTTTTTTTCTTTTATTATTCAGATAGCTCGTACAATTTGAAACAACTTTCTAATTTACTCCTATCATTTTTTCTTCATTCTCTTGGTATCTTTAGTTGAAAAATCAAGAATGCAAGCTTATCTTTGGTTCAGCACCTGGGTATTGCTTGCTGATTGGTGGCTAAATGCAGCCACCAATTAGCAAGCGCTATCTAGGGTCCTGAACTAAAAATGGGCCGGCTCTCAAGCTTACATTTCTGCTTTTTTTAATACAGGGAGTGCAGAATTATTAGGCAAGTTGTATTTTTGAGGATTAATTTTATTATTGAACAACAACCATGTTCTCAATGAACCCGAAAAACTCATTAATATCAAAGCTGAATAGTTTTGGAAGTTGTTTTTAGTTTGTTTTTAGTTATAGCTATTTTAGGGGGATATCTGTGTGTGCAGGTGACTATTACTGTGCATAATTATTAGGCAACTTAACAAAAAACAAATATATACCCATTTCAATTATTTATTTTTACCAGTGAAACCAATATAACATCTCAACATTCACAAATATACATTTCTGACATTCAAAAACAAAACAAAAACAAATCAGTGACCAATATAGCCACCTTTCTTTGCAAGGACACTCAAAAGCCTGCCATCCATGGATTCTGTCAGTGTTTTGATCTGTTCACCATCAACATTGTGTGCAGCAGCAACCACAGCCTCCCAGACACTGTTCAGAGAGGTGTACTGTTTTCCCTCCTTGTAAATCTCACATTTGATGATGGACCACAGGTTCTCAATGGGGTTCAGATCAGGTGAACAAGGAGGCCATGTCATTAGATTTTCTTCTTTTATACCCTTTCTTGCCAGCCACGCTGTGGAGTACTTGGACGCGTGTGATGGAGCATTGTCCTGCATGAAAATCATGTTTTTCTTGAAGGATGCAGACTTCTTCCTGTACCACTGCTTGAAGAAGGTGTCTTCCAGAAACTGGCAGTAGGACTGGGAGTTGAGCTTGACTCCATCCTCAACCCGAAAAGGCCCCACAAGCTCATTTTTGATGATACCAGCCCAAACAGTACTCCACCTCCACCTTGCTGGCGTCTGAGTCGGACTGGAGCTCTCTGCCCTTTACCAATCCAGCCACGGGCCACTCCATCTGGCCCATCAAGACTCACTCTCCTTTCATCAGTCCATCAGCTTGTGTGTCTTGTTCAGTGGTGGTCGTCTTTCAGCCTTTCTTACCTTGGCCATGTCTCTGAGTATTGCACACCTTGTGCTTTTGGGCACTCCAGTGATGTTGCAGCTCTGAAATATGGCCAAACTGGTGGCAAGTGGCATCTTGGCAGCTGCACGCTTGACTTTTCTCAGTTCATGGGCAGTTATTTTGTGCCTTGGTTTTTCCACACGCTTCTTGCGACCCTGTTGACTATTTTGAATGAAACGCTTGATTGTTTGATGATCACGCTTCAGAAGCTTTGCAATTTTAAGAGTGCTGCATCTCTCTGCAAGATATCTCGCTATTTTTGACTTTTCTGAGCCTGTCAAGTCCTTCTTTTGACCCATTTTGCCAAAGGAAAGGAAGTTGCCTAATAATTATGCACACCTGATATAGGGTGTTGATGTCATTAGGCCACACCCCTTCTCATTACAGAGATGCACATCACCTAATATGCTTAATTGGTAGTAGGCTTTCGAGCCTATACAGCTTGGAGTAAGACAACATGCATAAAGAGGATGATGTGGTCAAAATACTCATTTGCCTAATAATTCTGCACTCCCTGTAAAGATACCAAGAGAACAAAGAAAAATTGATAATAGGAGTAAATTAGAAAGTTGCTTAAAATTGCATGCTCTATCTGAATAATGAAAGGAAAAAAACATAATTTATGCTTACCTGATAAATGTATTTCTCTTGTAGTGTATCCAGTCCACGGATCATCCATTACTTGTGGGATATTCTCCTTCCCAACAGGAAGTTGCAAGAGGATCACCCACAGCAGAGCTGCTATATAGCTCCTCCCCTAACTGTCATATCCAGTCATTCGACCGAAAACAAACAGAGAAAGGAGAAACCATAGGGTGCAGTGGTGACTGTAGTTTAATTAAAATTTAGACCTGCCTTAAAAGGACAGGGTGGGCCGTGGACTGGATACACTACAAGAGAAATAAATTTATCACGGAAGCATAAATTATGTTTTCTCTTGTTAAGTGTATCCAGTCCACGGATCATCCATTACTTGTGGGATACCAATACCAAAGCTAAAGTACACGGATGATGGGAGGGACAAGGCAGGATTAAGCGGAAGGAACCACTGCCTGAAGAACCTTTCTCCCAAACACAGCCTCTGAAGAAGCAAAAGTATCAAATTTGTAAAATTTTGAAAAAGTGTGAAGCAAAGACCAAGTCGCAGCCTTGCAAATCTGTTCAACAGAGGCCTCATTTTTGAAGGCCCAGGTGGAAGCCACAGCTCTAGTAGAATGAGCTGTAATCCTTTCAGGGGGCTGCTGTCCAGCAGTCTCATAGGCTAGGCTTATTACGCTCCGAAGCCAAAAGGAAAGAGAGGTTGACGAAGCTTTTTGACCTCTCCTCTGTCCAGAGTAAACGACAAACAGGAAAGATGTTTGACGAAAATCCTTAGTAGCTTGTAAGTAAAACTTCAAGGCACGGACTACATCCAGATTATGTAAAAGACGTTCCTTCTTTGAGGAAGTTTAAGCTCCACGGGGGAGCAACAGGTTTAAACACAGGCTTAAATCTAACCAAAGCCTGGCAAAATGTCTGGACGTCTGGAACCTCTGCCAGACGCTTGTGCAAAAGAATAGACAGAGCAGAAATCTGTCCCTTTAAGGAACTAGCTGTTAATCCTTTGTCCAAGCCCTCTTGGAGAAAAGACAATATTCTAGGAATCCTAACTTTACTCCATGAGTAAGTCTTGGATTCACACCAATAAAGATATTTACTCCATATCTTGTGGTAGCAGGCTTTCGTGCCTGTATTAAAGTATCAATGACTGACTCGGAGAAGCCACGCTTTGATAGAATCAAGCGTTCAATCTCCATGCAGTCAGTCTCAGAGAAATTAGATTTGGATGATTGAAAGGACCTTGTATAAGAAGGTCCTGTCTTAGAGGCAGAGTCCATGGTGGAAAGGATGACATGTCCACTAGGCCTGCATACCAAGTCCTGCGTGGCCAGAATCACCGATGCTCTCTCCTGTTTGATTTTGGAAATCAGTCGAGGGAGCAGAGGAAACGGTGGAAACACATAAGCCAGGTTGAAGAACCAAGGCGCTGCTAGCGCATCTATCAGCGTCGCTTCTGGGTCCCTGGACCTGGATCCGTAACAAGGAAGCTTGGCGTTCTGGCGAGACGCCATGAGATCCAACTCTGGTTTGCCCCAACGATGAATCAACTGAGCAAACACCTCCGGATGGAGTTCCCACTCCCCCGGATGGAAAGTCTAATGACTTAGAAAATCCGCCTCCCAGTTCTCCACGCCTGGGATATGGATTGCTGACAGGTGGCAAGAGTGGTACTCTGCCCAGCGAATTATTTTTGAGACTTCTAACATCGCTAGGGAACTCCTGGTTCCCCCTTGATGGTTGATGTAAGCCACAGTCGTGATGTTGTCCGACTGAAATCTGATGAACCTCAGTGTTGCTAACTGAGGCCAAGCCAGAAGAGCATTGAATATCGCTCTTAACTCCAGAATATTTATTGGAAGGAGTTTCTCCTCCTGAGTCCACGATCCCTGTGCCTTCAGGGAATTCCAGACTGCACCCCAACCTAGAAGGCTGGCATCTGTTGTTACAATTGTCCAATCTGGCCTGCGAAAGGTCATACCCTTGGACAGGTGTACCCGAGACAACCACCAGAGAAGAGAATCTCTGGTCTCTTGATCCAGATTTAGCAGAGGGGACAAATCTGTGTAATCCCCATTCCACTGACTCAGCATGCATAATTGCAGCGGTCTGAGATGAAGGCGCGCAAATGGCACTATGTCCATTGCTGCTCCCATTAAGCCGATTACCTCCATACACTGAGCTACCGAAGGGCACAGAATGGAGTGAAGAACACGGCAAGCATTACAGAATCTATAAGAGTCCCTAAGAAGGAGACTCTTGTGAGTGGGGATAGAGAACTCTTTTCCTCGTTCACTTTCCACCCATGCGACCTCAGAAATGCCAGAACTATCTCTGTATGAGACTTGGCAACTTGAAAGCTTGACGCCTGTATCAGGATGTCGTCTAGATACGGAGCCACCGCTATGCCTCGCGGTCTTAGAACCACCAGAAGTGAGCCCAGAACCTTTGTAAAGATTCTCGGGGCTGTAGCCAACCCGAAGGTAATGCCTGTCTAGAAAGGCAAACCTTAGAAACCGATGATGATCTTTGTGAATCGGTATGTGAAGGTAGGCATCCTTTAAGTCTACTGTGGTCATGTACTGACCTTCTTGGATCATGGGTAGGATGGTCCGAATAGTTTCCATTTTGAAAGATGGAACTCTGAGGAATTTGTTTAAGATCTTTAGATCCAAAATTGGTCTGAAGGTTTCCTCTTTTTTGGGAACCACAAACAGATTTGAATAAAAACCCTGTCCTTGTTCCGTCCGCGGAACTGGATGGATCACTCCCATAACTAGGAGGTCTTGCACACAGCGTAGGAATGCCTCTTTCTTTATCTGATTTGCAGATAGCCTTGAAAGATGAAATCTCCCTTGTGGAGGGGAAGCTTTGAAGTCCAGAAGATATCCCTGAGATATGATCTCCAACGCCCAGGGATCCTGAACATCTCTTGCCCACGCATGGGGCGAAGAGAGAAAGTCTGCCCCCTACTAGATCCATCGCCGGATAGGGGGCCGTTCCTTCATGCTGTCTTAGAGGCAGCAGCAGGCTTTCTGGCCTGCTTGCCTTTGTTCCAGGACTGGTTAGGTTTCCAGGCCTACTTAGATTGAGCAAAAGTTCCCTCTTGTTTTGAAGCGGAGGAAGTTGATGCTGCACCTGCCTTGAAATTTCAAAAGGCACGAAAATTAGACTGTTTGGCCTTTGCTTTGGCCCTGTCCTGAGGAAGGGTGTGACCCTTACCTCCAGTAATGTCAGCAATAATTTCCTTCAAACCAGGCCCGAATAAGGTCTGCCCCTTGAAAGGAATGTTGAGTAATTTAGACTTCGAAGTCACGTCAGCTGACCAGGATTTAAGCCATAGCGCCCTACGCGCTTGGATGGCGAATCCGGAATTCTTAGCCGTTAGTTTAGTCAAATGAACAATGGCATCAGAAACAAATGAGTTAGCTAGCTTAAGTGTTCTAAGCTTGTCAATAATTTCAGTCAATGGAGCTGTATGGATGGCCTCTTCCAGGGCCTCAAACCAGAATGCCGCCACGGCCGTGACAGGCGCAATGCATGCAAGGGGCTGTAAAATAAAACCTTGTTGAATAAACATTTTCTTAAGGTAACCCTCCAATTTTTTATCCATTGGATCTGAAAAAGCACAACTGTCCTCAACCGGTATAGTAGTACGCTTTGCTAAAGTAGAAACTGCTCCCTCCACCTTAGGGACCGTCTGCCATAAGTCCCGTGTAGTGGCGTCTATTGGAAACATTTTTCTAAATATAGGAGGTGGGGAAAAAGGCACCCCCGGTCTATCCCGCTCCTTGCTAATAATTTCTGTAAGCCTTTTAGGTATAGGAAAAACATCAGTACATACCGGTACCGCATAGTATTTATCCAGCCTACACAATTTCTCTGGTACTGCAACTGTGTTACAGTCATTCAGTGCAGCTAATACCTCCCCAAGCAACACACGGAGGTTCTCAAGCTTAAATTTAAAATTAGAAATCTCTGAATCAGGTTTCCCCGAATCAGAGATGTCACCCACAGACTGAAGCTCTCCGTCCTCATGATCTGCATATTGTGACGCAGTATCAGACATGGCCCTTACAGCATCTGCACGCTCTGTATTTCTCCTAACCCCAGAGCAATCGCGCTTGCCTCTTAATTCAGGCAACCTGGATAATACCTCTGACAGGGTATTATTCATGATTGCAGCCATGTCCTGCAAGGTAATCGCTATGGGCGTCCCTGATGTAATTGGCGCCATATTAGCGTGCATCCCCTGAGCGGGAGGCGAAGGGTCTGACACGTGGGGAGAGTTAGTCGGCATAACTTCCCCCTCGTCAGAATCTTCTGGTGATATTTTTTTTATAGTTAAAGACTGATCTTTACTGTTTAAGGTGAAATCAATACATTTAGTACACATTCTCCTATGGGGCTCCACCATGGCTTTCAAACATAACAAGTAGTTTCCTCTGTGTCAGACATGTTTAAACAGACTAGCAATGAGACTAGCAAGCTGGGAAAACACTTTAAACAAGTTTACAAGCAATATAAAAACGTTACTGCACCTTTAAGAAACACAAATTTTGTCAAAATTTGAAATAAAAGTGAAAAAAGGCAGTTACACTAACAAAATTTTTACAGTGTATGTAACAAGTTAGCAGAGCATTGAACCCACTTGCAAATGGATGATTAACCCCTTAATACCCGAAACTGAATAATAAAAGACAAAAACGTTTTTTTTGTTTTTTTTGGTTTTTTTTCAAACAGTCACAACAACTGCCACAGCTCTACTGTGGCTTTTTACCTCCCTCAAAAACGACTTTGAAGCCTTTTGAGCCCTCCAGAGATGTCCTGGATCATGCAGGAAGAAGCTGAATGTCTCTGTCAGTATTTTTAGCTGCACAGAAAAGCACTAAAAAGGCCCCTCCCACTCATATTACAACAGTGGAAAGCCTAAGGAAACTGTTACTAGGCAAAATTCAAGCCAGCCATGTGGAAAAAAAACTAGGCCCCAATAAGTTTTATCACCAAATACATATAAAAAACGATTAAACATGCCAGCAAATGTTTTATATTACATTTTTATAAGAGTATGTATCTCTATTAATAAGCCTGATACCAGTCGCTATAACTGCATTTAAGGCTTTACTTACATTAGTTCGGTATCAGCAGCATTTTCTAGCAAATTCCATCCCTAGAAAAATATTAACTGCACATACCTTATTGCAGGAAAACCTGCACGCCATTCCCTCTCTGAAGTTACCTCACTCCTCAGAATATGTGAGAACAGCCATGGATCTTAGTTACTTCTGCTAAGATCATAGAAAACGCAGGCAGATTCTTCTTCTAAATACTGCCTGAGATAAACAGTACACTCCGGCACCATTTAAAAATAACAAACTTTTGATTGAAGAATAAACTAAGTATAAAACACCACACTCCTCTAACGACCTCCATCTTGGTTGAGGCTTGCAAGAGAATGACTAGATATGACAGTTAGGGGAGGAGCTATATAGCAGCTCTGCTGTGGGTGATCCTCTTGCAACTTCCTGTTGGGAAGGAGAATATCCCACAAGTAATGGATGATCCGTGGACTGGATACACTTAACAAGAGAAAAGTGGGTTCAGTATCCCTTTAACACCACCTAGGTAACATGAATTGTTTAGTTCACAACACCAGAGAGTAATAAGATTGCAAAATTCATAGCAATATAAAACTTTATTTGGTGAATCCGCTGAGGTTTACTCACATAGGTACCCATTCAAATCCATTAGGATTCTTTTACAAATGGCATTGCATTTCAATTAATCAATCTGTGAACATTCTATGTGTGTCCTAAATGTTATGAAGAATTCAATGGAAGTATGCATGCATTCTTTCAAGGATGGGTATTAGGTAAGTGGCTATGTAATTTGTGTTATTCAGGTTTTAACTAAAATACTTTCATATAACATATTTGTAAAGATCATCACACATATTGTAGATTTACTACAAACTTAAACATGAATGTTTTTCAGAAAATGTAAGTAATGTAATTAAAACATGCACTGCTTTTAGAAAGCATATTATTAATCATAGCTTCTATAATGGTCTGAGGGGGCAAGAGGATTGGTAATGTTGGTGTCACTCTGTAAATATGCTTCTAGTTCCACCACAATCATATCCTCATTTGCTAGTCGTTGAGCGAAACTGCCCAGTAATTATGGTTGTTCTGCATCTTGCCATGTAGCTCACCCATCAGTGAAATTGTCTTACAACAGCAGACATGATGCCAGCAAGAGGAGGCAGTAACTGGCTAGTTGAGTGCTGGCTACCAGTGTAGACCATAATAATGTTGGTATCTTCAGCACCAATACGACCTCATGTAGTGATTGCCAGTGCAGGGGAGGCAGAGAAAGGAACCATCAGTGAGGTTTATGCATGGAGGTTTTGGCTCTAATGTTGTTCTTCAAGAGGATTGGAAACAGGATGAAGTCACTTTGAGTTGCATTGAGCACACATCTAACAGATTGGATCAGGTGGCTACTTTCCCAATCTATAAGACACCTCATCATTTTGTGAAAAATAGGGGCACTGATGAGGGGGCCATTGTTCTTCATAATCCTCTTCATAAAGCTATTCACCTTGTTCTTTAATTATCAGCAATGCCACTGTTTAAACACACACACAAACACACTTGTAGAAAAAAAAGGAATACTAGTTAGCTAAGTAGGAATTTAACTAATTAAAAACACATCATTACCCATGTATACATTTTTTATTCTACTATAAAAATACACATTAAAGTGAATTGCTAAATCCTATTCAATAAAATGTTTACCCCCATTCCAATGAATTTCATGCCAATATTTAAAAACATATACATGTATATGTGTCATGGCTTGACAAATCTGGGAGATACAGTATGTACCTGAAACCCTTAATAATTTACTCTGGCTGGCACTCAGGAAAGTAACCATGCCATGGCACTTGCAGGAGTAACAGCTGTACCTATTTCCCTCTGGTGTGCATGTTTGACTCTTATATTACTATGCAAATCTGTATGTTCAATGATGGATACACTCTTAGCATAACACTATCGGCTGTGTCCAGGAATGAGATACTACAAGTCATTCATTTTTTAGAACAAAAAAAAAAAAAAACAACAAAAAATGGAACAGGTCTGCTAATTAGAATGATATTCAGGAGATGACAAATATATCTTAATTATACCTGCAAACATACATATGTTACTGTGTATCTGTCTTTGTTAACACACATCTATATAGCTATAGATATATCTATATCAATGGATAGATCTATGATAGATGATAGATAGACAAATAGAATGCAAGTTCAATCCTATTGGCTGATTGGATCAGCCATTAGGATTGAACTTCAATCCTATTGGCTGATTGCATCAGCCAATAGGATTTTTTTTTACCTTAATTCCGATTGGCTGATTGGCCGATTGGCTGAATTCTAACAGCCAATCGGAATCTAAGGGACGCCATCTTGGAGGAGGTCACTTAAAGGAACCTTCATTCATCGGGTAGTCGTCGGATGAAGAGGATGCTCTGTGTCGGATGTCTTGAAGATGGAGACGCTCCGCGTCGGATGGATGAAGATAGAAGATGCCATCTGGATGAAGACTTCTGCCAGCTTCGTTGAGGACTTCAGCCTGGTTGGATAAAGACTTCTGCTGCTTCCTTGAGGATGGATGTCCGGTCTTCAGAACTGTAAGTCGATCATTAAGGGGGTTAGTGTTAGGTTTTTTTAAGGGTGTGTTGGGTGGGTTTTATTTTTAGGTTAGGGTTTTGGCCACAAAAGAGCTAACTGCCCTTTTAATGGCAATGCCCATCTAAATGCCCTTTTTAGGGCAATAGGGAGCTTAGTTTTTTTTAGATAGTATTTTATTTGGAGGGTTGGTTGTGTGGGTGGTGGGTTTTACTGTTGGGGGGGGGTTGTTTGTATTTTTTTTTTACAGGTAAAAGAGCTGATTACTTTGGGGCAATTGGTAGTTTAGTTTAGGCTAGGGTTTTTTTTTCATTTGGGGGGACTTTTTTAATTTTGATTGGGCTATTAGATTTGGTGTAATTAGTTTAAATATCTTGTAATTTATTTATTTTTTTCTGTAATTTAGTGGGGGGGTTGTACTTTAGCTAATTTAATTTAATTTATTTAATTGTTGTTAATTTAGTTAATTTATTTCATTATAGTGTAGTGTTAGGTGTTATTGTAACTTAGGTTAGGTTTTATTTTACAGGTACTTTTGTATTTATTTTAGCTAGGTAGTTATTAAATAGTTAATAACTATTTAATAACTATTCTACCTAGTTAAAATAAATACAAACTTGCCTGTAAAAATAACTATTAGTTATATTGTAGCTATCTTAGGGTTTATTTTATAGGTAAGTATTTAGTTTTAAATAGGAATAATGTAGTTAATGATAGGAATTTTTAGTTAGATTTATTTTAATTCTATTTAAGTTAGGGGGTGTTAGGGTTAGACTTAGGTTTCAGGGTTAATACATTTAGTATAGTGGCGGCGACGTTGGAGGCGGCAAATTAGGGGTTAGTAAATGTAGGTAGATGGCGGTGATGTTAGGGACGGCAGATTAGGGGTTAAAAATATTTAACTAATGTTTGCAAGGCGGGAGTGCGGCGGTTTAGGGGTTAATATGTTTATTATAGTTGCGGCGAAGTTGGGGGCAGCAGATTAGGGGTTAATAAATGTAGGTAGGTTGCAGCAACATTGGGGGCAGCAGATTAGAGGTTAATAAATATTATGTAGGTGTTGGCGATGTTGGGGGCAGCAGATTAGGGGTTCATAAGTATAATGTAGGTGGGGGCTGTGTCCAGACTGGCAGATTAGGGGTTAATAAATATAATGCAGGTGTCGGCGATGTCAGGGCGGCATATTAGGGGTTAATAAATGTAAGATTAGGGGTGTTTAGACTCAGGGTTCATGTTAGGGTGTTAGGTGTAAGCATAAATTTTATTTCCCCATAGGAATCAATTGGGCTGTGTTACTGAGTTTAACGCTGCTTTATTGCAGGTGTTTTTTTCAGCCGGCTCTCCCCGTTGATGCCTATGGGGAAATTGTGCATGAACAAGTACGACCAGCTCACCGCTGACTTAAGCAGCGCTGGTATTGAAGTGAGATATGGAGCTAAATTTTGCTCTACGCTCACTTCTTGCCTTTTAACGATGGGTTTGTAAAAACCCATAATACCAGCACTGTAGGTAAGTGAGAGGTGAGAAAAAAACTGCTCGTTAGCACCGCACAGCTCAAAACGAAAAACTCGTAATCTAGCTGATAGTGTGCAAAAAGAGACTGCACCCTGAGTGGCACTGGCCTTGTGGACAAGCACGGACGTTTTTCTAGCTAGTGTTCTGTCTCAGTGAGTGCATCTCTCTATTTTCTTGAAAAGAGAACGTTACACAGGATTCTTACTGTATTATTCAGTTATAGTTTGTCATGAGGAAAAAGCCAAACATAATCCAAACTCAACAAAAATATAAACAGTCTTTTTTCCTCTTAAATTTATAACTTAAAGTCCCATTTTTCCTATTAGGCAGTGTATCTCACAAAGTAAATAGAATAGCACATAAGTCAGATCCCAATTGGTAATCTTGATACTTTCAGCAAACAAACATAAAGGGGCTTATTTATTAATGTGCGAGCGGACATGATACGATGTAGCGGATCATGTTCCCCGCACATCAATAAATGCCGACAGCATACACTGTTGGCATTTATCATTGCACCAGCAGTTCTGGTGAACTGCTGGTGCAATGCCGCCCCCTGCAGATTCACGGCCAATAGCAGGGGGTGTCAATCAGCCCGATTGTATTCGATCGGGTTGATTTCTGTCCGTGGCCTCAGAGCAGACAGACAAGTTATGGAGCAGCGGTCTTTAAACAAGAGCTTGATAAATCGGCCCCAAAGTGTCTTTACAGGGAGTGCAGAATTATTAGGCAAGTTGTATTTTTGAGGATTAATTTTATTATTGAACAACAACCATGTTCTCAATGAACCCAAAAAACTCATTAATATCAAAGCTGAATAGTTTTGGAAGTAGTTTTTAGTTTGTTTTTAGTTATAGCTATTTTAGGGGGATATCTGTGTGCAGGTGACTATTACTGTGCATAATTATTAGGCAACTTAACAAAAAACAAATATATACCCATTTCAATTATTTATTTTTACCAGTGAAACCAATATAACATCTCAACATTCACAAATATACATTTTTGACATTCAAAAACAAAACAAAAACAAATCAGTGACCAATATAGCCACCTTTCTTTGCAAGGACACTCAAAAGCCTGCCATCCATGGATTCTGTCAGTGTTTTGATCTGTTCACCATCAACATTGCGTGCAGCAGCAACCACAGCCTCCCAGACACTGTTCAGAGAGGTGTACTGTTTTCCCTCCTTGTAAATCTCACATTTGATGATGGACCACAGGTTCTCAATGGGGTTCAGATCAGGTGAACAAGGAGGCCATGTCATTAGATTTTCTTCTTTTATACCCTTTCTTGCCAGCCACGCTGTGGGAGTACTTGGACGCGTGTGATGGAGCATTGTCCTGCATGAAAATCATGTTTTTCTTGAAGGATGCAGACTTCTTCCTGTACCACTGCTTGAAGAAGGTGTCTTCCAGAAACTGGCAGTAGGACTGGGAGTTGAGCTTGACTCCATCCTCAACCCGAAAAGGCCCCACAAGCTCATCTTTGATGATACCAGCCCAAACCAGTACTCCACCTCCACCTTGCTGGCGTCTGAGTCGGACTGGAGCTCTCTGCCCTTTACCAATCCAGCCACGGGCCCATCCATCTGGCCCATCAAGACTCACTCTCATTTCATCAGTCCATAAAACCTTTGAAAAATCAGTCTTGAGATATTTCTTGGCCCAGTCTTGACGTTTCAGCTTGTGTGTCTTGTTCAGTGGTGGTCGTCTTTCAGCCTTTCTTACCTTGGCCATGTCTCTGAGTATTGCACACCTTGTGCTTTTGGGCACTCCAGTGATGTTGCAGCTCTGAAATATGGCCAAACTGGTGGCAAGTGGCATCTTGGCAGCTGCACGC
The DNA here is from genome assembly GCF_027579735.1 of Bombina bombina. Classification (NCBI taxonomy): domain Eukaryota; kingdom Metazoa; phylum Chordata; class Amphibia; order Anura; family Bombinatoridae; genus Bombina; species Bombina bombina. The sequence goes on from NC_069500.1 coordinate 1,271,885,776, forward strand.
TTGACTTTTCTCAGTTCATGGGCAGTTATTTTGAGCCTTGGTTTGTCCACACGCTTTTTGCGACCCTGTTGACTATTTTGAATGAAACGCTTGATTGTTCGATGATCACGCTTCAGAAGCTTTGCAATTTTAAGAGTGCTGCATCCCTCTGCAAGATATCTCACTATTTTGACTTTTCTGAGCCTGTCAAGTCCTTCTTTTGACCCATTTTGCCAAAGGAAAGGAAGTTGCCTAATAATTATGCACACCTGATATAGGGTGTTGATGTCATTAGACCACACCCCTTCTCATTACAGAGATGCACATCACCTAATATGCTTAATTGGTAGTAGGCTTTCGAGCCTATACAGCTTGGAGTAAGACAACATGCATAAAGAGGATGATGTGGTCAAAATACTCATTTGCCTAATAATTCTGCACTCCCTGTAATTTCAAAAGAGTAGCCCCAGTTTGCAAATCAGATCCAAATAGCAGACTTGATGCTTTAAGTAAATTAAAAGTGTATTTAAAACCAGAGGGCAGATCCAGAATGCACTTTAGATTGCAATTAGTAGTCTTGATGTTTCCAGCATGCATATAAAAACGCTAAATCCAAAGATAGGAAAGATTCGCAATAAGGAGGTAATCCAACATTCAAGATAGGTTGGAAGTATTAGTAAAAGTCCTTTTGTTATGAAAATCGGTCAGCAGACACAGGTTTAATATGCAGTTGATTTTCAGTAGAACAAGACAGATTTTTTGCAACACAAGGCAGAAAACATAATAAATTAACACAGCACTTAATGGGCAGGGAATGCCTTAAGAAGCATAGGAGAAAAAAGGGGAGTGTTTTCTAAAAGGTAAACTTGTTAAAGTGATGTTATCACCATATAATCATAAAGTAGCAGAATGTGACATATCCCCCCTCCCCCCCCCTGGCAAAGATCTCCCTCAGGAAGATGAAGGTGTGGGTTTGCTAGGGTTGGATTAATTGAAAACTGATTGTGCCAGTAAGGATCATTTTGTCTAAGCTTGTCCAATTCTTATGAGGCAGAAACATGAAAGAATGTTTTTTACATATGTCCAAAGCTTCCCTCCAGACATCTCATTGTTCTCCCCATTAACTTTGCACAGGGATCAACGTCAGATCATTGCAGAAGCAATTATTGACTCTGGAGCTTTTGGAACATTTGTGGATGCAAAATTTGTTGCCCAAAATAAAATTATGTGTGTGTTAAAGCAAACTCATGTGCCTATAAAAGTTATTGATGGCTCATATTTCTTTGAAGGTTCCACTTAAACACCACACCATACCCCTACAAGTAACCAGCTGAAAATATATGACCACACAGACCTTATGATTGTCCCATAGATACAATGCCCGGTTCTATCATACCATTTGGTTGTATTTATCCCCTCTCTCAACAAGAACTACAACATCTTTGGCAATACCTTGATGACAACCTAAGGAAAGGATTAATCCGACCTTCCACTTCCTCAGCTGCTGCGGCTATGTTTTTTGTTAAAAACAAGGATGGATTGCTCAGACCTATCATCGATTACAGAGCTCTAAATGCAGTAACCATCAAGAACTTCAGGCTCCGTGAACAAAAGCTTTATGCCAAACTAGAAAAATGTCAATTTCATGTAGATGCAATAAAATTTTTAGGGTATGTCATTTCTCCAAAAGGGGTTTATATGGATTCAGATAAGATTAATGCCATTAGAAACTGGCTTATACCAACAACCCGAAAGACGTTACGTTTCTTAGGTTTCAGTAACTTCTATAGTCAAACCTCTCACTATTCTAACTGCCAACACAACTAAATTAATTTGGCCTCAAGATGCAAAAAAAGCTTTTGATACTTTAAAAACTTAATTTAACACTGCCCTATTGCTCCATTTACCAAATCCAGATTATCAATACATACTGGAAGTCAATGCCTCTAATACTGGTTTGGGGTGCGATTCTTTCACAACAGACTGATTATATCATCTGCCCGCACTCCCTGTAGCATACTACTCTAGATCTTTAAAATGATTAAATGATGCAGAAAATAAATTATTCCATAGGGGATAAAAAATTACTGATAATAAAATCTGCTTTGGAGACTTGGAGACATTTACTGGAAGGAACTAAAAAACCATTCATTGTATATACCGACCATAAAATTTTAGAGTATCTTAAAAGAAATAAAACCTTGTCTTTAAGACAAGTCAGATGGAGCCTGTTCTTTGATAGATTTGATTATATCATTACCTACAGGCCTGGAGCAAAAAACATTAAGGCTGATTCTCTCTGAAGACAGCAAGAACAGCTCCCAGATATTCAACCCTCAACCACCATTACACCCAAAGAACGTGTAATCTGCTTTACTTCTCCTCTTGAAAAATAAATTTTACGTGCATTGGAATTTGATTAAAATATTCCATTACCTAAACTTACTCAAAAACCATCAGGCCTATACTATCATGGGGACCGAATCTACATACCATCTTCACTCAGGAATGAGTTACTCAAACATTATGATGCTCCTTTATCTGGACATTGCGGTATTACTAAAACATTGGACCTAATCAAGAGGAATTACTGGTGGCCTAACCTAGTTAATTACATCTATGAGTACGTACAAACTTGTGATGTTTGCTCAAGAAATAAATTGGATCACAAAAAACCTTTTGGTTACTTGATTCCAATGTCAATCCCAGATCTCCCATGGACAGTTATCTTGATAGACTTTATAGTTGAACTTCCACCCTCCAACTCTCATAACACCATATTGTTGGTTGTGGATCACTTCACGAAATTAGCTCATTTCATTCCTCTCTGACAACTTCCTACAGCTACAAAAACTGCCAAAGTTTCTCTCTCCAATGTCGTTAAACTGCATGGTCTACCTTCTACCATAATATCCGATTGTGGGACACAATTTTCCTCCAAGTTCTGGAAATAACTATACAAAACTCTTAAAATTAATTCCAAGCTAATTAGTGCCTACCATCCACAAAGCAATGGTTTAATAGAAAGAGTAAACTAAACTTTATAACAATACCTTTGATGTTACACCTCTCATCTTCAAGAAGATTGGTTCCATTTACTTCCCATGGTGGAGTTTGCTTATAACAATTCTATTAGCTCATCAACTAAAACCATTCCATTCTTCTCAACCTATGGATATCATCCTACTACTCTTCTACCTCTTACCACTAGTACGAATTCACCCTCTGTTTCTACCTTATTGGAAAACATTACTGATGGATTCACCTTACTAAAAAACCACTTATCCAATGCCCAAACAAAACAAAAATACTACTACGATCAACATCGTAGGCCTGCACCTACATACAAGCCAGTTAAACTTGCTTGGCTCTCCACAAAAAATCTGAAATTGAATGTGCCATCTGAAAAACTGGCTAATCAGTTTGTTGGACCATTCCCTGTTAAGCAAATTATTAACCCAAATGCTGTTGTTCTTGAATTACCCAGCTACTTCAAAATTCGCCCAATCTTTCACGTCTCTCTAGTTAAAACATGTTTTAGGATGATAACCCCAACAGACAGAAAATTCCTCAACCTCCTTTACTTATTGATAACCAACTTGAATATGAAGTAGGTAAAATACTCGATTCTTGGATCAGATATGGGGAATTACAGTATCTGGTACATTGGCGTGGTTACAGAACAGAAGACGACTTTTAGATCCCACACACAGACGTGCATTCACAAACGACTTACTTCAGCTTTTCATAGACTACATACTAACAAACCTAGGCTGGAATCCTCATAGAGTTTTATGCTGTCCCTCAGTCTGAATTTGCAAATACTCTAATCTACTGCTGCCTGTTTTTTTTTTTTTCATCTACAACCTTCCTAATTTACATCTTACTGCCTACAGTCATTCTGAACTTCTGTCTTTTTCTCAAAAACTCTCTGTATAACATTTGGAATCATTTTCTGTGATCATGCTGCTTTTTTTGTGGAAGCTTCTGTTCACAGCAAACACAGACACTGAAAAGCTGAGCAAGAGTTCTAAGGCTATTGAAAGCATCTAGACAACTTTAAAGTAAGAACTTTCTAATGTATTTCTCTGTATTATTATTATTAGATATTTCACTTTATTTTGTCTCACATTAAATTATATGTTTTAGACAGTTTACATGCAGTTAAACTGTTGTTTTATTTTGTAGCTACATTCCAAATCATTTACTCATTACTATAAACAAATCTGTGTGTTTATGACTAAAAACAATAAATTCATTACACTAAAAGCTACACATACTTCCAACAGAACCTAAAAAGGTTGTTAAGCATTGCAGTAAGTTACATGGAAGTCAAATCTTTCTTTTTTTTTTTAAAAAAAACAATTTTTATTGAAGTTGCACATATAAATAACATACAGAATTTGCCCATCAAGTGTATTAACATCAAAATAAAAGTCATAACATTGTTATATATATGTTAGTCTTGTCTAATAAAGCTTTGGGCTATCTGAAATAAAACTTCATTTTATGTTTTAATAGTTGGAACATGGTCTCCACACCTATAGGGTAAATAAACTCTAGTTTCCTATTAGTGCTGACCTGATGTGGAGAGTTGGCTTCTGTAGTGAACTCAGATGGGTCATAGAACATGGGGAAGGAAAGGTGTTACAGTGGACAAGAGCCACTCGAGTTATAAGGTAAGAGGAAAGGGGGGGCTGGGAAGAAAGAAGGGCGGAGCCAACTATAGTAGTGTCGCAGAGTGAGCTTACAAGTAGGGCTGGCTAAACTATGTATGCGAGCAAGGCAATAATTAAACTAGGGAGCTAATGAGAACTAATCATCTCAGGGCTATTTTTTCAATGAAGTCTGGTTGTGGGGAAGTACAGATGATCCTAGCTTGGTCCTTTACCAGAAACAGAGGACAGAGGACAAATGTACCTAAATATTTAATATCAGCTAATTTTCTCATACTGAGTGTCTAGGTATCTAAAACTGACCAGCGTGTTCAATGCGCATCCCTGACCAATAACATTTAAAATTCCAAATGAATATGGCTCTTGGAAATTAGATGAGTATGACATAAAGGTATATTCTGTCATGAAGTTCTCAGTTTCTCAGCTTGGGGGTACATTATGTAGGAGGAGGAAAGGAGATATAGCACACAGACACATAAAGCAAACAGCCTCGTACTTGGAGGGCAAAAAAGTTGTCATTGTAAACCCTTATACATGGATATTATTAGGTGGCTTTAGGAGCTTGCGCATGATATAAATAGGGAATTATTGCTAAACAGATGGAACTAAGTGAGGTTAAAGCAATGCTGCTATAAGGAGAACACCAAGTAAGGTTAAAAGTACATTAGGCACCAATATCAGAGGTAAACATTCAGTCTAGGTAACTATGTCTAAGTGGATAGTACCCATTATGCCAGCTGTATATTTTGTGCCCTATATCTCATCTAGAACTTTTTATATATCTATATAGCAATTGAACACATAGGAAGAAACTAAACATTTAAAAAGAGAAACAAACAATGAAGTTATTAAAGCTCAAACATGTACTAGTTAAGCAGAAGCTACTATGAGGGTTCACAGTATAATGAGCTGCAAAAGTAGCTTATTAGCAGCATATGGACTTACGTCCCAAATTGAGGCCCCATAAGTGGTGACCAGGTAGCAGTAAAATATAGTGAACTAGGGATTAGGTAGTTATAGATATCATCAAGCTGATTGAGATATCTTTTTTGAAAAAATGCCTTGAATTGAATATTGTACCCAAAGGTCTGATGATAATTAAAGATTGCTCATTTAATACCAACTCGAAGGAGTTCACTGATAATTGGAATAAAGTTATAACTGAGGCTTCTCAAGATTTAATGAGACTCATTATCAAATACAGGGAGCTACTATTAACTCAATTGGATTCTGAGATATCAATTGAGGAAAAAAAGGGAATTATTTAAGGATTCCCAGACCTTTAAGGAGAAGCAAGAGCATCTATACTCCAAAATAAATAAACTTAAAGATGATACCATTGCGAAAAAAAACAAGAAAATCAATAGGGATCTCAATGCAATTCAAGATAATTCTGAGAACCCTGAAAACATTGGGAATGATCCAATGTTAATTGAATCAGTGGTAAAAACTAATTCAACTAAGGTTCCGACCAAAGAAAATTGGATAGAGGCTTATCCTAAAGAGGGTCCCATGAATAGACCTATTAACACCATACAAGGACCAATAACTCATAGAAATGTGACCAATGGTCCCTCCTATAGACCACAATTAAGAAGATCATATGATGATGATTATCAAGGCTACCAACAAAGAGGAAACCAATACAACAATATGGGATATCAAAGACCCTTTGTTAACAATAGAAGTTAAAGAGGGTCTAATACGCATAGAGGAAATTGGCATAACAATCCCCGTCATCATCATAGATCCTATGGGAGTTATGAGCCTTATAACACACCTCAATATCAATCAAGAAGAGGCCATTATCCATCGAGCTGGAATAATGGATATCACAACAGACCATAACAGCCACTTATGAATAAAGACAACCATGGACAGTTCCAACAAAGGTATGACAATCCAGAGTTTGACCAACAACACCGACTAAGAGAACAACACAGTGAGCATCAATATAGCGACCAGATGATGAACCATCCCCCCCAAAGGAATAACAGGGGACAACACCATGACTGGAGGAACAACCCTATTGAGGTGACCAATAGATTTCCCCCCCCTAGCGACCCCCACCACAAGAAGAATAATGGATACACCTAGAGATGATAACCACATAGCATCTACTTCCACTAATCTTTTTTTAGAGGTGGGCCGAAATGACCCCCCGGTGCTGGAACAAAGAGGGAAAAGGAAACAAATCACACTGGAAGATGTGGATACCCCAGTAAAAAGAAGACACACAGGGGACGAAGGTCGGGATCTAGATATAAGAACAGACCCCATCTGGTCAAAACAACATCAGAAACATTAGAAACCAGACAAGTCACAGTGGAAAAAGACAACAAAAATGAAGACAAAGAAGTCAAAGGAGTTTTTAATCTAAGCAACATCAGCTTGGAAGGTAAAGAAAATAAATTATTGGGGCTAGGTCTATCATATGCACCCTCTAGAGGATTGGACAAATTCCAAACATATCTAAATACGAAGGAGTTCATAAGAAAACTCACATTGAAGAGATATTTTTTAAAGTCACCAATGGAGAGAAGTGTCTCCATCAAAGGGAACATCGCTACAGAGGATCAATTCCAACACTCTGATCTCAAACCGAAGTCCCATTTCTATCCCACCCATTGTAAAGGGCCAGCCATCGAAACATTCAAAACAATGGTGTGCAATGATATAAAGAAATTAAAAACAAATAAGGCATATAAAAGAAATCTTAGTGCCCAACAACTCAATACCATATCAAAATTAGGGAAGAATCATGACATTGTCATTAAATCAGCCGACAAAGGCGGGGGGATTGTGATAATGAACAAGACAGACTACAAGAAAGAATCTGGAAGAATTCTAGGAGATAAAGACACCTATGAAATCTTGAAAGCTGACCCGACCAGTGAATATAAAAGAAGACTTGATGATCTACTCACTGAGGCTAACAAATTTGGCATCCTAAATGATAAAGAACTTCGTTATATAAGTGTGAAACATCCCAAGATCCCAGTACTCTACCGTCTGCCTAAAATTCATAAGAATTTGGCCAACCCACCTGGGAGGCCAATAATATCAGGCATAGGATCGGTGTCGAGCAATTTATCTGAATATATAGATAAGAAACTGCAACCATATGTCAGAACATTACTGTTATATTTAAGGGACTCCACCGAAGTACTGAATATACTAAGAAACATGGAATGGGATGAAAGTTACATCTTAATCACCAGCGATGTAACATTGTTATATACCTCCATTCCACATGAGAAGGGACTGGAGTCCATCAGTTACTTCTTGGATAAAGATGAAAGTATGCCACAACCCCAGAAGAGGTTCATACTGGATGGAATAGAATATATCCTTAAACATAACTATTTCTATTGTGATAAAGTTTTCTATCGACAAGTGTGTGGGACAGCCATGGGGACCAGGTTCGCGCCCAGCTACGCTAATCTCTATATGGGAAGATGGGAAACTATTTTTTGGGATTCCTGTCCGGCGGGCGTGGACCTGGTCTTATACAAAAGGTATATAGACGACCTTCTAATCATCTGGAAGGGGAGGTGAAGAGGATTTAAGACACACATGTATAGTGAGATGCGACTCAAGATACTCGCCAGCTGCCTCTCCGCGATCAAGGCCATCAGGAATGAAGTACTCGTCTGCGGCTGTGGGGTGTAATACAGCAGTTGGTGAGTACTGAGGTTCCGCATTTTCAGGATCTCTCTTCGGCCTTATTATTGAGCTCCCGGCTGCCGCTGGGGTCACAAGTAGTGATGTCACGAACCTAAAAATTTGGGTTCGCGAACTGCGAATGCAAACTCCCGCAAAAGTTCGCGAACCGGGCGAACCCCCATTGATTTCAATGGGCAGGCGAATTTTAAAACCCACAGGGACACTTTCTGGCCACAATAGTGATGGGAAAGTTGTTTCAAGGGTACTAACACCTGGACTGTGGCATGCCGGAGGGGGATCCATGGCAAAACTCCCACGGAAAATTACATAGTTGATGCAGAGTCTGGTTTTAATCCATAAAGGGCATAAATCACCTAACATTCCTAAATTGTTTGGAATAACGTGCTTTGAAACATCAGGTATGATGTTGTATCGATCAGGTAGTGTAAGGGTAACGCCCGCTTCACAGTGACAGACCAAACTCCCGCAGTGGGTACAACATCATCATCATCACACCGTACGTCCATGTGTGTAATGCTGCCTGACTGAGACATATCCCTGTTATCTACATCCTCTGGCAATAATGGTTGCGCATCACTCATTTCTTCCAGCTGATGTGTAAATAACTCCTCTGACAGATCAAGTGAAGCGGCTGTGGTGCTAGTGTTGGTGGTGGCGGCAGGCGGGCGGGCGAGTGGTAACTTGAGAGGTGCTGCCCGAAGATAAGCTGGAGGAGGATGGTGCGTCAAGGTTCGGAGCGGAAGCTATTGGGTGTCCTGTGTTAAAAAGTCAACTATGTCCTCAGAACTTTTTGAGTTCATGTTATGTGGCCTATGAACACTGGGCATTATTCTAGGGCCAAAGGGAATCACAGCACCACGACGGCACCTGCGGGGTGGCCTGCCTCTGCCTGTCATTTTTTTTTAAATGTACTCTTACACTACTATTAAACAAGATATGAGTGGTGCCACTGGGCAAGTGGGCACAGTATACGCTGTGAGCCTGACACAAAAAAGCAGACTGATGTTTCACAGTCCAAAAAGTTTTTTTTGTTTTTTTTTATGAAAAAAGTTTTTATTGATTTTTCAACAGTTTACAAATTACAAATAGCAAATCAGACCAACCACATTACATTTTCAAACACTTTACAAATCTTCTTACCACCATCTGAGATGACCAAAGGTACTTAGCCCATTTGGAGGAGGACCCGGCCAGTGAAGATACTAGTGTATTCCCTGAGCAATTTATCTGAAATTCCGACCCCTGCCCAAGGGAAGATTGGATTTGACTTTATGAACAAAAAAGTGAGGAAATGTGCTGTGACCCACCCAAACTAACTGAGCAGGAGAGGAGAGGGCAGGGACCATGTCTGATGCCCCCATCCCATCCACCCCCATCCCCTTTATTTATTTCTGGCCTCACTGTACATTATCCAGGGTTCCCACATCCGCAAAAACTGTTCTTTATTATCTAATATATCTGCAGAGGCGCTGCTCATTTGATAATAGTAATCAATTTTATTCCTAATTATCAGAAAAGAGGGAATCATGGTCTTCCAATACCTTGCAATGGTTATCTTAGTTATAGTGCAAATCAGTGCCACTAACTTATTTGCTCTTGGAGACAAGCCTGGAAGAGGTTCGTGTAGTAATGCTTGGGTTGGGGTTAAATTAATCTGCTTGTCCATGACGTTTTTTTTGTTTTTAAATGTACACTTACACTACTATTAAACAAGATATGAGTTGTGCCACTGGGTAAGTGGGCACAGTATATGCTGTGAGCCTGAAACAAAAAAGCAGACTGATGTTTCACAATCCAAAAAGTTTATTTTTTTTAAATGTACACTTACACTACTATTAAACAAGATATGAGTGGTGGCACTGGGCAAGTGGGCACAGTATACGCTGTGAGCAGGAAACAAAAAAGCAGACTGATGTTTCACAATCCAAAAAGTTTATTTTTTTTAAATGTACACTTACACTACTATTAAACAAGATATGAGTGGTGGCACTGGGCAAGTGGGCACAGTATACGCTGTGAGCAGGAAACAAAAAAGCAGACTGATGTTTCACAATCCAAAAAGTTTATTTTTTTAAATGTACACTTACACTACTATTAAACAAGAAGATATGAGTGGTGGCACTGAGGATGGAAGTAGGCACAGTATATGCTGGGAGCCTGACACACAGGCTGGCACTAGGCTGACCTGGCAACTAAAATTCAATAACACTACCAGACTGATGTAAAAAAAAAAATTCAAAAAATTTACACTAATGTTACAACAGATATGAGTGGTGGCACTGAGGAATTAATCACAGTATATGCTTGCTGTGGGCCTGGCACACAGGCCTGATGGAAAATGAAATTAAATTAAACTTGCAATTAGCAAACTAATGTAAAAGTTTTGTTTTTTAAATTTAAAATAATGTTACACCAGATATAAGTGGTGGGGGTGGCACAGAGCAATTAATTATGCTGTGTGCCTGAGAGACCCAGGCCTGATGGAAAATGAAATTAGATTACACTAACAAACTAATTTAAATTTGTTTTTTTTTAAATTTACAATAATGTTACACTACCAGATATGAGTGGTGGCACAGAGGAATTAATCACAAAATTAGATTAAACTTGCAATTAGCAAACTAATGTAAAAGTTGTTGTTTTTTTAATTTAAAATAATGTTACACCAGATATGAGTGGTGGCAGTGAGCAAGTTGGCACAATATATGCTGTGAGGCTCACACACAGGCTGGTGGCAGGCAGGCAAATGCCGAAAAAAAAAAAACGACTGGAGTTCTAGCCCTATGCAAAAAAAAAAAAAAAAAAGACTGAAAAAAAATAATAAAAAAAGACTAATGTAGCCCTAAAAAGGGCTTTTTGGGGTGCTGTCCTTACAGCAGAGATCAGATGAGTCCTTCAGGACTGTAGTGGAGACTGAATACACTAGCCTAGCTATCAATTTCCGATTAAAATCTGGAGCTGCAACACTAAACCTCTTCTCTATTCAAAAGCTGCCCGTGACCTGGGAGGGTCTGGAAGGGAGTGTCTGCTGCTGATTGGCTGTAATGTGTCTGCAGACTGTGAGATACAGGGTCAAAGTTTCCTCAATGATGACGAATAGGGGGCGGATCGAACATCGCATATGTTCGCCTGCGGCGGCGAACGCAAACAAGCTATATTCGCCAGGAACTGTTCTCCGGCGAACAGTTCGGGACATCACTAGTCACAAGTCTGCATGGTATGACGTTCTTTGAGCGCCCTGTCTCTGTTAAAGTTGCACGGTCTTCAGATCTGCTAGGATAAAATGAGGGCTCCAGTGTAGGAAGATGTAGAGAAGAGGGATGAGCCAGAGGCTGCTCTGGGTTTATTTTCGGTGCCACGATATGGGTTAGTGGCACAACTTGTTCCCTCAGTACTTCCGTTAGATCTTTGAATCTGCGGGCCATCAGGTTAATGCCGCAAGCTGTGCTAGTATAACGTCCTGAAACTCCTCCATATCCCACCTGGAGCCCCATTACTGATCTGGTGTGTGGTAGAACTCAAGGTATGTATAGGGCACCTCATGGGAGGAAGATGGCTGCTTCCCAACATCTACTGTGGCAGCTTTCCCAGGTTTAATTGGTAGCGATCTTCCGTGGTTAGGTGACCAAACACTCACAAGTTCTTCATATAGACTGATCCTTAGTGTAAAGGTGAATTAGGCTGTACTGAGCGGTCATATATGAATAAATTTTCAGAATCACTCCGGAGCTCTAGCAAAATACGACCGCTCAGATACAGAGCTGGCTCCGCCCCCCGGAAGTCAAATCTTTCAATGTACAGAGCCCAACGTGCTAACCTGGAAGTTAATCTTTTAGCAGATTTGAGGTTGTGGTAAGATTTTTGTGATCTGTTAGGATGAGTAAAGGTCTTGAAGTACCCTCTAATAAGTGTCTCCATTCATCCAGTGATGATTTGATTACCAGTAACTCTTTTTCTCTGACGGTATAGTTTCTTTCAGATGGTGTAAGTTTGCGAGAGTGAAAAGCAATAGGGAACAAAGGGCTATTGGAACTTTTTCTTTGAGACAATATTGCCCCTAGGGCAAAAGCATAGGAATCCACTTCTAGCACATATGTCAAGTTAGGGTCAGGTAACCTTAGAATAGGAGCAGTTGTAAACATTTCTTTCACAGTATTGAATGCTATATCGGCTTCCATACCCCAGATAAAAGGGATGTCTATTTGGGTTAGGTCAGTAAGAGGAGTAATGATATTAGAAAATCATTGTATACATTTTCTGCAGAAATTTGCAAAGCCAATGAAATGTTGCACTTCTGTTTTAGAGGTAGGAATTGGCCAGGATAAAATGGCATCTATTTTCTTTGGATCCATTTGTATGAAGGAAGGAGAGATTATATATCCAAGGAATGAAATAGAGGTGTTTTCAAAAACACACTTTTCAGGTTTAGCGAACAAGCCATGTAGTCGTAAACTTTCCAATACCTTTTTTACATGTTGTCTTTGAGTTTGTAAATCCAGAGAGTAGATGAGAATGTCATTGAGGTAGACTATGATAAATTTATCTAGAAGGTCTCGGAAAATGTAATTAAAAAAGTACTGAAAAGAGGCAGGGGCATTACACAAACCAAATGGCATAACACGGTATTCAAAATGATCGTATCTTGTTCTGAAAGCCGTTTTCCACTCATCTCCAGGTTTGATACGTAGTAGATTATATGCACCTCTCAAGTAAAGTTTGGTGAATATTTTAGCATTCTTCAGTCTTTCCATAAATTCAGATATTAAAGGTAAGGGATAGCGGTTCTTTATGGTTATTCTGTTGCACTGTCTGTAATCCACTATTGGTGCCATCTTTATTGGTAACAAAAAATATTACAGCTCCGGCAGGAGAAGTGGAAGGTTGGATGAAACCTTTCTTCAGGTTTACATCCAAATATTCCCTTAAGGTCTTTAATTCTTCTGGTTCAGATAAAGGAAATATGTGAACTAGCGGAATCTTGGAGCCCTCAGACAGATCAATAGGACAGTCATATGGGCAGTTTGGTGCAAGTGAAGCAGCTTTTGTTTCACAAAATACATATTGATATTCACTGGGGTTTGTGTTGCTTCAGTTACAGTAGTTCCAAGAGGACAAGTATGACGACAGTTTTTTGCACAGTAGGCTGACTCAAAAGTTATCTTAAAGGTTTCCCAATCTATGTTTTGAGAGCAAGGGTAAACCTAAAACGGTTTAAAAAATGGGTGATGAAACAACATCAAAAGTAAAGATTTCAGTATGTCCTGAATCAAATGCAAAGCTTTGCTTATTGATGGGACCGTCTTTTTGCCATAGTTCCGTCAAAAAGTTGTAATCTGAATGATGTATCTTTATCAATACAGGCGATAGAGTGTTCCAAGACAAGAATTTTATCAATTAAACAACCACTAGCACCTGACTCTATAATGACATTCAGTGGTATTTTTTTGTTTTCAAGAGTTATGAGTACAGGAACTAAACAGTGAGAGGGTTTAGGATCACTGTGACATACAGATAGACAAAGAGAGTTCTTATTAGAATGATTATTGCAGGAGGATGGGCAGTTGCTGAGTAGGTGATCTGATGAAGCACAATAGAGGCATAAATTGTTATTTCTCCCGTAAATTTTTTCCTCTTCAGTAAGGGCATTCCGAATGACCCCTAATTTGATAGGTTTCAATTCTTTGTGGTTTAGAGTAAAATGTAGATTTTGGTTGCATGGGATAGTGTCAGGGTTTTTTCCCTGTTGCTTGCCATGTGCTGCTGGCAGCCATTTTACTCACCTCTCTTCCTGACTATGGTGCATTGTAGGGGATGCTGCTCATTTCCTACACTTCCTTTTATGGCCAGACTGGTGTGCATCATCCATGTTAGACAGGATGCAGTCTCAGAATTGTGATGTCATCACTTATTATTTAAAGGGCCTCTGTTCAGTATGCTTTGCCTTTGCATTGTCTCAGACCTGTTTGTGAGAGTTCCTGTGTATTACCTGGCTGCCTGACGTCCTTCCTGGTTCCTGATCCCTGGCTTGTTCCTGACTCTGCTGTTTTCCTTGTTCCTGATTCCGGCTCGTCTGACTATTCGCTTTGGCTCCTGACTCAGCTCATCTGACTACCAGCTCTAGTTTTGACTCCTGGCTTGTTATTTGATTTGTGGACTTTTTATTATTTTTTGCTATGAATAAAGGTGTGATTATTTTTGCACTTCTCGTCTCAGTCTGATTCCTGGCACCCTGACAGATAGGAAGTCTTTTTCACAGTATAAGAGGGAAATGTAGCTTTCTCAGCCTTTCTTTCACAAAATCTCCTGTCTAGTTGTATTGCAAGGGATATCAATTCTTTCAGGTGGTCTGGAGTGCCAGTTCTAGCTAATTCATCTTTTAAATGTTCAGCAAGGCCTGTCTTGTACTGGCTCTTCAAGGCTGGATCATTCCAAGTGGTGTCAGAAGCCCATATGCGGAATTGGGCTGTATAATCCTCTATCTACAGGATTTCTGCCTTGGCATTGTGAACTAAGATTATTCTCAGCAGTGTTACTTTTGTTACAATCATCATATAATTTAGACATTTCTCCCAAAAAATATCTAAGGAAGTTAGTGAAGGACTATCAGTCTCTAACAGAGAATGTGCCTACTTTGCTGGAACACATTGTAAAAGGGAAATGATAGTTCTCACTTTAATAACTTCTGAATGAAATGTCCTTGGTTTTAAAAAGAACAATAGTTTGCACTCATTATTAAATGCTCTATACAGGAGACGATTCCCATTAAATTTGGCAGGCATTATTACAGGAGGTTCAGGATTATTTGTAGGAGAACTTGCACGTTAGTTGAGTTTCTTGAACTCTTTGAGTTAGATAATCAAGTCTTTGAGTAATAGTTTAAAGAGTCTGTGATAGTGACAGTTCCATGGCTGTGTTAATCTGTGATGTACTGTCCCTTTAAGAGAGTCACTTCTTTAGATTCTGAAAACTGAGTACTAGATCAAATGAAAGCAAATATATTTCCTTTTAAAAGATAACTTTACACAGGATTCTTACTGTATTATTCAGTTATAGTTTGTAATGAGGAAAAAGACAAACAGAATCCAAACTCAACAAAAATATAAACAGTCTTTTTTCCTCTTAAAATTAAACAAAGTTCTTACCCAATTTTCCTATTAGGCAGTGTATCCCACAAAGTAAAATAGAATAGCAAATAAGTCAGATCCCAATTGGTAATCTTAATGCTTTCAGCAAACATACATAAAGCGTCTTTAAAACCAAAAGAGTAGTCCCAGTTTGAAAAGCAGATCACAAAAAGCAGACTCGATGCTTTGGCCTCTATTTATCAAGCTGTCAACCGCAAATACATTGGAATTCCACAGCGTATTTGTGGCGAGCCTGATTCGCCGTAGTTATCAAACCCTACAGACCGGCAAAAGTAGAATTTAGTGACGTAACATACGATCCGGCGGACTCAGTCCGACACAGATTGATGGTTACATCACTACAGATGTTCCGAACGCAAGTTCGGCACAATCTGATTACTTTTGCTAGTTATCAAAAAACTACCCAGCGTACCTGGTTTTCAATCCGCCGCCCTGGAGGCAGCGGATGCCATAGGAATCAATGGGAGTCTGACAGCAGCGAAAGCTCATGTTCGCTGCTGCCCGATATCCCATTGATTCCTATGGTAGTTTCTACACCTAACACCCTAATATGTACCCCGAGTCTAAACACCCCTAATCTGCCCCCCCCTACACCGCCGCAACTAAATAAAGTGTTTAACCCCTAAACCGCCACTCCCGGAGCCCGCCATCACCTACATTATACTTATTAACTCCTAATCTGCCCTACCTATACCTCCACAACTCTAATTAATGTATTAACCCCTAAACCACCACTCCCGGAGCCCACTGCAAATGTAATAAAGTGTTTAACCCCTAATCTGCCCCCCCCTACACCGTCGCCACCTACATTAAATTTATTAACCCTAACCCTAACACCCCCTAATTTAAAGATAATTTAAATAAATCTAAATAAATATTCCTAGCATTAAATAAATTATTCCTATTTAAAACTAAATACTTACCTATAAAATAAACCCTAAGCTAGCTACAATATAACTAATAGTTACATTGTAGCCATCTTAGGGTTTATTTTTATTTTACAGGCAACTTTGTATTTATTTTAACTAGGTACAATAGTTATTAAATAGTTATTAACTATTTAATAGCTACCTAGTTAAAATAAAGACAAAAGTACCTGTAAAATAAATCCTAACCTAAGCTACAATTAAACCTAACACTACACTATCATTAAATTAATTACCTAAATTAAAATAAATTAATTACAATTAAATAAATTTAACTAAAGTACAAAAAAAAACATACACTAAATTACAGAAAATAATAAAATAATTACAATTTTTTTAAACTAATTACACCTAATCTAATCCCCCTAATAAAATAAATTAAAAAAAAACTAATAAAAAGCCCTACCCTATACTAAATTAAAAATAGCCCTTAAAAGGGCCTTTGACAGGGTATTGCCCCAAAGTAATCAGCTCTTTTACATGTAAAAAAAAGTAAAATACCCCCCCAACATTACAACCCACCACCCACACACCCAACCCTACTCTAAAACCCACCCAATCCCCCCTTAATAAAACCTAACACTATCCCCTTGAAGATCACCCTACCCTGAGACGTCTTCACCCAGCCGGGCACAAATGGTCCTCCAGAGGGGCAGAAGTCTTCATCCGATCCAAGAAGAAGAGGACCTCCAGACGGGCAGAAGTCTTCATCCAGGCAGCATCTTCTATCTTCATCCATCCGGCGAGGAGCGGCTCCATCTTGAAGACATCTGACGCGGAGCATCCATCCAGACCGACGACTACCCGACGAATGAATATTCCTTTAAATGACATCATCCAAGATGACGTCCCTTGAATTCCGATTGACTGATAGAATTCTTTCAGCCGAATTAAGGTAGGAAAAATCCTATTGGCTGATGCAATCAGCCAATAGGATTGAGCTTGCATTCTATTGGCTGATTGGAACAGCCAATAGAATGCGAGCTCAATACTATTGGCTGTAGTAGGGCCCTTGAAGTAAATGAAAAGTGTATTTAAAACCAGAGGGCAGATCCAGAATGCACTTTAGATCCCAAATAGTAGTCTTGATGTTTTCCGCATGCATATAAAAACTCTAAATCCAAAGATAGGAAAGATCTAATCCAACATTAAAGATAGGTTGGAAGTATTAGTAAAAGTCCTTTTGTTATGAAAATCGGTCAGCAGACACAGGTTTAATTTGCAGTTGATTTTCAGCAGAGCAAGACAGACATCTTGCAAAACAAGGAAGCAAAGAGAATAAATTGTCAGGGAATGCCTTAAGAAGCATAGGAGAAAAAAAGGGGAGTGTTTTCTAAAAGGTAAACTTGTTAAAGTGTCACCATATAATCATAAAGTATCAGAATGTGACACCCCGCTCATTTGCACACGTGATCACATCTTCTTATGTGCGCTAACCCAACATGAAAATATCACATTCCACACATGTCACATTTCAGTGTTCTTCCCACACAACAATATGTTATATTTATTCATAAATACATATTTCTATATATCTGATGGTATTTTGGTACAGTATATATATATATATATATATATATATATATATATATATATATATATATATACACACACAAGCAATGTCCAGAACACAAACCTGGCTAAGGGTATATTGTGTATCCGGAAAAAAGCAGGCAACTCAGGAAACTTTGTAACAAGCCTTTAATCGACAAAGTGTAAATAGTAGGGTCTTAACCCATAACGTTTCTGTTCTTATACAAACCTTTCTCAAATGGAGCCCATGGAAGACATGGATACACAGTATACCCTTACCCAGGTTTGTGTTTTGGACATTGCTTGTATTTACTTTTGCTGCAGTGCACCAGGCTGGTGAATGGATGGTGGTGCCACTTTCCCTATCACTTTTTGTATGTGTGTATATATATATATATATATAGATAGATATATATATATATATATATATATATATATATATATATATAGATATATACAGATATATAGGAATATATATTTAAAAATACATAGAACATATTATGCTATGTGCAAAACATTGGAATGTGAAATATTTACAGTAAATACATAGTTAAAACCGTTATTAAAAATGATATTGCGTATGTTTTTTTTCATGTTTTCATCTACTTAACTGCAAAGGGCTCCAATGCACTTCTATATATGTATACATATGTATTTATATGTGTATATATGTCTGTAAATACATATATACACATATAAATACATACGCATATAAATACATATATACACATAAATACAGATGTACACATATATATATATATATATATATATATATACAGGCACATATCCATCTTTAGACATGTATATGTATGCATCTCATTAATAAAGTCCTTTGCCTGACTTTTTCTTTTCTAACACCTGATACTTCATATCTTTGAGCCTTTATAACTTTTATGTGCAATATTTTTTTTAAAATAATTTTTATTCTATGGAGTTATTACAAGTAACTATAATTTGTAATGTATTTTTGTTGTGTTTTGTGACACTTTTTAGTTTCACGAAACAGTTAACCAGAGCTCTGAACCTGCGGTAATAATTCTAGCATAAATCGCAACTGCGATCAAACAATCGTGTTTACTTTCAATTCGTAATGCAAGCAGTAAGCCGCGACCTATGCAAACCCCCGCAATAAACCCCTTATTGCTCGGGTGCATTTGCTATCCACTCGTAATCTGGCCCTTAGTGTTTATGATCAATAACCAAACATTTTACTGTAAATTTGAGGTGTTGTGGAGGAATCGAAAATGAGAACAGAGAATGATTACAAATAAAACATTAAAAATAAAAAATACATTATAAAATGTGAGTAGGTGTCATCTGTCTAGACAAATTATTCATTTCACCACATTTTGTAGGTTTATCACCCCTTACTTAAAAGATGAACTTTATATGTAGGAGCAGAAGATCTGCAATTCATTCTAATGCATCAAATAATTAATCCTTTTCAACAGACATAACTATATTTCTAGATACATTTAAAAATTGCTAAAAGAATAAACTGGTTCATCAGAGCTCTGAGTAACTGGTGATTAAAACCACAGATGATGAAAGATAAGAGGCGATCTTTTTATCACAGCTGTAATCAAGATAAACCACAAGATTAGCATGTAGGTAAACCTATGTTTGCAATAGTTGTAACACACTCAAGAGACAGGAACAGCAGTGTATTTTATGTGTCATTAAATGTGATCAAAAATAAAGTAAAAAAACAGTGAAATTGGCATCCATATAAACAAATAATATTTACTGTCAGTTGATGTAAAATAAGACTTCAGTGTTCTTTTATTTAGTCGTGGTTTACCATGTACTGTGACCCTTACACTGTCGTGGAGTGTGGTACACTAAAGCATAATAGAGATACTGACCCAAAATCTAAAGAATTGTTTTGCATGACAGAGCGGTATCTATAGAGTGACATTCAAGCATGAGAATTTTCTTCTTCTAGTTCTTCATACAGCCACAGAGGAAGCTGCAGATATTATGCATGTGTAGCTGTTTTTAGTGACACTCAGTTCTGTAAAAGTGGCCATTCTTAACCTTTAATTTGGGGGTTCTAACAAAGGCTGATCATCACAGGTAGTGCCAGTTGGATCATCATTTCACAAAGTCACCCACTTTTCACTTTGCATCAAGTACCTGCTTTATTATAGCACTATGGCAATTAAATCCCCACACTGGTCTTGTGGTACTCCATGTTGCTTATGTTTCTGGTCACCTGGTCAGAAGTGCAGTGAAAATATTTTGTAGGAACGCTCTGGGATCTGGACACTGAACTGGAGAAGTAATTAAAAAAAAATTCTGCCAAATCCCAAAGCTGTTGGTATCTATGAAGATTAGTCTAAGTATCACTTTTGTTCTTGGCGGATCCTGCTCTACAAGATAGTTGGCACGAAGCCTAGCATACCAGATTCTGCATTAGATTCTGTTGAAGCTGAATTTTTTTTATCAAAACATTATCTCCAAAAAATTCAATAGTTTTTAATACTAAAATTTTGTTTGTTTTTTGGATGAATGGAATGGTACCCAGACAAAAATATTCTATTCCATTTGAAAAGCTTATCAACACTTTGTTTTCTGCAACATTCTAAGTTAAAGTTTTTGGAGACTTTTTTGTAGATGCATTTTGTGAAGAGTGTACATTTGCCAAGAGATATCCCAAATGTAATCACACCCACTTCAAAATATTGAGTAATAGCTAAAAAGACAAGAATGAAAAATAATAGAAAACCTGCCATGGCCAGTTTAAGTAAATTAAGAAACTATAAGCTGTAAAAACATACAGACTGACATTTTGTTACCCAAGTTATTATTCGTTAGCAGCCAAAAAATACTGTCCTTATCTTCAATAAAAATAAACCGTTGCAAAAGTGAAAATATGCATCACATTAAAATTTGTAATTTGTACAGCTCTGATTTACCCATCAAGGTAGTGTTATATCAAAAACATTTATTAAATAGAGACATATCATTGTACAAGTAAAAAGTGTATTTATAAGGAGCGCCTTACTTACACCCTGTTAGCTGTTTAATAGAATAATCTCACAAATATTCTGAAACTGAGGATAAAGGGAAAATATAAACAGCGCTTCACCTATATATAGATATAGGATAGCTAGGGATGTTTATCAATGGGTCAATAAATTAAATGAAATGAATGTAAATACATATGAGTAAAATATCTTAATATTTAATTATCAAATCAATACATACATATGCACACTGTATATTAGTATATATAAAAACAATCAAGATAAAATCAGAATAAAAAACATTCATAGATGAATCATTCGTAGGGAGAAAATTATAAATAACTTTCTAGGTAGACACACAGAGGAAAGGACGTCTCCACCTCCTCAAACAATAAAAAATCTTCAATACATTAAAAATCTTCAGTACATTAACATCCTGTTACAAAAATATGTAAAAACACTACCTACTTATCTTAAAGATGCAAGTGATGCACTAACCCTTCTAAACAGTCTCGAATGGTGTGACAACTATAGGTTAGCAACCTGTGACGTCACAGCTCTATATACGAGCATCGTACATAATAAAGGCCTCGAAGCAGTAAGATATTTTTTGGATACTGATAACACCATGCCCGAAAATCAAAAAAGTTTTATATTAAAAGGGATAGAATTCATATTAAACAATAACATATTTGTTTTCAATAATAAAATATTCACACAAACAAGGGGCACAGCGATGGGCACGAGATTCGCACCCAGTTACGCAAATCTTTTCATGGGACTCTGGGAACAAAGATTCCTAGAGGCACATGATCTGGGTGCGAGTCTCGTGCTCTTCAAGCGCTATATAGATGACGTATTGATAGTATGGCGGGGAGACGAACAAGGTCTAGTAAAAATGTTTAATGACATGAATTCGAATAATGATGGATTGAAATTTACATATGAAACAAATGAAAAGACTGTAACGTTTCTAGATTTAGACATTTTCATTGAGAATAAAACTATATATACAAAAAACCACTTCAAGAAAGTGGATGCAAATGGGTATATCCATTCTGAAAGCTGCCACCTCTCTAGGTGGATAACTAATATTCCAAAAGTCAGTGTCTAAGAATCAGTAGAAATTGCTCAAGAGTAACTGATTATGACACACAAATAAAAATTCTAGAAGAAAGGTTTTTAGAAAGGGGTTACAATCAAGAAACAGTAAAATTAGCAATACAATCTGGGAGGGAACAGTATGAGCCGAACACACAATCAAATAGCAGTGTAGCAAGGAAGAAAGATGGGGGAGAGAAACTCAAAGTCCCATTCATTACGAATTATAATAGTGACCACAAATCCATAGAAAAAATTGTAAGAAAACACTGGCATTTATTACAGGATGATCCCATCTTAGGAGAGAAACTAACATCAAACCCAAACTTCATATATAGGAAGGCGAAAAATATGAAAAGTGTACTAGCTCCCAGTGAGTTCACACAAGGAAATAAAAAGGGTGACAGAGATCTAAAAGGGAAACGAATAGTAGGATTTTTTCCATGCTATAGTTGCAAAGCATGCAAGTATAGTAACAAGACCAAAGAAGTAAAAGCAACAAACAATGATTACATAGCAAAAATCAATGAGACCATCAGATGCAGTGACCATAATATTATAGATGTACTTCAATGTAGTTGCAAATTGCAATATTTAGGCGAGACAACTAGATGCCTCCGCACAAGGATTCGAGAACATATATGGAACATAGAGAAGGGCCATCTAGATACACACCTCTACGAACACTTTAGGACAGTACACAATAACAGCATCAAAGGTCTACTATATTGTGGCATAAAGAAAGTGAAGAAACCTTGGCGAGGAAGGAATTTTGAAAAAGTCATACTAAAGAAAGAAGCTGAATATATTTACAATATGGACACTTTGTATCCAAAAGGATTAAATTCCGAATTGGATATAAATCATTTTATGGTAGAATAAAGATATCTAGGTGATCAATAGAATTATGCAAAATGAATATATACCATATTGGGTGTATATCTGTGTTTATCTGAAAATATTGAAATGTAAATATTGAAAATAAAAATGATAACAATATAACTAGTAAACCATAACACTTTTGATTCCAAATTAGATGTACATCTGTTTATGGTAGAATGAAAATCTTTAAAATAACTATAAGAGTATGAGAAATGATTATGTATATATACAGATACTCCTGTCAAGCTGTATATAAGCTTGATGTGTCTATATATATATATATGGTTGTCCTTGTCTAGTTTAATATAAGCAAATAGTGGAAATATACTAGATCCCCAATATAATCGTGAAATCGAAAATAATATATAGCTGATCAAGAAAACGTGATCTTATTATATAGTCATCCACTCTGTTATAATTTATACCATATACTGATTCCAATTTTTAATTTCTCTTGATTTTTACTATTTTTACTATTTTTTCTTAATTTGATGTTTACTATTTCTAATATTTATAATATTCTAGTAAATGAGATCAACTATGAAATATATGAGTATCCAACCCACACAACGAATTTACAATTTGACTGTATTTCCACCTATTAACATCACGCTCCATCTACAAATTTGTTAAATATCTGTATGCTTAAGTACAACTTAAATATGCACTCCACCTGAAAAAAGAGAAGAAGGAATGACGATATGTAGCAAAAAAACAAAAAACAAAATAAGATACACTGTAAATAATCACTACTCCCTATACACACTCATGCAACGAAGAAAACCGCTAACCAATGAAAATGAAAGGCGGGGTATTTAAACCTGACAAACAGCTCCTCGAAAGATCAGTCTTGATAAAGCCTACACTACGGTGAAACGCGTAGACGTATCCTCGAAGGAGCTAGTAAAAGAAAGAACCCGGATTAGCTACCAGCCGAGCAGGCTACAATTTATCTGATACTCTGCGCAGAGTTTTGAGACACAGAATCCGGATGATCACTATTGGCATCTAAAGAAAGAAGCATACAAGCAGGCTACCGGCACACCTACAGTGAAGTGGACACCTGGAGAGACCATAGTGGCAATACCCGTTAAGGATGAAAATTGCTGACATCACTATATCAAGGTCAGAGGTGAGAGCGTTATCCGATAGGTCGATACAGGGCCAAAAGGACACCACAATATCCACGCTGGAGATCGCAAACAAAGGGTGACCGGTAAAGTATACCTGCCTGTAATTACCTATCCTGCACTGAACTTTACAGTACTGAGAGTGTATATATTCCAAATGCAACTATTTTGTACACGGAACCACGATTAAAGTGTTTCTTGGAGCTACCCTTCTACTTGCTTGCCACCAGAAACTGTTTAAAACAACTACTAACTTTCATTTCAAGCACATGAACTATTCTTACGCATATGAATGCAGAAATTTTTAGATAAACAAATTTGACCTCCTTGAATGCTAAGCTATATTAAGATAAAAGGTGGGCCAAAACACTAAGGAGCGAGCAATACACATTGCAACATTGTAAAGTACACTGCAACTAAAAAGAGACTTGCAACTTAGTAAAGGTGGAGTGCCATTAATCTCAAGCATAGCACACTGCTCTTTGAAGGTTTTTTGCAACATTGTAAAGTATACTGCAAAGAAGTGACTTGCAATTAAATAAAGGTGGAACGCTACTATTCTCAAGTATAGCACATTGCTCTTTGAAGATTTTTTATTGTTTGAGGAGGTGGAGACTGTGTGTCTACCTAGAAAGTTATTTATAATTTTCTCCCTACGAATGATTCATCTATGAATGTTTTTTATTCTGATTTTATCTTGATTGTTTTTATATATACTAATATACAGTGTGCATATGTATGTATTGATTTGATAAATATTAAGATATTTTACTCATATGTATTTACATTAATTTCATTTAATTTATTGACCCATTGATAAACATCCCTAGCTATCCTATATCTATATATAGGTGAAGGGCTGTTTATATTTTCCCTTTATATATCATTGTACAAGTGTCAGTTTAATGGAGATATTTATACATACACACATGCATATATGTGTGTGTGTGAGTATGTATATGTGTGTATTTGTCAGTGTGCACTGATGTGTGCGAGTGTGTTCTTGTGAGTGTGTGTGCACATGTGTGAGTGTGTGTTTATGTGTTTATGTGCGCATATATATATATATATATATATATATATATATATATATATATATATATATATACACACACACACACTCATACAGTATATAATATGTTGTCATCTGTTTCACACAATATTTATTGGATGTTTTTATATGCTCAGTTCCCAAAGTTTTTTTTCTTAGTAAGAACTATTTCAGATCACACTTTTATACTAGCACACAAGTTAAATATGAGATTTAAATATTCATTTTCATTAAAATTAAGTGTTTGGAGGTTTTAACGTGTTAATTATAAAACTAATTATAATGACATGAAATTATTATTTGGACTCATTATTGATTAATATTTTTGTCTTAATGGGAAAAAAAATCACACTAAAAACCCTATTAGGCACTCATTATCCTCATTTAAAGGGACATTCAAATCAGAATTAAAGTTTCATGGTTTAGATAACACATGCTATTTTAATAGATTTTTTTCAGTTTAATTAGAGCACATTTAGGCCTCAATCACTATCTATTTATTGGGAGTCATGTTTTCTGCTGTTTTCTGGCCAAAAATGCTACTTTTCCATCACAATAGCGTGATTTCAGCTTTTTCTTGCACTCACAAACTAGGTTTTCCGCTGCTTGAAAAAAGCCCTATCTACTCTATAGAGCCAATAACGGCAATTACAATACATTTTTGCCCAAGTTTTACAGCCCAGTTTTGGTTATTGAATTTGGCATCTCTAGGCACATGATACATCCTTAGAAGGGCTTTTCGGACAGCTGTTGGACTTTATTACGTTTGTTAAGCACTCTGAAATGGCCACTATGGCTGACATTTTAGAGGTTTGTTAACATATGTGGTATAGATTCATTCAAGCTTAATTCATACCTATTGGAGAGGCTGTATACAGGGCACACATTTATATAAGTAAATGTGAAAACTACATGTTATCATGTACATCTATGGATATATACATGAAAACTTACTTCTGGAAACCAACATCTGCAAATGGTGCAATTTCATATCTGAATGTATTTCTTACTCATAGTGTCATGTTTTCCCTAACAGTACTGGCAAGTCTCTTTATAAACTTTTATTATGGCCCTGGGGAGGTCTCCCTAAGGGTGATGGGGGAAACCAGACGTGGACTCCTTGCCCAGTGTGCTTAGAGGATTATGGCTGCACTTTACTGATGAGGCCCATAGAAGGCTGAAATGATTGTCTGGGGTTGTCATGTTCCTTGTGCAGATGAGAATTGCCTGGTATTTCGGGGCTGGACTGACCTTACTTGGCAGGATCAGACTTATATACTACAGGAAAGTCTTCCTCTGTGACAAGCACACTGATCTAAAAGAGGTTGTTCCTGGGTGGTAAATCACCATAGAACTAGCTGATGAGCTTTTTGTTCCTGGTAGAGAGCTTCTCTCTCTGTATAAACTGGCAATAATCAAATTGTGTTTTTGCAGGATATTGCACGACAATGCATATATTATTGTACTCAGGGTTATGAATGCTCATTCCAGATTACAAGTTCAATATGCACTGTCGTGAACAAGTTTAAATTTAGCATTGATGCTCATCCCCTATAAAAACTTTTTCACCACTGCATGATTTTGTTTAAGGGTCTCTTAGAACGGTACTAAGCAACAAGGAAGCAAGTTCAAGAGTTACAGTTTTAAAGAAGTAAAAATCCTGTAAAAAATATATATATTTTAAGTGTTTTACATAGAAATTAGCAGTCACCATTTTGTGTACAGTTCATTCAAACTGAGTCTTTAACAAACACTGGAAACAAATCTTGTTTAATCCTTTCCTGATGGGCGTAATTGGTCTACATCGGAACAAAGTTCAAATGTAAACAGATTGAAATCACACGAACATTCATGCGATGGCGTGAATTCAATGATGGGATCGGGTCAGGGGGGAGTGCCTATGATGCTAGCCACGCCCTCCAGGCCATGGTCCCATTCAGAAGCGCCTTTGGCTTCAGTACAGCGAGCCAAATGGCTAGGACATTCCATGCCGTCCTAGCTGCGCTAAAGCCCAGCACAGTTACGATGCCGTGGAACATCCTAACGGTAGGAAGGGGTTAAAAACAATCTTACTGAAAGTTGTCAAACACGATAGAAAAACAGTTCACAGTTTGCACATCCCAGCAACCTAATATATGCATTTAGATGGGTTAGCAGTGCTGTGGATGGAAATGGATTGCAATTCTTAACCCTGAAATCCGCAATTAAGCTATCTCCTGTAAAAACATTATTTTAATAACCTGTGTAATGTTAGTGACAATTACGCCAGTGCGAGTGAGAAATACATTAAGATATGAAATATAAAATCACGCCATTTGTAGATGTAAAGTGTCCATAGAAGTCCATCTTGCCAAGATACGTATGGCATTTAAAAGGATACTGTGTGTTGAGGGTGTCTTGTGATGAAAAGGGGAATGTAACACATGTAAATAATTTTTTTACAAAGGGGAACAAAGGGATTTTATGCATAGAGCTTTGCTGTAAACTTAAAAGTGAATAGTGCTATAGTATGTGTGATTTTCGGGAGACCTCCCAGTCATGATTTAAAAAACAGGCAGCCAATATATTGTGATCGACCCCTTATTCTGTTCTCTTAATATCCTTTGTTGAAAAGCATACCTAGGATGGCTTAGGAGTGGCAAAGCACTAATGGGAACTAGCTGCATATTGGTGGCTGCAAACATATACCTCATGTTATTGGTTCACCGGATGTTGTAGGGGTCAAACAGTTATATGCAAGCAATAGTGTAATAATACAATGCTATTGCACATTAGATCATTTTCTATTTTTAACGGTTACCTTTACATATCTGTCTTACTTTAGTTGTATATCTGTGACGCTCTCTATAAATACCTACAATCCCGGGGTTTCTTATAGTTTTCAATTTGTGATTTATTTATTTTTTTTAAATATTTTTTTTATTGAGGTTTTGCGTAACAAACATAAAAACATAGTCCGCCTTTTGATAACAAAAAAAAAATACAAACATAGTTGAGCAAAATAATTCAACAAATGTAAAATACACAGTTAATAGGCTGATGGAACCTCGATTTTGTGATACAATAGTGTAGTTGACTGACCAGTTAAGGACATATTTCTATATGAGTATAGAAGCTAACTGATGGTCAGATGGATAGCTCTGTATGAGCTACAAAAAGCAAATGAGTGAGTAGATAGTATGGGGAGGGGGGGAATACAGCGGTTAAGCACCGCTCTTCAAATGAGGGACAGGGTGGGAGGGCGGGGCCATATTTAAACAAGGGCAATTTAAGA
This sequence comes from Bombina bombina, assembly GCF_027579735.1. Taxonomy (NCBI): domain Eukaryota; kingdom Metazoa; phylum Chordata; class Amphibia; order Anura; family Bombinatoridae; genus Bombina; species Bombina bombina. Next base: position 1,271,914,129 of record NC_069500.1, read on the forward strand.
GATATAGTATTAGTTATACCGTCAGGAATTAATAATATAAAGTGTAAATGGTGAGCACATTGACGGCTCTACCCTTAGGCCCTTTCCTAAGAAAATAGCCACAAGCACAAAAAAAAAATATATTATGTAGACATCCAGTCTTGACATAGTATTACAATCCATATATGCATAGGCGGATGGATAGGCCACTTAAGGAGGGGAGGACTATGAAAGGATATGGGCAATAAGGCTTAAAGAGATAAATTTCTCTAGAAAGGTATGGATGCTCCAATTACCTCAGCGCTTAGTCTTTCTAACCTATAGTATTATGGATGTACTAGTGTGAGTAGTGGATGAGGCGAAAGGGGTGTGAGCAAATCCTGAAATATTGTATATGTTAATTACGAGGGGGTATAGAGGGTAATAATGAGTGAGGAGCAAATAATCTATAATTATGAGGGAAGCTGGAGATGTGTGCGGCTTTATGCGGGCTAGCTAGAGTGCAAATAGGGTCATAATAATGTTATGTGTATACTTGAGGGTTAAGTAATGAAAACTTACAGCTCAAATTACTAAATTGTGCATATTCTGGAGACAGTATACTTGAAGGTAAAAGTAGGAATATACCCTTATGTGTATGAATGCAGCACTCACTAGTTCGGGTATATGTAGAGATGAGGAGCATACAACCATATCACCTAGACTTATCATAGTTTGAGACCTATGGGTAGTTCTGCACACAGAAAACAAACATGTGATCTTCAATTATTGTTATTGAATCCTCTATGACATATAAGAGAGCTAGGTCCCACAGTAAAACCATGTAACATTAGACACCCCAATGTATATAGCAAATGAGAGTAGGCAGAGAGCGAAAGCAAATTACTATTCTTCAGCTTCCTATGTCCCAGGGAGAGTAATAGATAAAGTGAAATATACCCAGCTAACCGCTATTAGTTATGATCTATGGGGTACAGATACTTGGCTTGGAAACTTATTTATTGGAAGTCTAATGGATCGCAGCTTAGGATAGTCTCCCTAAGGGTGATGGGGGAAACCAGACGTGGACTCCTTGCCCAATGTGCTTAGAGGGATATGGCTGCACCTCACTGACGAGGCCCAAAGGAGGCCGAAACGATCGTCTGGGGTTGTCATGTTCCTTGTTCAGAGGAGAATTGCCTGGTATTTCGGGGCTGGACTGACCATGTTGGCGGGATCAGACTGATATACTACAGGAAAGTTTTCCTCTGTGAAAAGCACAATTGGGCAGAAAGAAGCTACTATCAGGTGGCAACCGGGCCATAGAACAAGCTATTGATGCTGCTGTTCGTTCCTGGCAGACTGCTTCTCATTCTGTTTTGCATATGTAAATACGACCCTGGGGATAGTCTCCCTAAGGGTGATGGGGGAAACCAGACGTGGACTCCTTGCCCAATGTGCTTAGAGGGATATGGCTGCACCTCACTGACGAGGCCCAAAGGAGGCCGAAACGATCGTCTGGGGTTGTCATGTTCCTTGTTCAGAGGAGAATTGCCTGGTATTTCGGGGCTGGACTGACCATGTCGGCGGGATCAGACTGATATACTACAGGAAAGTTTTCCTCTGTGAAAAGCACAATTGGGCAGAAAGAAGCTACTATCAGGTGGCAACCGGGCCATAGAACAAGCTATTGATGCTGCTGTTCGTTCCTGGCAGACTGCTTCTCATTCTGTTTTGCATATGTAAATATGACCCTGGGGATAGTCTCCCTAAGGGTGATGGGGGAAACCAGATGTGGATTCTTTGCCCAATGTGCTTAGAGGGATATGGCTGCACCTCACTGACGAGGCCCAAAGGAGGCCGAAACGATCGTCTGGGGTTGTCATGTTCCTTGTTCAGAGGAGAATTGCATGGTATTTCGGGGCTGGACTGACCATGTCGGCGGGATCAGACTGATATACTACAGGAAAGTTTTCCTCTGTGAAAAGCACAATTGGGCAGAAAGAAGCTACTATCAGGTGGCAACCGGGCCATAGAACAAGCTATTGATGCTGCTGTTCGTTCCTGGCAGACTGCTTCTTATTCTGTTTTGCATATGTAAATATGACCCTGGGGATAGTCTCCCTAAGGGTGATGGGGGAAACCAGACGTGGACTCCTTGCCCAATGTGCTTAGAGGGATATGGCTGCACCTCACTGACGAGGCCAAAAGGAGGCCGAAACGATCGTCTGGGGTTGTCATGTTCCTTGTTCAGAGGAGAATTGCCTGGTATTTCGGGGCTGGACTGACCATGTCGGTGGGATCAGACTGATATACTACAGGAAAGTTTTCCTCTGTGAAAAGCACAATTGGGCAGTAAGAAGCTACTATCAGGTGGCAACCGGGCCATAGAACAAGCTATTGATGCTGCTGTTCGTTCCTGGCAGACTGCTTCTCATTCTGTTTTGCATATGTAAATATGACCCTGGGGATAGTCTCCCTAAGGGTGATGGGGGAAACCAGACGTGGACTCCTTGCCCAATGTGCTTAGAGGGATATGGCTGCACCTCACTGACGAGGCCCAAATGAGGCCGAATCGATCGTCTGGGGTTGTCATGTTCCTTGTTCAGAGGAGAATTGCCTGGTATTTCGGGGCTGGACTGACCATGTCAGCGGGATCAGACTGATATACTACAGGAAAGTTTTCCTCTGTGAAAAGCACAATTGGGCAGAAAGAAGCTACTATCAGGTGGCAACCGGGCCATAGAACAAGCTATTGATGCTGCTGTTCGTTCCTGGCAGACTGCTTCTCATTCTGTTTTGCATATGTAAATATGACCCTGGGGATAGTCTCCCTAAGGGTGATGGGGGAAACCAGACGTGGACTCCTTGCCCAATGTGCTTAGAGGGATATGGCTGCACCTCACTGACGAGGCCCAAAGGAGGCCGAAACGATCATCTGGGGTTGTCATGTTCCTTGTTCAGAGGAGAATTGCCTGGTATTTCGGGGCTGGACTGACCATGTCGGCGGGATCAGACTGATATACTACAGGAAAGTTTACCTCTGTGAAAAGCACAATTGGGCAGAAAGAAGCTACTATCAGGTGGCAACCGGGCCATAGAACAAGCTATTGATGCTGCTGTTTGTTCCTGGCAGACTGCTTCTCATTCTGTTTTGCATATGTAAATATGACCCTGGGGATAGTCTCCCTAAGGGTGATGGGGGAAACCAGACGTGGACTCCTTGCCCAATGTGCTTAGAGGGATATGGCTGCACCTCACTGACGAGGCCCAAAGGAGGCCGAAACGATCGTCTGGGGTTGTCATGTTCCTTTTTCAGAGGAGAATTGCCTGGTATTTCGGGGCTGGACTGACCATGTCGGCGGGATCAGACTGATATACTACAGGAAAGTTTTCCTCTGTGAAAAGCACAACTGGGCAGAAAGAAGCTACTATCAGGTGGCAACCGGGCCATAGAACAAGCTTTTGATGCTGCTGTTCGTTCCTGGCAGACTGCTTCTCATTCTGTTTTGCATATGTAAATATGACCCTGGGGATAGTCTCCCTAAGGGTGATGGGGGAAACCAGACGTGGACTCCTTGCCCAATGTGCTTAGAGGGATATGGCTGCACCTCACTGACGAGGCCCAAAGGAGGCCGAAACGATCGTCTGGGGTTGTCATGTTCCTTGTTCAGAGGAGAATTGCCTGGTATTTCGGGGCTGGACTGACCATGTCAGCGGGATCAGACTGATATACTACAGGAAAGTCTTCCTCTGTGAAAAGCACAATTGGGCAGAAAGAAGCTACTATCAGGTGGCAACCGGGTCATAGAACCAGCTATTGATGCTGCTGTTCGTTCCTGGAAGACTGCTTCTCATTCTGTTTTGCATATGTAAATATGACCCTGCGGATAGTCTCCCTAAGGGTGATGGGGGAAACCAGACGTGGATTCTTTGCCCAATGTGCTTAGAGGGATATGGCTGCACCTCACTGACGAGGCCCAAAGGAGGCCGAAACGATCGTCTGGGGTTGTCATGTTCCTTGTTCAGAGGAGAATTGCATGGTATTTCGGGGCTGGACTGACCATGTCGGCGGGATCAGACTGATATACTACAGGAAAGTTTTCCTCTGTGAAAAGCACAATTGGGCAGAAAGAAGCTACTATCAGGTGGCAACTGGGCCATAGAACAAGCTATTGATGCTGCTGTTCGTTCCTGGCAGACTGCTTCTCATTCTGTTTTGCATATGTAAATACGACCCTGGGGATAGTCTCCCTAAGGGTGATGGGGAAACCAGACGTGGACTCCTTGCCCAATGTGCTTAGAGGGATATGGCTGCACCTCACTGACGAGGCCCAAAGGAGGCCGAAACGATCGTCTGGGGTTGTCATGTTCCTTGTTCAGAGGAGAATTGCCTGGTATTTCAGGGCTGGACTGACCATGTCGGCGGGATCAGACTGATATACTACAGGAAAGTTTTCCTCTGTGAAAAGCACAATTGGGCAGAAAGAAGCTACTATCAGGTGGCAACCGGGCCATAGAACAAGCTATTGATGCTGCTGTTCGTTCCTGGCAGACTGCTTCTCATTCTGTTTTGCATATGTAAATATGACCCTGGGGATAGTCTCCCTAAGGGTGATGGGGGAAACCAGACGTGGATTCTTTGCCCAATGTGCTTAGAGGGATATGGCTGCACCTCACTGACGAGGCCCAAAGGAGGCCGAAACGATCGTCTGGGGTTGTCATGTTCCTTGTTCAGAGGAGAATTGCATGGTATTTCGGGGCTGGACTGACCATGTCGGTGGGATCAGACTGATATACTACAGGAAAGTTTTCCTCTGTGAAAAGCACAATTGGGCAGAAAGAAGCTACTATCAGGTGGCAACCGGGCCATAGAACAAGCTATTGATGCTGCTGTTCGTTCCTGGCAGACTGCTTCTCATTCTGTTTTGCATATGTAAATATGACCCTGGGGATAGTCTCCCTAAGGGTGATGGGGGAAACCAGACGTGGACTCCTTGCCCAATGTGCTTAGAGGGATATGGCTGCACCTCACTGACGAGGCCCAAAGGAGGCCGAAACGATCGTCAGGGGTTGTCATGTTCCTTGTTCAGAGGAGAATTGCCTGGTATTTCGGGGCTGGACTGACCATGTCGGTGGGATCAGACTGATATACTACAGGAAAGTTTTCCTCTGTGAAAAGCACAATTGGGCAGAAAGAAGCTACTATCAGGTGGCAACCGGGCCATAGAACAAGCTATTTATGCTGCTGTTCGTTCCTGGCAGACTGCTTCTCATTCTGTTTTGCATATGTAAATATGACCCTGGGGATAGTCTCCCTAAGGGTGATGGGGGAAACCAGACGTGGACTCCTTGCCCAATGTGCTTAGAGGGATATGGCTGCACCTCACTGACGAGGCCCAAATGAGGCCGAAACGATTGTCTGGGGTTGTCATGTTCCTTGTTCAGAGGAGAATTGCCTGGTATTTCGGGGCTGGACTGACCATGTCAGCGGGATCAGACTGATATACTACAGGAAAGTTTTCCTCTGTGAAAAGCACAATTGGGCAGAAAGAAGCTACTATCAGGTGGCAACCGGGCCATAGAACAAGCTATTGATGCTGCTGTTCGTTCCTAGCAGACTGCTTCTCATTCTGTTTTGCATATGTAAATATGACCCTGGGGATAGTCTGCCTAAGGGTGATGGGGGAAACCAGACGTGGACTCCTTGCCCAATGTGCTTAGAGGGATATGGCTGCACCTCACTGACGAGGCCCAAAGGAGGCCAAAACGATCGTCTGGGGTTGTCATGTTCCTTGTTCAGAGGAGAATTGCCTGGTATTTCGGGGCTGGACTGACCATGTCGGAGGGATCAGACTGATATACTACAGGAAATTTTTCCTCTGTGAAAAGCACAATTGGGCAGAAAGAAGCTACTATCAGGTGGCAACCGGGCCATAGAACAAGCTATTGATGCTGCTGTTCGTTCCTGGCAGACTGCTTCTCATTCTGTTTTGCATATGTAAATATGACCCTGGGGATAGTCTCCCTAAGGGTGATGGGGGAAACCAGACGTGGACTCCTTGCCCAATGTGCTTTGAGGGATATGGCTGCACCTCACTGACGAGGCCCAAAGGAGGCCGAAACGATCGTCTGGGGTTGTCATGTTCCTTGTTCAGAGGAGAATTGCCTGGTATTTCGGGGCTGGATTGACCATGTCGGTGGGATCAGACTGATATACTACAGGAAAGTTTTCCTCTGTGAAAAGCACAATTGGGCAGAAAGAAGCTACTATCAGGTGGCAACCGGGCCATAGAACAAGCTATTGATGCTGCTGTTCGTTCCTGTCAGACTGCTTCTCATTCTGTTTTGCATATGTAAATATGACCCTGGGGATAGTCTCCCTAAGGGTGATGGGGGAAACCAGACGTGGACTCCTTTCCCAATGTGCTTAGAGGGATATGGCTGCACCTCACTGACGAGGCCCAAAGGAGGCCGAAACGATCGTCTGGGGTTGTCATGTTCCTTGTTCAGAGGAGAATTGCCTGGTATTTCGGGGCTGGACTGACCATGTCGGTGGGATCAGACTGATATACTACAGGAAAGTTTTCCTCTGTGAAAAGCACAATTGGGCAGAAAGAAGCTACTATCAGGTGGCATCCGGGCCATAGAACAAGCTATTGATGCTGCTGTTCGTTCCTGGCAGACTGCTTCTCATTCTGTTTTGCATATGTAAATATGACCCTGGGGATAGTCTCCCTAAGGGTGATGGGGGAAACCAGACGTGGACTCCTTGCCCAATGTGCTTAGAGGGATATGGCTGCACCTCACTGACGAGGCCCAAATGAGGCCGAAACGATCGTCTGGGGTTGTCATGTTCCTTGTTCAGAGGAGAATTGCCTGGTATTTCGGGGCTGGACTGACCATGTCAGCGGGATCAGACTGATATACTACAGGAAAGTTTTCCTCTGTGAAAAGCACAATTGGGCAGAAAGAAGCTACTATCAGGTGGCAACCGGGCCATAGAACAAGCTATTGATGCTGCTGTTCGTTCCTGGCAGACTGCTTCTCATTCTGTTTTGCATATGTAAATATGACCCTGGGGATAGTCTGCCTAAGGGTGATGGGGGAAACCAGACGTGGACTCCTTGCCCAATGTGCTTAGAGGGATATGGCTGCACCTCACTGACGAGGCCCAAAGGAGGCCAAAACGATCGTCTGGGGTTGTCATGTTCCTTGTTCAGAGGAGAATTGCCTGGTATTTCGGGGCTGGACTGACCATGTCGGAGGGATCAGACTGATATACTACAGGAAATTTTTCCTCTGTGAAAAGCACAATTGGGCAGAAAGAAGCTACTATCAGGTGGCAACCGGGCCATAGAACAAGCTATTGATGCTGCTGTTCGTTCCTGTCAGACTGCTTCTCATTCTGTTTTGCATATGTAAATATGACCCTGGGGATAGTCTCCCTAAGGGTGATGGGGGAAACCAGACGTGGACTCCTTTCCCAATGTGCTTAGAGGGATATGGCTGCACCTCACTGACGAGGCCCAAAGGAGGCCGAAACGATCGTCTGGGGTTGTCATGTTCCTTGTTCAGAGGAGAATTGCCTGGTATTTCGGGGCTGGACTGACCATGTCGGCGGGATCAGACTGATATACTACAGGAAAGTTTTCCTCTGTGAAAAGCACAATTGGGCAGAAAGAAGCTACTATCAGGTGGCAACCGGGCCATAGAACAAGCTATTGATGCTGCTGTTCGTTCCTGGCAGACTGCTTCTCATTCTGTTTTGCATATGTAAATATAACCCTGGGGATAGTCTCCCTAAGGGTGATGGGGGAAACCAGACGTGGACTCCTTGCCCAATGTGCTTAGAGGGATATGGCTGCACCTCACTGACGAGGCCCAAAGGAGGCCGAAACGATCGTCTGGGGTTGTCATGTTCCTCGTTCAGAGGAGAATTGCCTGGTATTTCGGGGCTGGACTGACCATGTCGGCGGGATCAGACTGATATACTACAGGAAAGTTTTCCTCTGTGAAAAGCACAATTGGGCAGAAAGAAGCTACTATCAGGTGGCAACCGGGCCATAGAACAAGCTTTTGATGCTGCTGTTCGTTCCTTTCAGACTGCTTCTCATTCTGTTTTGCATAAGGAAACAATAGTTAGCTAGCAAATTAGCAATAAAGTTGAAACCTCTTTTTCTATTGAATAGCTTTGGGGTAACTCCTGTTCAGGCTGCTTATGAACCGTCTGTTGTATTATTCTAATTGGGAATAGTAGTTACTTATGAGGCCACTCATGGGCTATAGAGAAAGTAAACAGAAGAAAAGAAAAAAAAGTAAAAAAATATTTAGGTAAGACAGCAGACCAAAGCCGTTCAATATTAGAAGTAGCTATTAATAATATGGGTCTAGAAATTCAGTAAGGTAAGAGTACTATGAAGTACACTTTTAAGAGACAGGTTGTATCCCCCAGAGACTGCTAAGCTATAACACAATCCCTAAAGTGGTCAAGTGTTTAGATTAGTGTGAATAGGGATTGTTATGCTTGCAAAACAAAGGAAAATCTGTGGTCTCTCAGGTTATAAATCCCATGCGGACATTCTTTGGGGGTCATGCAAACAGGAGGGACCTTAACAGGAGCGTAAGGGGGGTAAACCTGATCTGCGGTCAGCACATATATAATATTAGGGATCACAAGTCCCTTCAGTGAGGATACAATTGCATAGAGAACAGTACTGGTGATGATATACAAACATTCAAAAATTCCTATAAACTTCTAAATCTAGTAAACACTAAGCGCCATATAAACTGAGAAGGCTTTAAGAAAATAACATAAATACGTTAATTAGAAATATGTAGCTGCCACCCCTATTTTAGTATTAAAATTTCAACAGCCGCTGAGAAGAGGAAGGTAAACCCAGTAATTACATAAAGGTCCATAACAAAGAGGGCATGAGCTCTTAAACACAAAATGTAAATAATGCAAATAGATTATTGTTAACCAATACCGGACCTGTGCATTTGCAGAGTAAATAGAGTTAAGCTTTATGTGATATGCTAATGGTAGCAATATTACATGTCTCATAAAAAGCAAACGCAAACATACACAGGGGCATGGGATAAATATGGGAGGTTGAACTCCTCTAAAGGAGAGAGAAAATGTACACATAATCCAACATTAGTGAAAGCTGGCAGAGAACAATTATAAAAAGTAGAGAGTAATACTTCCCACAGTCATTATGGTAGCCTTTCATTAGGGTCTTAACCTGAAAACTAAGATAATCAAGCAGACTCTATATGATCCCCAGGCACTAGACAAGATAATGATACGGTACCCCACTCCGGTTCTCTTGAGATATGCATGGTCCCGCATATTGGGTGTAAAAGCTTTGCAGTGTCCAGTATAAACAAAAGTACAGAATGGTGGTTGCCTAATAACAGTGAGTACTGTGACTTTTATGTTCATTTTTGGGCTAAAGCCCTGACCGGCTCCATCCAGAAAATAACTCTGATCCGGTATACTTGCCCCAGCAGAAAAATCAGTCTCCTTCCAAATGAGACACTCCTGACATCTCGTATCAGCCTCTATCTTACCGCAGCATGTGGGAAGAGCTTGCGAATGATCTGGACTTCCACTTTGCACTCGCCTGACGGACATCTAACTCCATTTGCATCACTTGAGCGCTCCTGAACCCCGCCCGGGGCCAGTACTTCCCGGCCGACCTTGGATTCTGCAGTATTTATCACGGGGGCAGAAGAGGAGAAAGACAACCTTATTACTTCAGTAAGTTTCCCCGCTTGTCGATCTAGCTGATCTACCAGGGCTCTGAGTAGGATTCTTAGTTCGGGCTGCATGGCGCAGCTGGTAGAGGGGCGTTTCTGGTAGCGGGTTAAACCGGGTCAGCTTATAATGTATCCAGGAGATGCTTGCTGGGAATTGCCTGCTGGTAATCTAGGATAGAGTGGGCTTATCCAGTATATTGCAGATGCCACTTCTCCAGTAGATAAGTTGAAGATTTCTATGCTGCACTTGTAACAGATCGCATGCATGCTACACTGCTCGTGGATCTATAAAAAGATGGCAGCTGTAGCGTGGTTCTTATTCCAGGCCTCACTGATAATTTTGGATGTTATCTTCCTCCAAATCTTCAGTAACGGTCAAGTCTCATACAAATTATTCTTCGTAGTTATTAATACTTCGTTTGGGCAAATTTGTGGAGCCGAGGGGGTCATGTAAACAGTATTAAATAAAGTTCTCTTACAGAGCTGTAGGAAGATGCGACCACTCGGCTCCAAAGCTAGCACCGCCCCCCTCAATTTGAGATTTTATTTGTGCATTTACCTACTCTGGCACAAAAACAAATACCAGAACCTCAGTGTTATCACAATGCACCTTGGGTATTTTGTTTCCAGTTGATTTCACCAACTGATTTTTTAAAATCTGTTGAAATTGATAAATAGAAATTCTAGAACTTCTTTGTGACATTTACCACTTGTTTGTGTTGAAATTCAGGGCATTGAGATATGCAACCATTGCTAGGTTTTAAGATCTCACAGAAGTTTAGTTTTGCAATCAGATAAATACAACAAAAGAATCAATAAACATATATGAAAATGATTGTGTTAACTGTAAATCATCAAAAAAATACAGGGTTACAGCAAGAATTAATCCCACTCTTACTCTACCCAAAGGTCACATTTATACCTCCCAAACGTCCCACATGCAGAATTGTTAGAGGCTGGGAGGCATGGCTCATGTCCTGGCTGCAGCCCCTTGGTGTCCTGGATTTTAAGGGACAGACTAAGTTATGTACATGGCACACCCAGACACACCCACAAATCACCCATAATCCTTCCCTTTGTGTGTTACTCCTCACCTTTTGTGACAACCCCGCCCACAAGTTCTTAATCACTCATAGTCCGGAAATCTTTGGGCAGATGCTAGGAAATATGCACATTGTGCCTTCAATCTAAAAATAACTTAAAAGATAATTACATTTGAAATAACTAAGGTTTACCATTTGGGCTGAAAAGTGAAATATTACTATTAAAAGTGAGAAGAATTATATATGTAACTATCGGAAAGTAGGGAGAGATATAGTATATATCCACATTAACACATGTGTAGGGTATATAGAGGAAATACCATATGGGTAAAAGCCTCTATTTGACCTCTCACGGCTTACATCTTCCATGATGATACCCTGTTACTTAGTGACACTTATTCTGCAATACCTACTGGGTCTTATTGTTTTGGCCTCATCTTTATCTTGCAAGCTTGCAATAACTATTAGTTTACCGCTGCGGTCTAGTTTAATGGTGTTCAGCACACCTAGGGAGGCAGTACTTTATCTCTATGTGTTTTCTGTTTGTGTTTTTTTTTATTAAAACCCATTTGTTGTGCTGACTCGTGCCTGTAGTGGTGCTTCTTTAAGGGGTATTCTGTCCTACTATTTTTTGTGTGGGGTCCCATGAATTCTGATTTTCTCTCTTTTTGTAGATATATATATACAGTATATATATATATATATATATATATATATATATATATATATATATATATATATATATATATATATATATATATATATATATATATTCTGTATAAAAGTGTTTCAGATTCTTTGACTGTGAATTCAGTGAAGCCATCTATTATAGTACAGGGGATTTTAGTTAAAGGACAATAGCTTGTTTTGTCAAGGCAAAAAGTAACCCTAGTCAATAAAACACTTGTAGGGGGTTAAGTTGAATAACAGCTAAGCTTCATATCCTGGCAAGGAAAAGCATATGTTTGTGATCCTAAAGGAATAAGGGAACTTTATGGCTTGAAGCTGGTCTTGTCTGGGAGTCTGCAGCTGTTTTAGCAAACACTGTAAAAGTTGTCAAACTTTTAACAGTTTCCAGAGCCTCAAATATTGTCCCTAAACTGAAAGTCAGTTTGCTCTGATAAAGTTGAAAGTTGATATATATATATATATATATATATATATATATATATATATATATATATATATATATACATACACAGTATCTAAAAATATATACACACACATGTATACACATGTACACACACATACATACACATACACAGTATATAAAAATATATATACACACACATGTATACACATATACACACACATACATACACATACACAGTATATAAAAATATATATACACGGGGGGCGGAGCTAGTGCGCCGAGAGAATGGCCGCTTGAGACCGGAGCTCCGCTAACAACTGGCCTTAATGCAACATAGAAAGCCAGCATAACATACATTATGCTAAAGGCATCGACTGGGGAACAACATTAGGCGACCCGGGACTAAGCAGAAGCACACTGATCGAGAGCGGATGATAACAACTCCGGTGAGAGACCCGACGAGAGCGCAATAAGTAAGTGCGCCATAACTTAACCCCGGAACTGCAGACACTCTACATATAAGGGCAATAGCTGTGGATGTTATATACACAACGCCAATAAGGCCATCAGTGGAAACTGTTTTATTAATCCACATATAATAAAAGCAGGTACCGGGTGGAGGAGTTATTAAAGAGTGCATCATAGACTTTACTTTGCACGCAGCACTAAATTTTGCATATCAAGGCCGCAGACCCTGTTTCACTGCCAGAACAACAGCATAGGAGACATTTAGAATAACAAGCATTAATACTCAATACTACAGTGGAATGGACTGCACAGATATTCAATCCGCTGAAAGGGCCTTATAGAATTCATTATGACAGTGGCTTAGGTGCCCAGGATGATAAAAGTCTCCCTTGTCGCCAAAATACTTTAAAGATTCAAACCAAGATGAGTTAAGATCTGACAAAATGTTATAAAAACCAAATCCTTATATACTTCAGGCTGCATTTTTACTACCTACTTCTGAACTGTAATCTACAAGATATAAATCCTCAGAACTATATGAATGGTTATACATATCAAAGAGCACACGTGTATATGTCATTAAAAAAGTGCATTTCAAAACCGGCAACCCCTTCTCTGCTACTATTTACTACTCTGGATATTGCAAGATCCTGCTAATTAATCACAGGCAGAGCATCAACACCATGGCTGCTAGGAAATCTGGGAAGCCGGATAAATCTAACAAAATGAATGCCTATTTTAAAACCCTTGACACGGAAAACACTGAAACTACCCCATCCTCACAATCTGTAAATTCTAAAAACGGGGACCAAGCAGAAGACGACACAGTTGCTATAACCAAAGCTGACCTCAAACTTCTGCCCTCTAAAGAGGACTTCTCTCAATTAATACTCCAGGTGAGCCAGCTTATTAAAGAGGGCCTGGCAGAAGTAAAATCTGATATATCACAGTTAGGGCACAGAGTGGAACAGTTGGAAGAAACAACAGACACCCTAGCTACTGACTCAGAACATATGGCTGAACAGCTAAAAGCCCAGGGAGCCACTATCAATTTTCTGCAGGATCATATTGAGGATCTTGATAACCGGGGGCGCCGTCAGAACCTAAGAATCCGGGGAATACCGGAGACGGTTACGCAAACCCAACTGGGGCCCTTTTTACAAAGATTCTTTCAACACCTCCTTAATACCCAGGCGGACCAAGAGTTACAACTAGACAGAGCACATAGGGCCCTTCATCAACTTCCAAAAGACGGCGCTCCCCCAAGGGACGTAATTCTCAGATTCCACCAATTTGAAGATAAAGAAAAAGTATTGGTTGCAGCCAGAAAGATGAAACAATCACAATTTGAGGAAAGCAGCCTGCAAGTTTACCCTGACCTATGCCCACAAACGCTTATAAAACGCAGATATCTCACCCTGCACCTGCAGGACTTAGGTATCAAATATAGATGGGGATTCCCCTTCTGCCTACGTGTAGAAAAAGAAAACCAAATTGCTATTTACCGGGGCCCTGATGACATCGCAGACTTCTGCTCCAAACTCGGCATAGCCCAACCATCCCTGCCCTCTCTAACAAGAGAGGAGAAAGACAATCCCTATAACCCTCTTGGTCCCAGAGAGCAAAGACAACCATGGGTCAAAGTAAACAGAAAACGCCAAAGAGGAGCAGGGGATAAGGCATCCGAGCATACCTCCAGCAGTCTCATCACCTGAGCTCCTAGCAAGCTCATCTCTTGAACTATAATCGATTGTTTGATGGACAAAGTCATTGCTAATGAACAGTGATCCTAACTCTGAAGGAAATCTCAGTATCAGAGTAACCTATTGTTTATCCTTAGGTTATAATAGTTTCTTATTGATATAGAAAGCCTCAACACTTATGTTGGCTTAGCTGTGTTTACTGTTTAATTATTGCTACTATGCAAGTTGTGAGTCATGTCTAGCACATGATCCCTCTGCTACAAGTTGTAGCTCACAGATCCCTAGCCGCTGTAATCAGCGGACTACTGCTGGCGACCCGCTCAAATGTTCTTTTGGAGCGGAGCGCCATTAGTATGGATCAAAAAGTTAATATGTCTTGTTGTTGTCAATATGTTCTTATTTGTTTTTGTTTTTTATTGTTTAGGTCAGTGCGAAATTTAAATACCAGTCCAATTGATCTCTATTCTACATGTCCTCTACATAACCTAATGCACATTTTCTTCCACAGGACGGAGGGTTCTCCTTGGGTGAGTTGTAAAAATGTAATTTACTATTTTGTCTACTTACAAGCTAGTCAGATTTACCTGATGTTTTCCTTCTTTTGTTGCTACAAGTCATTTAAAATTCCCTAATGGCGGCTCATAAGATAAGAATTCTCTCACAGAATGTGAAGGGCCTGAACTCCCCAAACAAAAGGTCAATGGCACTTAGTTGGTTTAAACGACACAAGGGGGATATAATTTTTATGCAGGAAACCCACTTTGACATAAATAAGCAACCGAGATGTAGCTCAAATATATATCCTACTGGGTATTTCAGCTCAGCAAACTCAAAAAATAAAGGAGTAGGTATACTATTACACAGAAAGGTCCCATTCCAACTCATTCAAAAGGAAGTAGACCCGGAAGGTAGATTTGTGATCTTAGTAGGTATTTTGTATAATAGGCCGGTGACACTGGCCAATATATATTGCCCGAATCAGAAACAGCTCCCCTTTATAAGAAAAGTGATAAACAGAATAATGGATATTAAAAAAGGTACAGTTTTGTTAGGGGGAGATTTTAATACGCTACTAGATCCACAATTAGATAGCTCACTTCCCAGAGGGGCTAGGTCTAGAAGAGACTCTATTAAAATGGACAAATACCTATGGGAGTTAACCCTTTTGGATGCATGGCGCACATTACACCCAGATTACCGTCAATACACTTTCTATTCCCACCCAAGACAAGTTTATTCGAGAATAGACTACCTATTAATAGACCAGAATAGCATACCAATGGTCTCCAACACGGATATAGTCCCAAATGCATGGTCAGATCACTCCATGGTTACCATGGATCTGGTTTGGTCATCCATGCCGGTGGTCCCTTACCTGTGGCGCCTTGATGAAGCACTACTTCACAAACCTGAGGTGGTTAAGAAAATTGCAACAGCTATGAAAGAGTATTTCACACACAACACCTGCAAACAACAGAACCCCACAGTTATTTGGGACGCTCACAAGGCGGTACTGAGGGGCGAATTTATCAAAATCCAGGCCTCCCTCAAAAAAATATACCAACAGAAATATAGATCCCTGCTAAATAAACTAAAAGACATCGATAGACTACATCAGCTTAACCCAGCTGACACCACCATCTCAAAGAAAAGACAGGAGATAAGACTAGAATTAAGAAACCTCCTACAGGAGGAGACTCATAAAAGAGCTTTATACCTTAGTAAAATATACTTTACGGAAAGTAATAAGGCAGGTGCCTGTCTAGCTAGAACTCTCAAACAAAAATCATCTTACAACCACATTAGAGAAATAGCCATCGATGAAACACATCATGTCTCAGATAGTGAGACGATAGCTGAGACATTCAGGAAATATTATGAAGGGTTATATAACATTCCCAAAACTCACACCCCAGATGTAGATATGGTCATGGAAAGATACATCACCCAAGCTGACCTCTCATCCCTAGAGCCAGACAAAAAAGCAGCATTGGAGGCTCCTATATCCTCCTTGGAAGTCATGACTGCAATAGACTCCCTACCTGCAGGTAAAAGCCCCGGCCCGGATGGGTTTAGCAACAAATATTATAAAACGTTTAAAGACATTCTAACACCTCACCTTACCACTTTATTTAATTCAATCGATGATCAGTGATCCTAACTCTGAAGGAAATCTCAGTATCAGAGTAACCTATTGTTTATCCTTAGGTTATAATAGTTTCTTATTGATATAGAAAGCCTCAACACTTATGTTGGCTTAGCTGTGTTTACTGTTTAATTATTGCTACTATGCAAGTTGTGAGTCATGTCTAGCACATGATCCCTCTGCTACAAGTTGTAGCTCACAGATCCCTAGCCGCTGTATTCAGCGGACTACTGCTGGCGACCCGCTCGAATGTTCTTTTGGAGCGGAGCGCCATTAGTATGGATCAAAAAGTTAATATGTCTTGTTGTTGTCAATATGTTCTTATTTGTTTTTGTTTTTTATTGTTTAGGTCAGTGCGAAATTTAAATACCAGTCCAATTGATCTCTATTCTACATGTCCTCTACATAACCTAATGCACATTTTCTTCCACAGGACGGAGGGTTCTCCTTGGGTGAGTTGTAAAAATGTAATTTACTATTTTGTCTACTTACAAGCTAGTCAGATTTACCTGATGTTTTCCTTCTTTTGTTGCTACAAGTCATTTAAAATTCCCTAATGGCGGCTCATAAGATAAGAATTCTCTCACAGAATGTGAAGGGCCTGAACTCCCCAAACAAAAGGTCAATGGCACTTAGTTGGTTTAAACGACACAAGGGGGATATAATTTTTATGCAGGAAACCCACTTTGACATAAATAAGCAACCGAGATGTAGCTCAAATATATATCCTACTGGGTATTTCAGCTCAGCAAACTCAAAAAATAAAGGAGTAGGTATACTATTACACAGAAAGGTCCCATTCCAACTCATTCAAAAGGAAGTAGACCCGGAAGGTAGATTTGTGATCTTAGTAGGTATTTTGTATAATAGGCCGGTGACACTGGCCAATATATATTGCCCGAATCAGAAACAGCTCCCCTTTATAAGAAAAGTGATAAACAGAATAATGGATATTAAAAAAGGTACAGTTTTGTTAGGGGGAGATTTTAATACGCTACTAGATCCACAATTAGATAGCTCACTTCCCAGAGGGGCTAGGTCTAGAAGAGACTCTATTAAAATGGACAAATACCTATGGGAGTTAACCCTTTTGGATGCATGGCGCACATTACACCCAGATTACCGTCAATACACTTTCTATTCCCACCCAAGACAAGTTTATTCGAGAATAGACTACCTATTAATAGACCAGAATAGCATACCAATGGTCTCCAACACGGATATAGTCCCAAATGCATGGTCAGATCACTCCATGGTTACCATGGATCTGGTTTGGTCATCCATGCCGGTGGTCCCTTACCTGTGGCGCCTTGATGAAGCACTACTTCACAAACCTGAGGTGGTTAAGAAAATTGCAACAGCTATGAAAGAGTATTTCACACACAACACCTGCAAACAACAGAACCCCACAGTTATTTGGGACGCTCACAAGGCGGTACTGAGGGGCGAATTTATCAAAATCCAGGCCTCCCTCAAAAAAATATACCAACAGAAATATAGATCCCTGCTAAATAAACTAAAAGACATCGATAGACTACATCAGCTTAACCCAGCTGACACCACCATCTCAAAGAAAAGACAGGAGATAAGACTAGAATTAAGAAACCTCCTACAGGAGGAGACTCATAAAAGAGCTTTATACCTTAGTAAAATATACTTTACGGAAAGTAATAAGGCAGGTGCCTGTCTAGCTAGAACTCTCAAACAAAAATCATCTTACAACCACATTAGAGAAATAGCCATCAATGAAACACATCATGTCTCAGATAGTGAGACGATAGCTGAGACATTCAGGAAATATTATGAAGGGTTATATAACATTCCCAAAACTCACACCCCAGATGTAGATATGGTCATGGAAAGATACATCACCCAAGCTGACCTCTCATCCCTAGAGCCAGACAAAAAAGCAGCATTGGAGGCTCCTATATCCTCCTTGGAAGTCATGACTGCAATAGACTCCCTACCTGCAGGTAAAAGCCCCGGCCCGGATGGGTTTAGCAACAAATATTATAAAACGTTTAAAGACATTCTAACACCTCACCTTACCACTTTATTTAATTCAATCGATGATCAAGGGGCATTTTCCAAAGAGTTTCTTTTATCACATATAACAGTAATCCCCAAACCCAATAAAGCTACAAATTTAACCAGCAATTATAGGCCTATTTCACTGCTGAATTCGGATCTAAAGATATATTCTAAAATACTGTCAGCTAGAATCAATAAAATCCTTCCTGAGATAATACACGTAGATCAAGCGGGATTTGTCCCTAATAGGGAAGCCCGGGATAACACGGTTAGGGTACTCCAATTGATAGATTATGTAAAATTTAAAAATATCCCATCAATTTTAATATCTACGGATGCTGAAAAAGCTTTCGATAGGCTAAATTGGAAGTTTCTGGAAAAAGTAATGCTAAATATAGGATTCTGAGAAAAAATGGTTAATAGAATTTTTAGTTTATATGCCGACCCTTCAGCTATGGTTAAAGTTAATGGAGTCTTGTCTCTCCCCCTTCCCATCCGAAACGGAACACGTCAGGGCTGTCCCCTGTCCCCGGCCCTATTTATCATAACAATGGAGGTTTTGGCGTCACACATCAGAAAAAATAGTAACATCAAGGGCATACAAATCGGGCAAAATGATTATAAATTAAATATGTTTGCAGATGATGTATTAATATCATTATCATCTCCTGGAAAGACCATACCTCACCTACTAAAGGAATTTGAAAAATTTGGTGAATACTCAAACTTCTTAATAAATGGCCAAAAATCAGAGATCCTTAATTTAACTCTGCCTCCCCAGGAACTTGATGATCTGGGGCTAATTTGTGAATATAGAAGGAAATCTGATGCGATTAAATATCTTGGAATTGAGATAACAGCCCAACACTCAAAACTTTTTGATCTAAATTACACAGCACTGCTGAAAAATATAGACTCAGACTTACATAAATGGGTCAAGAATAAAACTTCCTGGTGGGGTAGAATCCAAACCATCAAGATGAACATACTACCTAGAATATTGTATCTCTTTCAGGCGGCCCCAATCTATCTGTCACCCATGTTCTTCAAAAAGCTTCAAAACAGTATAAACTCCTTTATCTGGGGCACACACAAACCTAGAATAACAAAGAATACTATATATCGTTCCTTAGATGAAGGGGGGCTGGGAGTCCCTAATGTTACGTTGTACTATCATGCAGTCACACTACAAAGAGTTATAGAGTGGCACACTGGAACTAACTCTAAAGCATGGGTATCACTAGACTCACAAATATTAAAGGCGCCTCGGGTGGGGGCCTTATGCTGGCTAGCCAAAAGACACAGACCACGAATAATTCAGAAAATCAATTTGCTAAAACAAGTGTTTCAGAATTGGGATAAAATATTGGGGAGCTACAGGGGCTTATCGTCAATAAAATCACCTATGTCCCCTGTATTTGCAAATGCTGAATTTAAAAGAGGGTTGGAAATAGGAGACAGTAATAGTGGGGAACTCGGTTACTCGATACCGATCTATACATTAGTCCATAATAACAAATTAAAGACACAGGAAGAATTAAGAGACATTGCGGGGGGAATATATGCAAACTGGCTGAAATATGCCCAGCTAACACACTTATTACACACATCCCCATTTAAAGATGACTTTCTCCGTAAGCCGACAGACTTTGAAAACATATGCTTGACCGCAACCCCAACCAGGGGCACATTATCAAGGACTAGGAAGTTATTAAGCAAGCTTAGGTATACCTCCTTACCCACATATGTAGATAGGTGGCAACAAGAGCTGAAGGAGGACCTGACTCATAAGCAATGGAAACAAATGTTCTATCGCTCTCATAAAGTCTCAGGGTCAGCTAGTATCTTAGAACTTAATTTTAAAATCCTCACAAGATGGTATTTGACGCCACACAGATTGAAACACTTATATCCCAGCTCCCTAGGTGCCTGCTGGCGTGGATGTGGAGAAGTGGGCAACATATCTGGTGGGGCTGTAGAAAACTCCATACCTTATGGACAGAGGTAGAAAAACTAGGAAAATTCTTATTTAGTTCAAATTATACACTGTTAGCGCCTCATGCCCTATTTAACCAGAAACCTGGTAATTATTGTAAGATAAGACAGGTAGTCTTTCAGATAGCACTAAACAGTGCCAAATCTATTATAGCCAGACAGTGGAAGTTAACGACACCGCCCACAAGACAAATGTGGATAAACAGAACAGATGAATTATTTTTCCTAGAAAAGTATGGTTATTATAAAAAACAAAAACTTGATTTCTTTCACGATGTACAATTTTACTGGGATCAGTTCAAATCTACTAGCCTGCCACCCTCTTCTTAGAAATGCGACAGGAGATCCCTCTGTCCTTTCACCTGTATAAATAATTTTGATATTTGACATGTATTTCATTAAGAATAATATATGGAAGCACTGACCGGAAAGTTTGTTTTTTGTTGTTATTGTACTTATTTCGCGCAAATATTCTTAAGTCTCTTGAAATGTTTATAATAAGTTATCTCAGAAGGATATGTATACCTATAAACACTGTATGACCATTAATGCTCTTTCTCCTGTAATGTGAAAAATTTAATAAAAACATTAATAAATAAAAAAAAAAATATATATATACACACACATACATACACATACACAGTATATAAAAATATATATACACACACATACACACACATACATAAAGAGTAAATACTCAAATGTTTTAGAGCCTTTTATTGTCATACTACTACGTGGTTGATTATAATCTATCTGCAATTTCCTCTAGAATTTACTGCTTCTTGCTTACTGCCCAAATTAGTCATTGAGATTTCTCAATAAAAAAATAGATTTGTGTGTTAAAAACCCACAGATTTGACCCTCCGTGAATAATATATTTTTTTTTCTCCCCTTCCTCTTGGGTTTTGTCGTCTACGCACTATTAGTACTCTAAACTATAGAGGTGAGATACATCATTTATGCCTCACTACATTGCATCATATGAAGGTGAAGTTTGTTTTTCTTCCTTTTTTTTTTTTTTCTTTCTTTTTTTTTTTGTATGTTTAATGTTAAAGTGTACAGCTAATCCAACAAAAAATAAACACTTAAACACTCTGGTCCCCCCCCCCCCCCGTGCCTGTGATCCCACTTAATATATCCAGGTACATGTTTATTTGCATAGACAGAACTTACCTGTGTGGATAATAATACAGAAGTCACTTTGCTTTTCAATCCTGTAACAAAGGTATCTCTATTTCTTCCAACATTGATTATGCTCTTAGGGATCTGCCAATCACATGCCTGTATTATAGAGTATTATGGGATCAGCTATTGCATGATATACGTAATTATCTCCTGTTTGTCAGTAAAAAGAATTTAAAAAAACAAACAAACCCACAGACACTAATGCCTTTTCAACATAAAGCTTCCGAAAAGACCTTTTTGTTTGTTAAGAACCTATTCTGGAAATAGAAACCAGAAACTGGCAGATACATTAGCCCATGGACCTCTTAAGGTCACAGTAAAATCGAATTAACCCTTTTGTTTACTGTGGAAGGGAAATACTTATTTGAGAGATTAACCTATTGCAATCTGAATCCATCTTCATCACTGATTAATCACTTAAATTACTTTTGTATCTTGGTATAATGGGCATACTTGAACAGTCATATCAGGACTCCAACATTTACAAATGGCGTTTAGTAATATTTTAAAGTGAATGTTTGATTCGAAGTCAGAACGCTATGTTCGCATTTATCATTGCTTGTGCAATGCTACCCACTGTCCCCAACTGACCACTATCAGGGGCTGTCAATCATCCCGCTGCTTTTTAACTTTTTTAAGGCGAGCCTGAAATTATGGCCGCCGAGGCAGCAACCGGTGCTTGATAAATGGAGCCCTTTATCTCTACAGAAGTGTTGTAACCATACAGCTTCTGTGCATAATATTGAGCCAATCCCCACTAGTTTTATTTTTGCTTGTAAGTTGGATATAATATTGCAAAAATTCAATGGTAAATGCTAGCCAGTAATTATTTGTTGGATTACTTTATTAAACAATATTTGCACACAGTACCCTTGAATAATAACATGTTAATTAATGTGTCTAACCTGTAATATCAGGGGTTGAGGCCCCAAATATACAACTGCAATCATGCTACAGACTGGTAAATGAAGACTGTTCTTTCATTAATAGTAATTTTGCCACTTCATGGCACAGCCCCTAATTAATTATATTAAAAAATCTCCAGATATTATCATACTGTGTAGTCGGCCGTAACGTCAGTGAAACCTTATTGTATAAATACAATCTGTTTTTAAACTATTAAACAGCCACGCACTGCAGCTTACAAAAATTGTTTGCTACATATGGCAGCTAACTACATTTACAAACACGCCATGAATATTGCATAAAGTATGGCCCCAATTAAAAATGGTACTCCATATGATCAGCAACGACTCTAACGCATTTCACTGGTACTGGCTTTTTCAAATGTGGTGCGTCAAAATTCTCGAGGGATGAAATACATATCCGCAACAAGAAGTTCCGTCTACTCGCTTGTGTTTGATTAATAATATATATGTCCATCAAATTAATACAGTACCTCATTGGTTGCCCTGTAATGTTATGGTAACATCTTTAAAGTGGACTAATCTAATCATACAATATATCTTTAAAATGTTGGTAGTTGGAACAATAGTTAAAAGATTTGTTATAATATTTATTTTAAAAAAACAATGTAATGTTTAGGGATGGGCAAATGCTCAGCAACAATCAAAAAATTAAATGAATGTTAAAACGTTTGTTCGTTCGATTCAAATTTTGAATGTTCGAATACATTAAACGAATGTTAGAATGTTGTACAAATTATGCATTATTCAAATTCGAAAAATTCAAATTTATATATTTGTAATAGTATTTTTAATGCTTTTTTAAATGTAATATTCGAAATATGCAATATTCGAATTGAAAAATTTGAATTTATATATTTGTAATAGTATTTCTAATGCTTTCTTTAAATGTAATATTCAAATTATGCAATATATTAGTATCTATTATGTTTCAATTGACTAAATTCCCTGCCACATGAACTATTAAACTTTTGAATAGTATTTGTTAAATCGAATGTTGCATTCGAAATTTTTAATGTGGACATTTGATCTAATTATGAACATTCAAATTCACAAGTGACATTTGAAAACTGTAAATAGCATTCAATTACAGAATTTTTAAGAATATTCGTTCTTATCAACATTCTATTATGTAAATCGAATTTCTACAATGATATTCGTTCTAACATTCAAATTCGAGTATAAACACATTCGCCCATCCCTAGAAATGTTATGATGTAAACATATAATCACTCTGTGGTATCTTTATTATGCTCTTTATATATATTGCTCTTCACCAGATTATTTTATGGTATATCCCATTAAAGTAAGAAAAAAAGAAAATGAGAAAACATTGATAATAAGAAAAAGTATATGTTATTTATTGCATACAGTATATATGTTACTCCCATTACGTTTTTAAAGAATACATCTTCTAATTTAATGATTTGAAATAAAGGTTAGAATTTTTTTTATTTTTTTTAAATAATTTTTATTGAGGTATTGAGTAGTAACAACAAGATAAAGCATATGTCCAGACACAAAGCCAAGTTAACAAAAGTGAGCATGCATTTCTCGTATAGGTAATAGACTTAAGTTTAAGCATTGAGGTACAAGTATTATAATTGTAATTGCTATACCTAAATCACAACGGTGCTAAACACAAACAAATGAGAACTTTTATAATACAATATAATAAATTCAACAGGAAAGGGATAGCTGTTGCCACAAACTATAGCACTGTGGGGAGTATTTTGATCTTGGGGCGTATGACACATGAGGTGAACAACAAAAGAAGCTAATGTATGGCGAGGGTGGGTGACTGGGACATATAATAATGAAACCTCTTTTTTCTTGTAGCAAGAATAAGACTGATCCCCAAATTGCAGGAGTTATCATTAAATAGTGTAAGTATTCAGAACCGTTTCAGGCAAAACGGGGGTTAGTTACATAATTTTGTTGAGGGAAGGGAAATACAGCGGACAAGAGACGCTCAAAATGAGTATAAAGGGAAGGGGAGAAGGGGGGAGAGTGGAGCCAGTTAGGGTGACTAACCAACAGAACTCTTAGGACGCTACACTTTATGGCCAATATGTGGAAGATATCAGGGAGCGAGATTTATTTGTTCATTTGACTGGGAAAGAAAAAAAAATGTGAATGTGTGCACAAACCTCAAACACATTATGGTCGCTCTCAAGTTAATATTAGAGGTATGAAGCATAGAAAAACTAAAGAAAAATAGGAAGGGGACACATCTAAGTGACATTAATTAGATCAGGGATAATGGAAAATGTTGCATAATGAAAAATAGAAAGCTGGGCTCCCCAGAATCATAGAGGTATACTTTCATAAAAGTCATATTTTGTGATTAAGAGTAGGAGCTGTCAAACAATCAGGCTCTTTACGTCCTCTGAGCGGTTAATGTTAGGAACAGTGAGAATAAGTAGAAGCTCAACACACATTCATTTGCCCAAAAGTAGTAATATATGGTACAATAACACATACATTAATCTTTTAAAAGGGATAATATAACAGTTACCTCAGCAATACTAGATGTTTAAGGGGTGTGATTCAACCTAATAAGTGAGATTCTCAGTCTCAAATGAACTAAGTTTGCTCTAGGTATATTCCAACAGGCCTTATGGGGTTACAGAGGCTTATCAACTTACTTAATTAAAAATGTATCCGGGTTGATTAGAGAGCATTAATAGGACTGCATTTGTGAAGTAACATTAGCTCTATTATAAACCTTGAAACTCAAGCCCTTGGCATGGAGGTAACATCTACATATCTGAATCTATAGATTAGATGGCTATCATGAGACTATGATTAAAGCTAGTTCAATGTATGCGCAGTAAACATAGATCGTTTGTAGTAAACCTTCCGCAAAGCTATCTGGATTCACGCTAAGATGTCCAAAATGCTATAGTAGGATGGTATTCAACAGTGGTCACCTATGCAAAGCAAGCTAGTAGGTATAATATACAGTGGACAATTGTCACGTATATAAAACCACAAGATACATATAATTCTTAATGTTCAACCGGCCCTGATACATATGTTGAAGACTTTTAAACATTTCTAAATGAAACATATTAAAGTGTGTGCTAATAAATAATAGGCATGTAAACTAGGCAAACATATATATCTTCTATATTACACAAACAGAGCTAAAAACTATGAATATTTATCAACTAGCCTTAACCATACTGTAATAGGGGTAAAAAGTTACATACACAAGTTTAAGGTATGCAGGGTTATGGAACCAAATATTTATTAGAGAAATAAACCCCCCATACCTGTGTGAAAATAATATATTATGGTATCCACTATCCTAGACCAATGCTCTAGCTATGTCCACACTGAAGCATAAACCCAGTTAACTATCACCAAATGGTACAATAGGTCGCTAATCTATATGGGAAACCTCATGGCTTTAGGAAGTCTAGCACTAGTAACTAGACACTGTGAGATAGAGATAAGCTATTAAGCAAATGAATGCATTCAAGTTGTAAAACAATACCGGGTCAAAAGTGATAATATCTAAGGACATAGCAATATTATTAAAGCTAGTGGGTCCACATATATACTCGATTTTAGAATCACACATTCAGACACTTTGGCAGAGTAACATAAGTAAGACCTTTTAGCAAGGATCTAAACTATCCAAAATAACAATATAAACATTTTAGTGCCATCACTAAATCTAACGGACATTTTTGGGTGTAAGCAACGTCCTGAGTAATGCCATGTATGCCAATGGTGTGTAGAATTACAGTGCGATGAAGAGTTTCACCGGGTTACATCGGATCCTACTGCAAGGCCATTAACTGTCCGACTGCACTATAGTCTCTCAGCTGTATCTTGTAGATCTGGCCTCTAGTAATGTAAAAAGCCTCCGGGATCAAAAGGGTCTCTCACCGTATCAATATAATGCATGGCAATCATCTTGTGAGATCCAGCTGGCAACAAGCTCAGAGCATGTAATGTAAGCACAAAGGAGCGCTCTCTCAGTCCACCATCCCACTCTGACATGCGACCAGGCAGACCACAATCCTCTAAGGTAAGAGTTTCAAGGAAGAAAGAGCCAACGAAACTCCACAGGGTCGCAAAGTCGCAAAAGAGTTCTGATAGAATTATACTCACACCCTGAAGCATAATGTCCCTGAGTGCGATACTGTTAGCTAGTAGCGGGGGCTCATCCAGATTCCATAGCTTAGTAGGTACGAGCTGCTGTCTGATGCCCTTCAGGGGATTCTGCTGCGCAATCAAGCGCGTAACTTTCTGACACAGTAGGGCGATCACATCCTTCGGATCAGGATCATTGAAGGGTAGGGCCCATATATACACTGGGCATGTCAACAGTAAGGTCTACCGAGGACTCCACTGTCTGCTCCACACATATAAAAGGCTGAGTGCTGTCGGTCGGGAAATCTACACCAACTGACCTGTCTTGTGCCGGGATCAACCGTTGCGCCATAATATCCCTTAACCTTTCTGAGATGTCATCAAATCCTGCCGACATCTGTAAACTGAGCCCCCGCAGAGCTGCAGATATAGTAGAGGGACCTTCCTCCATTCTGGGTGTCATAGTTTGAGTAGGCCGCAGAGACCTGGGCGCCTCCTGATCTGTAGCGACTATCTTGAATAAAATCTGATAGGAAAATGTAGTAAAAAATGTCCACTGTTATCGTGAAGGCAATTCTGCTTGTTCAGGGTTAGTTTTATAAACAATTGCGAGAGAGTGGTTCCCATTTTCTATTTTATTAAATAAAATTCAGCAGGAGCTCCATGGAACACGTCTACTCTGTTTAGCTGTTGGCTCCGCCCCCCCATAAAGGTTAGATTTTAGTTTTGTTCCTGCCCACTTGAGTCTGGACACACAGTGCTTGTTAAGCATCAATTTAAGACTGCAGAACAATGTTGTAATTAGAAGGTATTTAGTGTTTGCACAGAGACAGAGAGTATAGTTTTTCCTAGCTGTCTGGTAAAATCTGCTTATAAATTCAAGATATATAAGGCCTCAAATTTGCATAATTAAAAATGGCCCTCCTCCAGTCTGTTTAAATTGCGGGGCAAAACATCATATGCCAATTCAGCCAAGGTGATTTTTTTTTCTATTATTTTCAAAGATAGTGCAGTCTAGTAATTAGTAAATGAACAAAACCATTCAAATATCATGTATGATGTAACAGGAAATGGTGGTTAAACATACAGAGTTTCAAAGTATTTTCAAGGGAGTTTTTATACAGGGGTTATCAACAGCCAATGAAAGTGAAAGTAAAATGAGATGACTAAGTGATTTAGTGTGCATGATAACTGTCAAATGTTCATTTACATATTTTTTTAAACTAATAATACCAAATTAATGAATTACATAATATTGACTGCCCTGCATTTTTCAGGTTTGTCAATGTTTGGGCGTTCTGACCCTTACCAAAGCTTTTTTACCCTTTTAATTTCATATTGTAAAATCAGACATTTAAAGGGACTTTAAAAACTAAATAAATGATAGAATGATGCCTTCAAACAAAGGGCCTCATGTATTAAGAGGCGGGCGGACAGCTTCTCAACTTGCAAAGTTGTCCGCCCGCCTTCACTACATACGGACAGCGGATCTCTGGAGCAGCACTCGCTGTTTTGTACAAAATATTAGTCTGAGAATAACATGTATATGTATTTATTTCATTAGATGTTTAAATATTGACAAATAATGAAATGTTAGTGTCTATAAAACAATGGAAGCTGCCATGTTGTAACTTAGGCTACTTTCTCTGCTGTGGCCAATTAGAGACAGTTATAAATAGGTCACTAGAGTGTGCAGCCAATTGCTATGTAAATATACACAAAGGGAAACCTAAGAAGGATTCTGAATTGGGGGTGCACCTGTAGGCGGTCTGAATAATCAATGTAATAATCGAAAATAAAAAACTGATTAAAACATACACAATATAAAATACCAATGTCTCAACCTTGAGTGCAACAACTTGGTACAAGTGGAAAAGAAATTGTAAAACCAAAATATTAAGCATTAAAATATAATAAAATTTAAAATGTACTTGTAAAATTTATAGGGTCCAAAGTCATAGATAGGAATCAAATGTCCCAAAAGCCAAAGAGTATTCCACTGGTACGAATGGTCTAGATGATCCACAGGTGACGCTGTGGTCTTTGCTCATTACTCCCAAATTGGATAGAGGCTGCTCCGCTTGTGTTCCCGGTGCAAGGAATAAACTAAAAAGCTGTTAAGAAAAGAGAAGAGGGTGCCTCATAGTGTAATTGGGTTGATTATAGGTGTCACGTAACACAAGATGGAATGCTCACCAGATATAGTTGCACCGTTCTGTGACCGGTGCTGGGACGCAGGCTAGCCCTTATTACAGCGGCTAGTGAACTGTCAGCTAATCCCTTAGCTGATGACTGGATAGGATATCCAGTTTCGGATGAACAAATGCAGGTATTACCACCAATCATGGAGTGCTGAGCTTTAAGATGGTCTGGATACCATGTACACACAAATGCGATGGTGCGTGTATACAAAAACAACTTCCCAAAATATAAAAAGTAAAACTTTAATGTATTTTCAATGCAACGCGTTTTTCGACCGCTCAAGGGTCGTTTCCTCAGGCAAAAGAAAAAAGACAGATAAAACATGCTTCATTAGCCTCATTAAATACACAATTGCGGTAAAACAGGAAGTTGTCGGATCAGAATGGAACCAATAGGCATATACAACGTCATCTTTACAAACGTGTTACATTGTATCAATTACTAACCATTTGGAAAGGGTGACCGCCTCATGTACAATGTAAAGCGATCCAATTATAACAATTATCTGACTTATATAAGCATTTCTTCTAAAAAGTAAAAAAAATACAAAAACAAATAATAAATAAAAAAAAAAAATATGAATGTTTAACTGTCTTGTATTTGTCTCATGTCACATTGTTACTGGTCAATCATGACTGATAAATATTATACATTTTTAGAAGTCACATTTATGTTTAATTTAATCCTACCCCATTATAGTGAGTTGTGAAGATGATAATAATGATAAAATATAAGTGGGTATGCATATATGTGAGTTGTGAATGTAAAATGTATGTCTTGTAAATGTATGTGTATTTGTTCGAGACAAGTCCCTATTTGTTGTGCCTTGGTGATAAAAACTAGTTGAAAAATCAACTATATGTTGGATATCTAAACCTCTAAAGAACATATATTAAATATCGGTTTTGTCTGGGGGAATTAAAAATTGCAGACGCAAGCTGTCCAAGATAGCACGGCTGTCAATCTGGATTAATAAAGGCTAACGTATTAATATAGCTCCTAACCTGCCCTGGTATCATATAAAATGGTGATCAATAACTATCTTAATGCTAAATATAGTGTGCACATAAAAGAAGTGTTCATGGTGGGGCGGAGCCAATAGCCGAGGAAGATAGACGTGCATTTCGAGGGCTCCTGGGCCTAAACTATAAGAAATATTGATTTTTTAGCAAAAGGGTAAACCAATTTCATCTGAGGTCAACTTCTACCTAATTCTCAACTGAAGAATGTCTCGTCTGAGACAATTTATATATTTAATTGGAAAGTTAACGATCTTGTCTGGAGGCCATCGCCACGCCACGGATAGTGAGTTCTATGAGCCCTCCCTCCCCCGCTCCCGACACGTATCTTTATATGCTTTTGGAAAGAACCGAGTGTTCTCTGCAGTATGGAGGAGGGCCAGGGGCTCCTATATGCCTTATTACAGAGCCTAGACAGGACTATCAGCCACGCTAGAACTCGCAATGCGGGGAGCAACTAGCTCAGCACAGTTCACTAGTGAACCTGGAGAAACACAGCCAAAATCAGCTCTGGAGCTCCCACTTGCGCAGCTTCCCCATCTGTCATTACGGAGCGGTTGTGATGAGGACTTGGGAATCGCTTCATCGGGCCACTATGATTCACGCCTCATAGAGCACCTCACCACTACAAAGAACGCTGCTGTGAAGCAGGAAGGGGCCTCACTGAATGTGGAGCTGCGACGGGCGCCTATCTTTAAATCTTACCTCAGGATTGGGGAGGCGTGTTGTTTGCCTCTGACTCTAGGCCACACAGAGGTTGCCGGTTATCGCGGCGAAGTAGATATACCCAGTCTCGCAACTTTGCCGGAGCGGATCTTGCAGAAGGATTCCATGCCTTGGGGCAATCGCAATGGTCTGAGCCTATTTATCAAGCTGCGGGACATAAACCAACTGCTCCAGCTTTCTCTGGGACCTCGATCCTCTCTATGTGAGAGTCAGTTTGTCGCTCTAGGAGTAGGCTGAGGAAGTACTGTTAATCTTTGAGCATCATCTCAGCCATGTGGTCTTTTACAAACTCAAATACAGTGAGAGCCCCAATGGCTGTGAGACCATCAATAGTACCCGTCAATTTAAAATCCATAGTTTGATATACTTGGACATCACCCCTCTTCTTCGCTATACTTACAATAGTTTGCGATATCGCTGCGGACCCCAC
Source organism: Bombina bombina (assembly GCF_027579735.1). Classification (NCBI taxonomy): domain Eukaryota; kingdom Metazoa; phylum Chordata; class Amphibia; order Anura; family Bombinatoridae; genus Bombina; species Bombina bombina. The sequence continues at coordinate 1,271,944,926 of NC_069500.1, forward strand.
ATAAGGACTAATGGCTCTTTGTCATTGCTGTGCAATTTTGAAATCTTGACCAGTGTTTTGTTATACTATGCTACTCTGTTGTTTTCTGTTTGTACTTATAGTTTTAACATGTTCTTTTTGCATGCTTCACTAACACTACTATAATATCACTGGACTAAGTCTCAAAACATTTTTAATTTGTTAGAACCTTTTTGACATGCAAGAGCTGCTGCAAAATATGTGTAAATACCAGAGTTATGTTTGAGTAATTTCATAATGTGTGTAAGATGGCATGTGTCTAATGCTCTGTAAATGCTCTACTTTATTTACTCGCAATATAATGTAGGGGGTGGTTTGGTGTTGGGTGATCTCTCCTTTCTGTTCTTCAGATTATGGTTTGTGTGTTACAGCTTATACTAATACTAAAATTCGGTGTGGGTTTACTCTATAGTCTGGTTGTTTTAATGCAGTTCTCATGGCCCAGCTCATAGTTGTAAGAAATGTATGATATAGCACAGCTGCCTTGGGAGGTTTTGGAATTCCTATAACTTATCCTAGCAATATGTCAGCTTAGTATTCCATCGGAGCCTAATTCTGCTAAACTCTAGTTATGCTACTAAGCAGTATTTGGCTGATGTGTTCCACACTATTAAATAATGACCACCTAGTATAATCTCTATCTCTGGCCAATTTCACTGATATTCTCTACCTTATAATTTATGCAGTTAAAGCTTAGGACTTATATATTTGCTCATTTGTATTTAGCTAATAATAGCACTCATTCAAGCCCATTAATATGTCCTGTAATGATTCTTTCCCAAATAATACTGAAGTTACTAATATGTTGATTATAGGCGAGCATGGTCCAGCACCTTGCCACATTCCTTCTCTCAAACTTCCAGTTCCACTTTAGCGTTAATAGCATTCTTATATATTTGAAATGTAAGTCACTCACGTCTGCCAATATATATGCCTTCTATGAAAGTTATCAATAATCAATGTTTCTCCTAGAGTAAATTATTATAGCCTAGCAAGTGAATTTATCTGATTGTATTTCATAATTGCCTACATACCATTTCTCCTTTATATACCAGTCTACCATGCTCTATTTACATTCAGCTAGGCCTACGTTAACAATTGATTCAGAAGTGCATAAAAATATATGCTCTAGCACTACCAGATATATACTTTTATAATGCTTTTGGTCTTATATGTCTGTGGGGGCCAGGACGTCTGCGGCCGGGATGTCTGAGCCTTCCAGCTTAATTAACTACAGTTCCAACATGTAGACTAACTATAGATCGAAGGTTACAGGGCTATCAAAGAACCATTGGCATTTATTGTTTTATATGTGTCTACACCATTACATAATAATAGTAGATGTCTGCGCATTTCCAGAACTGGATATAGTAGGATAGATGTTTATTTCAGACACAGCACCACCTCATTACTAGAGCACTTCACTTATTATTGTTAGGCTCCTCTCCTCCCTTTCCCGCCGGTACTTGTTGCCTGCGGGTCCTACCCCTATTCCCTTTTCCCTTATCGCCTGTAAGCGGCATTTCCCCAGGAGAGGAACTAATTTGTAAGCCTCCTATATCTCATTATATAACATGTATGCCATCATTTGTCTTATATCTCATAGTGCATACACTCTAACACCCCTCTATGAGGATAACTGCTCTAGACTGTAATTTTATTCATTTTATACACAAAAGCCCAGGGATTTTTGTCAGGTCTTTACTTAAGTATACCTATAAAGATCAGCCAGCCTGATAACAACTTGGGAAACTTGTTGGCTCCAATATTACTTATGGCCCCGCCCCTCCGCCCTCTCCTTTAACTACCGTTCACCCTTACTGTGAGTGAACAAATAAGCGGTGTTTATCTGCAACGGTTTATAAATTTATCTCATATCCCTTTTTATATATATATAGAATTCAAATACTTCTTTATGTCACATTTAGTCTACCATACTATAGGATGTATATGCTGTTATGGATATTTAAATTGTGAATGGTTCTTTTCTTTTGTTTGTATTGCAATATAGGAAACGAAACGAAAAAGAGGTAATGCCAGAATGTGATTACTTTATGTTTCAATTCTATGTATAATGTTTATTATATGTTACTCTTGTATATCTGGTATTCCTCAATAAAAAACTTTGATTCTAAAATAAAATAAAAGAAGTGTTCATACCTATGAAAGTGTGTATTTCCTAACAATTTATTTTTCTATAAATCCTGACTGGTTAATGTTAAAATATCTTGTGGTGTGTGAGAAGTCTGAAATCTTTCTTATTCTAATGTGTGTCAATGTGCCCCTATTGTTAGGAAAGGTGATAACTAAGCGCCAACTATAACGCAACAGACCTCCAGCTCTAATAAATTGGCACCTAGTTGCCAAGGGTGGATTCAATTTTAAGATTGGATATCAGAGCGCCAAACAACGTAGGCAGGGTCTATGGGCAGATAGTCAAATACCAAAGGTAACAATAGGTTGAAATAATATGATTTAATACATAAGATAAAAAAGTTGGTACATTTAAAATTATACAACAATTAGTCATGGATCCATGTTACACTTTAAAATATATATTGAAACACTAGGAATAATTTAAAAATGCTTGTAGAACAATTAATAGCAACAAAAAAAATCTAACAAATAATGTCTATCGCTTAAAACTTAAATTCTAATATGTAAATGCTAGGAGCGCTTATGCACACTCTAATTATAAAAACAATGGGTTACAATGCACAGGTGGATAGATTCCAGGTTGCTTGAAACCGGTGGATGTGAAATGTATGTGGCTCCAAATTGGGGTTTTGCCTATGTGTTTATCCAAAATTGTGTAACTCCTAACAGGTGGACAAAAAATGTTACAGGAATGTCTAGAACCTGAATTCAAAATATAAGATCTGAGGTTGTGCCTATGTGTTTATCCAAAAAGGGTGTAAATCCTAACAAGTGAAAAAATGTGAGAAAAATATTGCAGGGGTGTGTGAACCTTATTTTCAAAATAAACAATGAATTCAAAATAAAACGATATACAAGTGAATTTTTGACAAATCAACTAATGCAAACATAAAGCACAAATAGAACAAAAAAAAACCAAAACAGCACAACTTTAACGTGTGTTCAAATGTGTTTCTGCTTGCAAACTGTGATGTGATGTGAACAAATATATATTATAAACACTGAATAGTGGCAAAACTTTGTGATTGGATTAAAATTGAACACAGGCTCTAAATTGATACCCTAAAATACAAATCTAAAGGGCTCAGAGTTGCTGAGCTAGATATAAGGGACTTGCTCAAAGAGCCTCAAGATGTTAATTAAAAGAGACCATATAACAACAGTGGGTTAAAGACTTGAGAAAGGTCAGTGGAGACCGAAACCGGTTGACTGGTAAGGAGTATTTTAATTGTGATCACATTAAGAAGCCATCTGCACTATTGTTTGCCTTTCCTTTTTTGGCAGGTAAGGGACAACATTGCAAGTTGGAATTATTTATTAACTACCGCCCAAGAAGATTTCTACATAATCAGCAGTTGGGATCATATTGAGACAGACTATAGCAAGATTCTTATTATCCAATTTGAATATTTATTTGGACTTTTAAGCATTTTATGTTATATCTTCTGTTTTTTAACCCAATGTTGTTATATGGTCTCTTTTAATTAACATCTCGAGGCTCTATGAGCAAGTCCCTTATATCTAGCTCAGCAACTCTGAGCCCTTTAGATTTGTATTTTAGGGTATCAATTTAGAGCCTGTGTTCAATTTTAATCCAATCACAAAGTTTTGCCACTATTCAGTGTTTATAATAGATATTTGTTCACATCACATCACAGTTTGCAAGCAGAAACACATTTGAACACACGTTAAAGTTGTGCTGTTGTTTTTTTTGTTCTTTTTTGTTCTATTTATGCTTTATGTTTGCATTAGTTGATTTGTCAAAAATTCACTTGTATATCGTTTTATTTTGAATTCATTGTTTATTTTGAAAATAAGGTTCAGACACCCCTGCAATATTTTTCTCACATTTTTTCACTTGTTAGGATTTACACCCTTTTTGGATAAACACATAGGCACAACCTCAGGTCTTATATTTTGAATTCAGGTTCTAGACATTCCTGTAACATTTTTTGTCCACCTGTTAGGAGTTACACAATTTTGGATAAACACATAGGCAAAACCCCAATTTGGAGCCACATACATTTCACATCCACCGGTTTCAAGCAACCTGGAATCTATCCACCTGTGCATTGTAACCCATTGTTTTTATAAATAGAGTGTGCATAAGCGCTCCTAGCATTCACATATTAGAATTTAAGTTTTAAGCGATAGACATTATTTGTTAGATTTTTTTATTTTTTTTTGTTATTTATTGTTCTACAAGCATTTTTAAATTGTTCCTATTGTTTCAATATATATTTTAAAGTGTAACATGGATCCATGACTAATTGTTGTATAATTTTAAATGTACCAACTTTTTTATCTTATGTATTAAATCATATTATTTCAACCTATTGTTACCTTTGGTATTTGACTATCTGCCCATAGACCCTGCCTACGTTGTTTGGCGCTCTGATATCCAATCTTAAAATTGTGCCCCTATTGTTAATAGTGGTATACCGTCTTGTGTTGTATGTTTTAGGATATAATGTATATTGTGTGTGATATATGATGATAATACACAATCATATAATAAGAGATGTGTTTAATATAATGTCCTATGGTGTGTAACTTCACAAATTCTTGCAACAAGTGCTATTCAATGACAATATGAATCAATCACTAAAAAAGGGTAAAAGATAAGGACTGCTAAGTAAAAAAGATCAATTGAAAGCTGCTAGATCGAGATTGGAATTTAGACCCAAAGGATAAAGGGTCTTTAACTTAAATATCCAAAATGTTTCCCATTGGCGCAATCTAGTCAATCTATTATAATCCATTGATTTGAGAATATAGTCTATGGCAAAAACGATCTATAGAGCTATTGCTATTTCTTTAATTAAACAATGGTTTGGAATACTGTGTTTAATTTTGTTTCAATTGCAATTTTTGCAATTTCGATAATGTTCCCCCCATCTTGTTCTAATTTTTCTAGAGGTGTGACCTACATATTGTAGGCCGCATAAACACTCTATGAGATATACAACAAAGCTTGAGTCACAGTTGAAAAATTTGGAAATAGGAAAACTCTCCCCTGTACTATTTGATGAAAACTCTTTTGATGTCGATCTAATATATTTACATGAATTGCACCTATTTTTCCCACATTTGAATACTCCCTTTAAACCAAAAATACCAGATTTCGATTTGGGATTTGATGTTTTAAAATTCACATGTTAGACTCTCTTACTAGGAGCCAATTTATTTCTCAGAGTTGGCGCTCTCCTATAAACTATCCTTGGTGTATCTTTTACAATATTTTTGAGAACAGGGTCCCTCCAAATAATATACCAATATTTGTTGAGTATTTTTTGTATTTCATAATGGTCACTGTTATATACATTATAAACATGATGTCATTCCCACTATCAATTGTATCCGATTTTTTCATTCTACTTTGAAGTATGTTAGATCTCTCCAGATTTTTAGCTTTTGTCAAAGCTTGATCTAATAAGCATGTTGAATAACCCTTGTCTACAAATCTGTGATAAAGAACTAGGCTCTGTTCTAAAAATGTTTCAATGCTGGTACAATTCCTTCTTATCCTCCTAAATTGACTATAGGGTATGTTTTTGATCCAACTTCTATAATGGTTGCTTTTATATTCAAAAAAACTATTGCTATCAAACTCCTTAAAGAAGGTTTTGGATTCAACGCAGTTGTTCGTTCGTACCCCAACTGAGAACAAGATCTAAATATTCTATTGATTAATTTTGTATATTGACTGTATAACTGATCCCCATAGTGTTTTGATTTAAATGAGAAATAAATGTTTGGGCAGATGTGTGATCCCCATCCCAAAAATAAGATCATCAATGTAGCGGCCATAGAAGACCAGGTTCGCCGCAAAGGTGCTTTGGTAGATGTATTTCTCTTCAAAGAAACTCATGAAGAGATTCGCAAAGCTGGGGGCGAACCTGATCCCTATGGCCGTACCCTTGATTTGTAAATAATACTTGTCCTGATAAATAAAATAGTTGTGTTTTAAAATGAAATTGATACTTTCCAAAATGAGCAGTCTTTGTAGATCTGGGAAAAAGATATCTTGTTCTAAAAAATGAGAAATTGCTGATATGCCTAATTCATGAGTAATATTGGAATATAGAGAATTAACATTGCACGTGATCCATAATAGTTCTTTATCAGGAATCTTAATTTTATTAATCAATTGTAATAGGTGACTACTGTCTTAAATGTAAGACGGGAGAGTAATGACAAATTTTTGCAAAAACTGGTCTATATAATAGGATAAATTGTAAGTTAAATTTCCAATGCCTGCAATGATGGGAAGACCTGGTGGATTCCGAATATCTTTATGGACCTTGGGCAAATGATAATAATGTGCTACAGTAGGGTTAAAGATCTTTAAAAATAACTTTTCACTTTTATTCAAAATGCCCCAAAAAAGTACCCCTCTCTATCAGTGAAGAGTACGAAAGAAGGTAACTTGTGGTGGGGTATCCCTGTAAGACCAGATAATAATTTGTGTCACCTAGAATTCTCTCAGCTTCTTTTAGATAATCTTGTAAATCTTGAATAATAATCCCCCCGCCCTTATCTGCATCTCGAATTATAATGTTTTGATTGTTTTGTAAGATCATAAGAGCTTTCTGTTCCCCAAGGCCCATATAGTACTTTTTCTGGCTTTGGATTTGGACAATTTTTCCAAGTCCTCCAGTACTAGATTTTGATATAATTCTATATACCGGTTTGATGTATTTGTATGATTGAAATTAGACTTATTTTTTACAGATGTTTGAATAAAGTCATTGAATAAATGTGTTGTTAAAGTATCTAAATTTGCAATTACACAGGGAGTGTTTCTATTATCTGACATCTGGTTAGTTAATATCAATTGTGATTCCATTGGATCAAACTTATTTTCTTTTAATTTCTTATTCACAAAGTATTTTTGAAGTGTTAGCTTGCGGGTAAAATTATTTTCATCAACAAAAATATCGAAAATTTTATGAGCATTGGGTGGGCAATAGGATAGACATCATTTCAAGATTCTTTTTTCTTCAATTGTCAAAGAATGAGATGATAAATTAAAGATACCCTGTTCTAAGCTGGATAGTTTCGCTTTCTTGGAGGTAAGGGCTCGGCCTCTAGAGCCTCGTTTTTGGTGTGATGGGGTCTTTTTGTAGCTGTTCTCAAATTAGGCCTATCCCTAAAAAAGAGGGAGAATCTATGCTATGGGATCTCTGATGATTAGCATTCAGTTCTTTGTGCCCTACTGCTAAAGGATGTTGTATATGCCTATTGGTTCTATTCTGATCTAACAACTTCCAGTTCTACTGCAATTGTGTATTTAATGAGGCTAATGAAGCATGTTTTTATCTGTCTTTTTTCTTTTGCCTGAGGAAACGACCCTTGAGTGGTCGAGAAACGCGTTGCATTGAAAAGACATTAAAGTTTTACTTTTTATATTTTGGGAAGTTGTTTTTGTATACACGAACCATTGCATTTGTGTGTCATTGGTATCCAGACCATCTTAAAGCCCAGCACTCCATGATTGGTGGTAATACCTGCATTTGTTCATTCAAAACCAGATATCCTATCCAGTCATCAGCTAAGGGATTAGCTGACATTTCACTAGCCGATGTAATAAGGGCTAGCCTGCGTCCCAGCACCGGTAACAGATTGGTGCAACTATATCTGGTGAGCATTCAATCTTGTGTTAAGTAACACCTATGATCAACCCTATTGCACTATGAGGCACACTCTTCTCTTTTCTTTACTGCTATGTAAATATAACTGTGTTCTGTACTGCACTTTCATTTTTAACAGGAACTGAAAAGCTTAAAATTTCAGAATTAAATTACAGTCAAATAGTACAAAAAATATAATGAAAGTATATTGCAGAATTTATATATATATATATATATATATATATATATACAGCTTATCATTTTATATTACCATCTCAAAGTGTTTATTGTCCCTTTAAGCCCACCCACAAATGCACAAATTTTGCCCCTGAACCATTCAGTCATGCTCATGTATTACCCCAACTCCTCCCGAGCACAGTTACACTTTGGCATCTATCATGAATTAAAGCACAAACCACCCTATTTCCACCTCCACTTCTCCCAAACTTGGTCAGAATGCAGAGATGTATTATACTAAGTACTATATTTTACTTTACATCCTCATACATATTTTATTCCAAGCAGTTATACAATAAAACATGTTTAATTATTCTATGTTTAGAACACAGATGAGTACCACACCAATGCTGAAAAAACATATGCAAATAAAACAAATGCAATAATATACTGTTTATTCTTAATGAGAAAGAAATTCTTTAGAGTGGTGCTTAAAATGAATGAATTTTGGCTATGATGATAAGTTTCACAATGTAATACGTAGTCTGCATCACAGCAAAAAGATAATATAGTCTTTATCTCATTTCTTCTATGTTCTACTTCATTGTGGGAATTGTAAGCCTTACACAGTACAGATAACAGGTTCAGGGAGCAAAGAGTGATATTTCCTGTTTTTATCCATTTAGACTGAAGTTATTTGGAAGGGGAAGTCCGTTTTTCCCATACTTAGTAATAATACATATATTTTGTCCCCCTAACATTTAACTCATAAATGAGTTCTCTTCATTGCCCTTGTTTAACTTTAAAGGGCTGTATTACAAGTGTCATACTAAATTTTGCATTGGAGCTATATAGTTTTTTCAGCTTTTTGCTCCCGTCGGAAATAGCAAGTTTTTTTAATACATTTTTTAAAAATATTTTTTTTATTATAAATAGTGTTATAAGGGATAAAATAAATATTTACAAAAAAAGAGTGATACCTAGGTAGGCATCTGGAGCACTGCATGGCAAAAAATTGGGCTGCCATCTAGTGCTCTTGTAACAATGGATAACATTCTTGCAAAACTGCTGCCATAAAAAGCTTCAGAGATGGGCAGGCTCCTAAGCATACATCACTGCTTTTCAACAAAAAAAACCCCAACAGAACAAAGAAAATTAAATAAACATAATTAGAAAGTTGTTTAAAATCCCATGCTCTATCTGAATCCTAAAATCAAGACTGTCGTGAGTGTCTTGGAGTGCTTATTTTTTAAATACAAAACAGTGGAAGGTGCGGCCAAAGAAAATTCTAAGCGCATGCCGCATTACCTTTGTAGCAGAGAAGCAGGAGCACGTCTGCCACTAACTCAATAGTACATGAGGTACATCTTCTTATCAACTATTTCTCTTGCTGTGTCTTAGATAAATAAACAACATACTCCATGGAAGGATAGCCTGCTCATGATATTTTTTTTTTTTTAAACTTGGGGTTAAAAATTTAGGCAAGCTGCCTATTAAAAAACTTGTACAGTTTGGGGGCGGAGCTTGGCTGCACTGGAAGATGGCCACAGTAGCTTAGAGCTCCTGCTTACTGCAAAAGCCCATAACTGTTAATCCGCTATTAAAGAGCAGAGCTGGACAGCTTAAAACAACTGGAGCACAGAGGGGAACCGTCTCCCAGCAACTGGAGCAAGTTTGGCTCAGAACGATCACCATTTGCGGACTGCGCTTCATAGGTGCGCAACACGGGTCTCCTCAGTAGACAGCATCCAGACCTCCATTGCGGAGCGCTACATACTGCAGTTTACTAATACTCAATCAAGCACCAAAGAAGGGAGGACACTCTGGGAGACTGCTGATGAGCAGATACTGACAGCATAATCACTGCCCAGGAAACAAACGGGTAAGAAAACTGCCACTACCACTAGGTTAAAAAAAAACAAAAAAACGGCCAATACCACATACAGGGTTGTGTTCACATAGACTGTAACTACATACCTTATCAGGGGCCAAGTATAAAGATCATAGCACTGGGCACAGCGTATGGTATCTTTGACACCTAGCACCCTGCACAAGCCATACAAAAGGTTCCAGGCATAAATACTGCAATACTTATATATCTGATAGGTCTGCATATACAGCATATATAAAGATAAAGTGCAACCTGGCCTATCCCTCAAGTTATCAAGTTTAAGGCATAAGACCCCAAAACCAAAGAGAGGGAGTAAAAAGCTTCAAAGCTTCAAAGGAAAGTCTGGTACTGCTGAGGCAGGTAAGAACACATAGTGGATGTTATTTACTACAACCCCTAGTGATATATCACTTTTTTTTTTAAATTGTATTTTTATTAAGGAAATATAATACCACATATACAATACACAAAATAGTACAGTGTTGCTTGTTATTTTACATTTTCTGCATGGCACAAAACATGGACAACATAACAATTTCAAAACATTTGTAACAGACCCAAATGGGAGCGGCCAAAGAGGGTAGCCACCTCCACTGGGAGAGAAATCAGACCAATCAAGTATGAGATATATCACTTTTAACGCAAGCCCTACTAATCTGTCATCCTGGTAGAAAGTAAAGGGGAAACACAAGTATAGGAGTATAGGACACCAAGTACCTGCCAAAAAATAATCTGGAATGCCCGAAAAGAAAATGACGGCAGTGGATAAGAACGCAGTGGATAAGAACTCCAAATCACGAAATATGAACCATTATCTTAAATCTGCTGATACTGCTATTCAGGAGGCCATAATACCGCACACTGAACTGAAACAAGTGGCTTCCACACAGACACTAGGGATATCAGAGCTACCTTCATTATATGTTACAAAGGAAGACCTAAAGACACTCTCTTCGAAAGAGGATATTAAAGGAGTTATGGCAGAGGTCAAGAGCCTATTTGGCGAGCTCCAAAAAGACGGCAATGAATTATCCCATAGGGTCTCAACCATGGAACAAATGTATGAAAATATCACAGAAAGACACATCCTCCAGAGAGCAGGATAACACTGATATTATACACAGCCTAATGGACCGGGTAGAAGACCTGGATAACCGCGGTAGGCAGAACAATTTACGTATCAGGGGGTATCGGAATCTATACATCCATCAGCACTCCAAGGGTACTTACAGGACTTGTTTCGGACAATTAAAGGCACACCAACATCCCCTGCCATAGAAATAGAGAGAGCACACATGGCATTGTGCCCCAGACCACCGGCAAATGCGTCCCCAAGAGACATTATCCTCAGGGTGTTACATTTTAAAGATAAGGAAGAAATTCTAAAACATAGCAGGAACAAGCATCCGATCACTCATGCTGGAATAAGTTTGCAAATCTTCTCTGATTTGAGTCCAGCTACCTTACAAAAAAGGTGGGAGTTGAAGTTTCTTACAAATGTCCTACAGGAGCACAATATTACCTACCGCTGGGACTTTCCCACAAGTATCATTGCCACAAAGGGGGATTTCACTGCAATCTACAGAGTGCTAGAGGACCTTGACCCTTTCTGTCATTCACTGGGTCTGACACCTCCTTCACCCCCAACATCACCCCATGAAGAGGGGGCTGCAAACAAACTTAATGAACAGAACATTTGCAGTGAACCACAGTAATAGTCTACCTCCGATGTCAAGCGATTACTAACAACCAGGTTTGCATATGTTCGGAGACATACTGACTTCTTACAAAAGGTGCACTGTTCGTGCCAGTGATGATGTTTTTTTAATGCTAGACTTAACAAATATAAGATATCTACTAGGAGGTAAAGAATGTTTAAAGTTATAATGTTCTTCATGTTGTTGTTGCTTTCTTTTTATAGTTTACATTGTAGACCCTATCTTAAGCATGAGGATGTACTGATTGTATGCAACTATTTCAGTTTTCTATGTTCTAGTTACTCCTCTGTCTACTAAAATTAACAAAACATAGGATCCCCATTGTGTTTTAGTGAAATTGAAGAGATTCACTACGATACTCTTCTCTAAGTCAATTTATCTAATTAAAGCTGTTTAGTGAAGCTCTTTACATTACATGTTCTAAGGACCTAGCAGGGCACACCCCTCTAGACTCACTTCTTTTGTATTTCCATTGTACCCAGTCGATATTGTTGCAGATTGTTGGTTATCCACTGTTTATTCTCCTTGCTCAGAAGCAGGTTCCGGAACTCTACACATACCTCACTAATCCACTTTTTCACCCAAACTCCTCACTTTTACCCTCCCCAATATTATAACAAGCACCTGACTATAAACTCAAAAACAAAAAACAAGAAAGAGGGAGGAAAAGATGGCACTACCACACACGAAACATAAAACACACCCGATTACGCTGATAACAGTGAATGTTAAAGGCCTTAACAACGCGGGGAAATGCTCCATAGTGTCTAGCGATTTGCAAAGAATGAAAGGGGACCTTGTGTTCCTCCAAGAAACTCACTTTATCAAAACAAAGGAACCCAAATGGCACAATCAAAAATACCCAGCTGTTTACTTGTCCTCCGGTCCAGGCAAACAAAACGGCGTGGGGATACTTATCCATCATAAACTCCCATTTCAACTATCACAAATTGAGAAAGATAGGGAAGGCAGGTACATCATAATAACAGTACACCTGTTTGGGAAATCGGTCACCTTGGTTAACATCTACAGTATGCCCCAAACACAAAGCAAGATTACTTCATCAAAACTGCCACTCACAAAATCCAGGAAATATCTAGAGGGGTTCTGTTCTTAGGGGGGGACCTTAATGCACCATTAATTCAACAGTCTGACACTTCGAATGGAATATCTAGCGTCCCACACCGTACACTGAAACAGATTAACACATCCCTCAAAAACCTTTTTCTACATGACATATGGCGAACCATGCACACCACAGCCATGGACTTCACTTTTTATTCCAATCCACACAAAAAGTACTCACGGATAGATTACCTGTTCACTGATTCGCAGGGTATCTAATATATTACGCGCAGCTCCATCACCCCCATAACCTGGTCGGATCATGCCCCTGTCTCCTGTGATATAATCTGGCCGAACTCATCCAATGCCCCTTACGACACCCTATTAGACAACCCTGAAATAAAAACTGATATAGAGACCTCTCTGACTGAATACTTCACCATTAACTCACAAGATAACCTCCCATCTACCACAGTGTGGGAGGCACATAAATGTGTTCTCCGTGGAATCTTTATTAAGCACAAGTCCAAATTAGTAAAACAATACCGAGAAAATTATAAATCCATACTCCAATCTATTCACAAACTAGAAGAAAAACATAAGAGAGACCCGTCAGATTCTAAACTAGAAGCTGCACTTATTCAAGCTAGGCTTGAATTCAAGACCCTCCTGCACAAAGAAAATCAGCGCTCAGCACTAAAACTTAAACAGAGGTTCTATGAGGGCGGGGACAAGGCAGGTAAACTGTTGGATAGAGCGCTCAAACGCCAACAGTTGAAATCCTACATATATTCTATTAAAGATAGCCGGGGAAAATCTAGACAGGACAGCCACAACATAGGGAAAGTCTTTTAAATCTACTATGACACCTTATACAATCTTAAAAGTAAAGTAGGAGACACCCTCACCCAGAAAATACAAGACTACCTGACCCATACAAATTTACCCACAAATTTAAAAAAACTCCAGCCACCAACTTCATTAAAAGACCTTTATTATCTTATTCTGGGTCCCAGTTATACAACGTTTCAAGCCTTCATTAGGCTCTTAATCATGTACATCTTAATTATACAGGTTCCTGCTTTTTATACCTTCACCTGTTAATTATTCACCTGCTATCCATTAACCCATTCTATGGAAAACACAGCTATTGCAATTGCAACAGTGACATCTTGTGGATGTAACATGTAGTACATCAATTCTTTATCCATGATGTCTTTTTGTTTTTCAATAGAATAGGTGGAAAGTATCTGTATACCATTAAAACATAAAACATAAAAACCTATATACAATAGAAAAGAGGATCATAAAATCCAAACATCTACAATGCCAAAACAGTCTGCAGAGTACATTTATATCATTAAAGAATTTATTTTTAAACAGAATGTGTATTATTGAGAAAGTCCTACTTTAAAGGAAAAACTTTTTTCTTTTTACTTCTTTCTTTACTATCACATAGTAAAGTAACCTACTATCCAAAGCTCTTTTATGTATATGTGTGTAAACAAAGCATATCCTCCTGACCTATCCATATATGATGTCAACAAATTCTTAATTAAACAGGCTCCAGTCAAAATCTTTATTAAGACCCTTGGGGGTTAGGCAATCTAGTTTATAAATCCAGAACATCTCCCTAATTTTTAGGAGATGCTCTCTATCACCCCCCTCCTTGGTTTCATTACCTGGTCTATAACTAAGAATCTAAGCTGACTAATATTGTGACCTGCAGAGAGGAAGTGAGAGGACACTGGTGCCTCTTTGTTTTTGCATCTTATGTTAGATTTGTGTTCTGTTATCCTCTCCCTTACTTCTCTGCAGGTCTTGACAATATAGATAAGTCCACATGGACATTTAATCATGTAAATAGCAAAAGCTGTTCTACATGTGAAGTGTTTGTTTATTGTGAACTTTCTTCCACTGGTTGGATGATAAAAGTATTTCCCTTTTATCATGGAGCTACAATGGCTGCAGTTCAGACTTGGATAGCAGCCATTGTTACTGCTACCTATTGTTAATTGAACATTTCTCTTCCCAGAGCCTATGTCAGTATGTACAACCAAATCCTTAATACTTCTATTTCTCTTGTATGCCACCATCGGTTCCTTTTTAAATTCTTCAACCTGTGGATTACATTCCCTTATTATGTGCCAGTGTTTCCTTAAGACACCGGCAATCTTTTGACTAAACCTGTTATGTTGTGTTACAAATATCATATTGTTCTCACATTTCTTGCCTGTTTGTTTTTGGCCTTGTCCAGAACCCCCCTCCACATTTACCAATTGTTCTGCTATTAATTCTCTTGGATATTTCCTAGCAATGAATTTATTAGCCATTTCTCCCAATCTTTGCTTGCATTTATTGCCATCTGAGACAATCCTCTTTACTCTAGTGAACTGGCTCTTGGGTATTGCCCTGAACACACTCTCTGGATGGCAACTGCCATATTGTAATAAATTAATTTTGTCAGTCTTTTTTGTATACAGGTCAGTCTCCAAAAAACCTCTATTCTTGTAAACGTAAGTATCCAAGTACTCTATATCTACTTCACTCATGTTCAAACTGAACTTCAATCCCTTTACTGAACAATTAAGATCTTCTATAAATGATAATAGGCTACCAACGTCGCCCCCCACACGCCAAACACATCATCGATAAATCTCCACCAGGAGACACCATACAATTGGAAATAGATATTAGAGTACACAAAGTGTTCCTCGAAACTATTCATGAATATGTTGGCGTATGTGGGGGCGAAGTTGGAGCCCATCGCTGTCCCCTGTTTCTGAAGGTAATAAGAGTCCATGAATAAAAAATAATTTTGGTGCAATATGATAGTCAGCAAATCTATTAGAAATCCAATTTCTTTGGGAGTATAATTGCTATCAGTTATTAAGATATTTTCTACTGCTGCAATACCACTTGTATGCTTAATGGAGGTGTACAAGCTGGAAACATCCAGTGTGAACAATATGCATTTGTCTCCAACCTGTCCCAAATCTTTAAGTTTAGACAAAAAATCATTTGTATCCTTTATATAGGAAGTTGTTTTTTGTATTAAGGGTTGTAGCACTTTATCTAGAAAAACAGAAATATTTGAGAATACAGAGCCTATTCCGGCCACAATAGGGTGCCCAGGAGGTTTATTTAAAGCTTTATGGATTTTGGGTAACACATAAATAACAGGTCTAATAGGATTTTTCTCAAATAAAGCATCCTTAAATTTTTCTGAAATGATGTCCCTCTTAACTGCTAGTTGTAATATATTTTCTATCTCTTTGTTAATCTGGCTAGTAGGGTCCCTGGTTAGTTTTTCATATACCTGACTATCCGCTAATTGGCGTTCAATTTCTTCTATGAAGTCTGATCTGTTAAGTACAACCACAGCCCCACCCTTGTCCGCCTCCTTAATGATTATATTAGTGTTATCCTTTAGTGACTGAATTGCTCATTTGTCTTTTTTGTTTTTTTGTACCAATTTTCTTTTTGTTTCTTTTTTAAACAAATTATTAATTTCTCTCTGAACAAAGTTCATGTAAGTTGTAACACTATGGGTAGTTGTGGGTGTAAATTAACTTTTTATACAAATTTACCCTCACTAACAAAAGAAGATACTGACAGCTTGGATTCTTCCTTAATCCAAGAAGAAATATCCTGAATGGGAAAAGCCCTGGACCTTATAGACTAGGCAATAAATACTATAAAACATTTCTTCCTCTGCTGTTACCTAACCTACAAAATATATTTAACAAACTAACTGAAACAGGAACACTACCTCGCTCTATGTTATCAGCATATATAACAGTTCTTCCCAAACCTGGGAAAACCCCAGATTAGCCCGAAAGCTATAGGCCCATTTCCCTTCTTAATAGTGATATTAAGATTCTGGCAAAAACATTAGCAACCCGAATTAATAGACACTTTCCAAAATTAATCTCTATTGATCAGGTGGGCTTTGTCCCGGGCAGGGAGGCCAGGGACAATACTCTTAAAATCTTCCACCTTGTGGCCTACTCCTAATCGCAGTTGATACCCCTTGCTCTGCTGTCTACAGATGCAGAGAAGGCGTTCGACAGAGTAAATTTTGCCTTCTTGCAAGAAACTATGAAAAAAATGGGATTTGGGAAATATATTTTTAAATATTTTTAAAGACGGTATTTGCTTTGTACTCACAACCAAATGCACAAATAAAGAGAAATATCATACTCTCTGACCCCTTCTATATCACTAATGGGACTAGGCAGGGTTGCCCCCTCTCACCCGCATTATTTGCTATTGCAATAGAAGCGTTAGCTAGTAACATCAGACACAACCCCAAGATAATGGGTACCCTTAGAAAATAATGGGTACCCTTAGAAAATAAACTAGCCATGTATGCTGACGACTTACTACTAACCATAACAGACATAGAGACATCCATCCCAGCTGTCTTGATGGAATTCACAGATTATGGGGAAGTTTCCAACTTCTTACTCAACCTCTCAAAATCTGAACTTTTAGGCATATTATTGCCCCCGGAAACACAGAACTGGCTCAGGGGCCACTACCCCTTCGTACTGAAAAGCAGTGCGTTGAAATATCTAGGTATACACATTTCGAGAGGAAAAGAAATGGAACTAGCACTACACTACTGTAAATGCAGGGTTGCTCAATTAAGTTGGATTAATATCTGTATTATGTACGTATATATTTTTGTTTATACGTGTATATATATATCTACACACACATTCTTATCTGTGTGTATATCAGTCTGTGCGTGTAGCTTTGAATGAGCTGGGGTGCTTGTGCACAGAAACAACTTTCAAATTAAGTCAGGAGCCCAATAAAGGGATCAAGACTGGAAAAAGTGCACTTGGGTAGCACTCCCGTCCCTGATTGTAATAATTACTAATGAACTCACATTTAGGACCAAAAAGTTTCTATTCAAAAAAATTTGACTTAAAACATAACTTTTATTAAACAATACTTATAAAATTAAAAAATGGTACATGTGTGTGTGTGCTTTAAAAACACATAGGAACTAGGTTATAAAGGTTGGCTAATGTTCAATTGGACAATCTAGTTATACAGGCATATAGGGCACCTCAGAGGGGTCCCACTTGTGTTATCAATGGTCGTTTGTGTTGGTATCTTATGCTGGGGGTGAATTGGGATGTTTCCCAGTAAGTTCTTGTTCTAGGTGCTATATATGGCACTTTCTGAGTTAACAATATTACTGGTTAAATATCTCATTCAGATTTTATAAATATAACGTCTAATAAATTTATACTCAGGTCTGGTTAGGTATACTAAACTTCAAGCTGTCTAGAGGTATGATAAGTTTAATTTCTTCTATCAATACCCAGATATCTCACATGATATCTTTACTCTTTATGTTGACAAAGTAAAGATATGAATATCATGAATTGTTCATGTTGGTATCACTATATTTAGTAACAGATTTTGTTATAATAAGTATATTCCTTGCTTCAAAGTAGTAGTACATAGAGTTTAGATCACACCTTGTTTCATTTACAAGACTTGTCAGTCTAAAGATAGAGAATTTTCTTAACTAAACTGGAATTTACTTTATGCAATATATTATCCTCTTTCTTTTTGTATATTGTGCATAAGTTGCCAGTTTAGATAGCTAATGACATACAGAGTCTGTAAGGATCTACTATTTAGTCCTCACCTAAAGGTGCTTGGTGTGAGCTTACAGATTTGGAGTCTTGTATTGGGCTTATTATAAGAGTAAGAAATAATTTTGTTTTATTACCTTATACCAGTAATTTGAAAACTGTGTCTTATTTTAGCCCTTTGTCGGCTTAACCAAATATGTATTAGACGCACATTACTGTTAAGGTTAAGTAGTGGAATAACTTGTTTATTTTTACTGTAACCAGTGTATCCTTTATATCTATTACACCTCTAGCATGGGGTACAAATGTCTGAGTGCCTTAGATCGCCGGGGTCAGTGTTTTATTACTTAAATGCGGTGCACTTTGTAAAATTTGCAGTCACCATTAACTCTATGGCATCTGCACTGCTTGAAATGCTAGTATTTTAATAGCGTAGTGTGCGTCGTATAGCAATTCACAAACTGTGTCTGTTAGATTTAGAGAAGCCTTGTTGTGGCATCTATTACTTGTAAATTATTTCGAGATCTAGCTCGGAGGTCTTTGAAAATAATTATATACACCTAAAGAAGGAAATAGCTAGAGACCTTTCCGAATGGAAAAACAAAACTGTCTCTTGGCTTGGCAGGGTGGGTGTTGTTAAGAAGAACATTCTGCCAAGAACACTGTACCTCCTTCAAACAGCACCCATTGTTCTCCCACATTCCTATATAGCTTCCCTCCAGTCTTTGATTGAGGGGTACATTTGGAATGGCAGCAGGCCAAGAATTAATAGCTTAACATTATATCTCCCACGGGATCAAGGGGGCCTTGGAATACCCCACATCCAAACTTATAGAAGAGCCGTTCTGTTTCAGAGGGTAGTGAAGTGGTGCCGGGCCAGTAACGGTAAAGCCTGGAAACAGGTGAGCGCACATGCCATTCGCGTGACTAATTTGGCCACATTGTTCTGGACAGACAAAAAACATAGATCCCCCAACATCTCAAAATTACCACTACTGGAGAAGTTATTAAGCGAATGGGACAGAGTGATTTATATGAGCTCACATCTCTCCACCAAGAATGCGCCCCTTACACCCCTATATGAGAACTATGATCTACTCTTGCATATAACACTGATAGCCAACTCGCAAATACTCCCATTAAACTGTATAGGCAACCTAATAACACAAGGGAGACTCAAAACCCCACAGGAACTGCAGGAGGACCACCCGGCCCTAGCCAACTCATGGTTCGCATATATTTAAATTAGGCACTATATCAGCACCCACAAACACCTTATTGTTAGGGACATGACAAACTTTGAAAGGTTGTGCACAGCACCACATATACCTAAACATTTGATCTCAATCATATACAAACTCCTTCTAACATCATCAGAGGATACTCTACCACAATATACCACACAATGGCACAGGGAGTTAGGCTCAACATTCATAGAGTGGAAAAAAAATGTTCATACTAGCGAAAAAAGTGCCAGTCTCTGCTCGCACACAAGAATCCCAATATAAACTATTAAGTAGGTGGTACCTCACACCAAATAGACTAAAAAGGATCTATGCAGCAACTACTTAAAGATGCTAGAGGGGATGCGGGATGGACTGAACACTGATACACATTTGGTGGGACTGCCCACTCCTAGAACACTATTGGGAGGAAATATTGGAAGATATATGCTCGATTACAGCCTTAGAAGTTCATAGAACACCCGACAATTTACTATTTAATTTCCCATTTAAATTTCAAACACAGACCCAAAAGTCACTACTTATGCTGATGTTAACATGCGCCAAGAACCTGATCTCTCTCAACTGGAAATCCACTGTCATCCCCACGATAACAGAATGGAGAGCAAGAGTGAACACAACGCTACAATTAGAAAGATATCATTACTTACTAATAGGGCAATTAGAGGCACATGAGACGATGTTACAAATGTGGTCCTTAAAATGCTCAGACATCAGATCCATCAGGGCCAACTAAGAGGTGTGCCCCAACAAAGAGGGAGGGGCAGGCCCACTAATTGAGTCTGCTACAAACTGACTTCACCTAACATTAGACTTTACATGTACTACCCCATACTGTTTCCCCTAAACCCCCCCCCCCTTTTTATGGGAAAAGACAAAAGTGGGGATTTGACCGGAACCTGCCCTAGATACCATTATACACTCAAGAAACGACTGTGTAGCAATTCCTTGCGTGGGAAGCAAGGTTAAACCTTGCACAATTCTGTATATATAAGATATTAGAGTACCATTGTTAACTTTAGAATATATCTTTAAAAGTAATAAAAATTAAAACAAGTTTTTTGATAAGTGATAGTAGGGTTCCCCTTGGGTGGGAACTAAATATCATAATTTTGCATTCTCTATAGATAAAGGGACCCGAGAGTGGCCTTCTATATCACCTAAGGGTATACAATTCATCAGGTATATATTGTTTGTATTAATTACTTACTTTTTCAAGCAACCAAGTGAGGTATTTTACTGTCTACCCTAATCGAAAGTTGTGAAGTTATTTATCTGGCTATGTTATTGTAACCACTCCATGTATTATCTGTTTTGAACCTCAATAAAATGATGTTATAACATTTTTTTTTATATTTTTTGTACAGTTTACATAAAGATGCAGTGCCAATTGTTGTCAATATATACTACTATCTATTTAAAAGGCATGAAATTACTCATTAATAGACATGTGCGTTTCAGTCGAAAACGAAATTTGGCTGAATTTTGACCGATACGGACATTCTAATGCATTCAAATTGGCACCGTAACTAAAATCCCGGAAAAAAATTCTGATCCATTATTCATATTTGGAATTTTCATTGTTCTAATCTCAACCGCAGTTCCGACACTAATTAAATCACTAAATAAACTAAATCACTAAATAAAGCTATTAACCCCTAAACCGCCGTTCCTACATCACCGACACTAACTAAATCACTAAATAAAGCTATTAACCCCTAAACCGCCGTCCCGTCATCGCTGACACACTAACTAAATCACTAAATAAAGCTAGTAATACCTAAACCGCCATTCCCAGACACTAACTAAACCTATTAACCCCTAAACCGCAGTTCCCCGACACTAACTAAACCTATTAACCCCTAAACCGCCGTTTCCACATCGCAACAACCGAAATTAAACTATTAACCCCTAAACCTAACACCCCCTAACTTTAACATAATTAAAATAGACCTAAATTAAAGTTACAATTATTAATAAATACAAACTTACCATTGAAATAAAAATAAAACCTAACCTTACACTAATAAAACCTCACATTACTAAAAATAAAAAACCTAACATTACTAAAAATAATAAAAAAAAACATTACTAAAAAATTTAAATTACAATTACAAAAAATAATAAACAGTAAATTGCAAAAAAAAAAAAACTACCATTACAAAAAATAACAAACAAACGGCTAGATTACGAGTTTTGCGGTAAGCTGAAAAAAAGCCGAGTTAACAGGTCCTAATGCTGCTTTTTTACGCCCACTGGTATTACGAGTCTTGTAGGTTTAGGGGCATCGCACACTACTTTGTCCTTACCGCAAACCGACTTACGTAAACTTCGTAAACCATTTTTCCTATGGGACTTCCATAGCACTGGTATTACGAGTCTGTCCTGGGAGGCCAAAAAGTGAGCTGTACACCCTCTACCTCCAAGATTCCTAACGCATTCTAAAGTCAGTAGTTATGAGTTTTACACTACAACGCTGTAGCATAATAATCATAACTAAAGTGCTAAAAAGTACACTAACACCCATAAACTACCTATTAAGCCCTAAACCGAGACCCTCCCGCATTGCAAATACTAAAATAAAATTTTTAACCCCTAATCTGCCGCTCCGGACATCGCCGCCACTATAATAAATATATTAACCCCTAAACCACCACACTCCCACCTCGCAAACACTAGTTAAATATTATTAACCCCTAATCTGCCGCCCCTGACATCGCCGCCACCTACATTATACTTATTAACCCCTAATCTGCCGCTTCTAACATCGCCGCATCCTACATTATATTTATTAACCCCTAATCTGCTGCCTCTAACATCGCCGCCACCTGCATTATATTTATGAACCCCTAATCTGCCGTCCCCAACGTCGCCGCCACTATATTAAATGTATTAACCCCTAAACCTAAGTCTAACCCTAACCCTAACACCCCCTAACTTAAATATAATTTAAATAAATCTAAATAAAATTACTATAATTAACTAAAATATTCCAATTTAAAACTAAATACTTACCTATAAAATAAACCCTAAGATAGCTACAATATAACTAATAGTTACATTATAGCTATCTTAGGTTTTATTTTTATTTTACAGGCAAGTTTGTATTTATTTTAACTAGGTAGAAGAGTTATTAAATAGATATTAACTAGCTAAAATAAATACAAATTTACCTGTAAAATAAAACCTAACCTAAGTTACAATAACACCTAACACTACACTACAATTAAATCTATCAGCCAATCGGAATCTAAGGGACACCATCTTGGATGACGTCATTTAAAGGAACCTTCATTCAGTAAGAAGACTCCGGATGAAGAGGATGATCCGCGTCGGATGTCTTGAAGATGGAGCAACTCTGCGTTGGATGGATGAAGATCGAAGATGCCGTCTGGATGAAGACTTCTGCCCATCTGGAAGACCACTTTGCCCGGCTTGGATGAAGACTTCTCCCGGCTTAGTTGAGGACTTCGGCCCGGTTGGATGAAGACTTCTGCCGCTTCCTTAAGGATGGATGTCCGATCTTCAGAACAGTAAGTCGATCTTCAAGGGGATAGTGTTAGTTTTTTTAAGGGTGTATTGGGTGGGTTTTATTTTTAAGTTAGGGCTTTGGGCCACAAAAGAGCTAACTGCCCTTTTAAGGGCAATGCCCATCCAAATGCCCTTTTCAGGGCAATTGGGAGCTTAGGTTTTTGTAGTTAGGTTTTTATTTGGGGGGTTGGTTGTGTGGGTGGTGGGTTTTACTGTTGGGGGGTATTTGTATTTTTTTTTACAGGTAAAAGAGCTGATTTCTTTGGGGCAATGCCCCGCAAAAAGCCCTTTTAAGGGCTATTGGTAGTCTAGTTTAGGCTAAGGTTTTTTTATTTTGGGGGGGGCTTTTTTTTATTTTGATAGGGCTATTAGATTCGGTGTAATTAGTTTAAATATCTTGTAATTTGTTTATTATTTTCTGTAATTTAATGTGTTTTTTTTGTACTTTAGCTAATTGTATTTAATTTATTTAATTGTATTTAATTTAGGTAAGATATTTAATTGTAGTGTAGTGTTAGGTTTTAGTGTAACTTAGGTTAGGTTTTATTTTACAGGTTACTTTGTATTTATTTTAGCTAGGTAGTTATTAAATAGTTAATAACTATTTAGTAACTATTCTACCTAGTTAAAATAAATACAAACTTGCCTGTAATATAAAAATAAACCATAAGCTAGATACAATGTAACTATTAGTTATAGTGTAGCTATCTTAGGATTTATTTTACAGGTATTTATTTTTAAATAGGAATTATTTAGGTAATAATATTAATTTTTATTTAGATTTATTGTAATTATATTTAAGTTAGGGGGTGTTAGGGTTAGACTTAGGTTTAGGGGTTAACTAAAAAAAACCTAATCCACCCATTGCCCTGAAAAGGGCATTTGTATGGGCATTCAGCTCTTTTTTGGCCATATAAAAAAGCTCTTATCTAAAAAAAAAAAAAACCTAACACACTGACTCAGAAGCCCTCTTCATGCAATCGTTCTCCCGCACACTGAGGATTCAATACAAGGTGCCCCTTTTATATGAGGGTACCGTTTTATTCCTATTGGCTGAAAAATGTAAATCAGCCAATAGGAATGAGAGCTGCTTACAGATGGAGCCGCCTTCAGCAACTGTGAGTAACGAAAATCCCGGAAAAAAATTCTGATCCATTATTCATATTTGGAATTTTCATTGTTCTAATCTCAACCGCAGTTCCGACACTAATTAAATCACTAAATAAACTAAATCACTAAATAAAGCTATTAACCCCTAAACCGCCGTTCCTACATCACCGACACTAACTAAATCACTAAATAAAGCTATTAACCCCTAAACCGCCGTCCCGTCATCGCTGACACACTAACTAAATCACTAAATAAAGCTAGTAATACCTAAACCGCCATTCCCAGACACTAACTAAACCTATTAACCCCTAAACCGCAGTTCCCCGACACTAACTAAACCTATTAACCCCTAAACCGCCGTTTCCACATCGCAACAACCGAAATTAAACTATTAACCCCTAAACCTAACACCCCCTAACTTTAACATAATTAAAATAGACCTAAATTAAAGTTACAATTATTAATAAATACAAACTTACCATTGAAATAAAAATAAAACCTAACCTTACACTAATAAAACCTCACATTACTAAAAATAAAAAACCTAACATTACTAAAAATAATAAAAAAAAACATTACTAAAAAATTTAAATTACAATTACAAAAAATAATAAACAGTAAATTGCAAAAAAAAAAAAAACTACCATTACAAAAAATAACAAACAAACGGCTAGATTACGAGTTTTGCGGTAAGCTGAAAAAAAGCCGAGTTAACAGGTCCTAATGCTGCTTTTTTACGCCCACTGGTATTACGAGTCTTGTAGGTTTAGGGGCATCGCACACTACTTTGTCCTTACCGCAAACCGACTTACGTAAACTTCGTAAACCATTTTTCCTATGGGACTTCCATAGCACTGGTATTACGAGTCTGTCCTGGGAGGCCAAAAAGTGAGCTGTACACCCTCTACCTCCAAGATTCCTAACGCATTCTAAAGTCAGTAGTTATGAGTTTTACACTACAACGCTGTAGCATAATAATCATAACTAAAGTGCTAAAAAGTACACTAACACCCATAAACTACCTATTAAGCCCTAAACCGAGACCCTCCCGCATTGCAAATACTAAAATAAAATTTTTAACCCCTAATCTGCCGCTCCGGACATCGCCGCCACTATAATAAATATATTAACCCCTAAACCACCACACTCCCACCTCGCAAACACTAGTTAAATATTATTAACCCCTAATCTGCCGCCCCTGACATCGCCGCCACCTACATTATACTTATTAACCCCTAATCTGCCGCTTCTAACATCGCCGCATCCTACATTATATTTATTAACCCCTAATCTGCTGCCTCTAACATCGCCGCCACCTGCATTATATTTATGAACCCCTAATCTGCCGTCCCCAACGTCGCCGCCACTATATTAAATGTATTAACCCCTAAACCTAAGTCTAACCCTAACCCTAACACCCCCTAACTTAAATATAATTTAAATAAATCTAAATAAAATTACTATAATTAACTAAAATATTCCAATTTAAAACTAAATACTTACCTATAAAATAAACCCTAAGATAGCTACAATATAACTAATAGTTACATTATAGCTATCTTAGGTTTTATTTTTATGTTACAGGCAAGTTTGTATTTATTTTAACTAGGTAGAAGAGTTATTAAATAGATATTAACTAGCTAAAATAAATACAAATTTACCTGTAAAATAAAACCTAACCTAAGTTACAATAACACCTAACACTACACTACAATTAAATCTATCAGCCAATCGGAATCTAAGGGACACCATCTTGGATGACGTCATTTAAAGGAACCTTCATTCAGTAAGAAGACTCCAGATGAAGAGGATGATCCGCGTCGGATGTCTTGAAGATGGAGCAACTCTGCGTTGGATGGATGAAGATCGAAGATGCCGTCTGGATGAAGACTTCTGCCCATCTGGAAGACCACTTTGCCCGGCTTGGATGAAGACTTCTCCCGGCTTAGTTGAGGACTTCGGCCCGGTTGGATGAAGACTTCTGCCGCTTCCTTAAGGATGGATGTCCGATCTTCAGAACAGTAAGTCGATCTTCAAGGGGATAGTGTTAGTTTTTTTAAGGGTGTATTGGGTGGGTTTTATTTTTAAGTTAGGGCTTTGGGCCACAAAAGAGCTAACTGCCCTTTTAAGGGCAATGCCCATCCAAATGCCCTTTTCAGGGCAATTGGGAGCTTAGGTTTTTGTAGTTAGGTTTTTATTTGGGGGGTTGGTTGTGTGGGTGGTGGGTTTTACTGTTGGGGGGTATTTGTATTTTTTTTTACAGGTAAAAGAGCTGATTTCTTTGGGGCAATGCCCCGCAAAAAGCCCTTTTAAGGGCTATTGGTAGTCTAGTTTAGGCTAAGGTTTTTTTATTTTGGGGGGGGGCTTTTTTTATTTTGATAGGGCTATTAGATTCGGTGTAATTAGTTTAAATATCTTGTAATTTGTTTATTATTTTCTGTAATTTAATGTGTTTTTTTTGTACTTTAGCTAATTGTATTTAATTTATTTAATTGTATTTAATTTAGGTAAGATATTTAATTGTAGTGTAGTGTTAGGTTTTAGTGTAACTTAGGTTAGGTTTTATTTTACAGGTTACTTTGTATTTATTTTAGCTAGGTAGTTATTAAATAGTTAATAACTATTTAGTAACTATTCTACCTAGTTAAAATAAATACAAACTTGCCTGTAATATAAAAATAAACCATAAGCTAGATACAATGTAACTATTAGTTATAGTGTAGCTATCTTAGGATTTATTTTACAGGTATTTATTTTTAAATAGGAATTATTTAGGTAATAATATAAATTTTTATTTAGATTTATTGTAATTATATTTAAGTTAGGGGGTGTTAGGGTTAGACTTAGGTTTAGGGGTTAACTAAAAAAAACCTAATCCACCCATTGCCCTGAAAAGGGCATTTGTATGGGCATTCAGCTCTTTTTTGGCCATATAAAAAAGCTCTTATCTAAAAAAAACAAAAACCTAACACACTGACTCAGAAGCCCTCTTCATGCAATCGTTCTCCCGCACACTGAGGATTCAATACAAGGTGCCCCTTTTATATGAGGGTACCGTTTTATTCCTATTGGCTGAAAAATGTAAATCAGCCAATAGGAATGAGAGCTGCTTACAGATGGAGCCGCCTTCAGCAACTGTGAGTAACGATTTTGGGGTTGGTGTAAGGTTAGTGTAAGGTTTTTTTGGGGTGTTTTTTTTTTTAGATTAGGGATTTTTTTATTTTAATGGGCTGAAAAAGAGCTGAATGCCCCTTTGAAGTGCAATGCACCATACAAATGCCCTTGGTAGATTAGGTTTTTTTTAGTTAGGTTTTTTTATTTTATGGGTTTGGGGGAGTGTTTGTTTTTATTTTTTTGCAAAAGAGTTGTTAACTTTAGGGCAATGTCCTACAAAAGGCCATTTTAAGGGCCATTAGTAGTTTATTATAGATTAGGTTTTTTTTATTTTGGGGTGTTTTTTATTTTTAACGGGGCTTTGGAAAATAAATAATTTTTATTGTTTTGGATAATTTCATTTGTTATTATTTTAAATGGGTTTTTTATTTTTGGGGTGTTTTTTTTTTAGATTAGGCATTGTTTTTAATTGGCCGAAAAAGAGCTGAATGCCCATACAAATGCCCTTTTCGGGGCAATGGGTAGATTAGGTTTATTTTTATTTTGTGGGTTTGGGGGGTGGAGGTTTGTAATGTTAGGGGGTGTTTGTTTTTATTTTTTACAAAAGAGCTGTTAACTTTAGGGCAATGCCCTACAAAAGGCCCTTTTAAGGGCCCTTGGTAGTTTATTATAGATTAGTTTTTTTTTTTTTTAAAACAGGGTATTAGAATAGGAATGATTTAAATTTTTTTGGATAATTTTGTTTGTTATTTTTTGTAATGGTAGTTTTTTTTATTTTTTGTAATTTTAGTGTTTATTATTTTTTGTAATTGTAGTTTTAATTTTTTAGTAATGTTAGGTTTTTTTATTTTTAGTAACGTTAGGTTTTTTATTTTTAGTAATGTTAGGTTTTATTAGTGTAAGCTTAGGTTTTATTTTTATTTTACAGGTAAGTTTGTATTTATTTTAACTAGGTAGTTAGTAAATAGTTATATTGTAGCTAGCTTAGGTTTTATTTTTATTTCACAGGTAAATTTGTATTTATTTTTAAATAGATAGTTAGTTAATAATTGTTTAGTTTAGGTCTATTTTAATTATGTTAAAGTTAGGGGGTGTTAGGTTTAGGGGTAATATAGTTTAATTTAGGTTGTTGTAATGTGGGTGCTGATGGTTTAGGGGTTAATAAGTTTAGTTAGTGTTGTCGATGTGGGTGTATGGTGGTTTAGGGGTTAATAGGTTTAGTTAGTGTTGGGGATGTGGGGGGGGTGGAGATTTAGGGGTTAATAGGGTAAGTTAGTGTCAACTATGTGGGGGGAAGGTGGTTTAGGGATTAATACCTTTTATGTAGTGTCGGCGATGTGGGTGGCGGCGGTTTTAGATCATTTTGTTTCGGCAATCGCCAGCATATTAGTTATGTTTAGTTAAATTGTTTCTTCAGATCCTTTCATTTTTTCGGATCCATTCTTTATTCATATACATTATTCTATTCTAAACTTCAGAATAGAATAATGCATATAAATAAAGAATAGATCCGAAAAAATGAACAGATCCGGAAAAACGATTTAACTTAACATAACTAATTTGCCCAAACAAAATTATTTATTTAACTAATGAAAACAAAAGAAATTTTTTAGTGTTGCACATGTCTACTCATTAATCACTATCCTTTCAAGGGCCCTGGTAGCACATTAACATCTCCTATATCTTGCAGGGTGACAATTTAACAATTTTGACCTCTCTTGGTTTTATTTAGGGATGTGCTTTCGGAAGTTTCCTGATATTTACAATTTCATGTCAGTTTGTGTGATGTTCCAGTTTACATTTTACAATTGTGATGTTTACAGTTTACACGTCCATAAATGTAATTGCAATAATAAATTAATATTCGTATGTCAATCTTTTAATTATGTACAAGTTACATAATTTAAAAATGTGATTTGATGCAGATTAACTTTTCAATTAAACCAGGAAACAATAATCTTGTTTATGGATATGTGTTTGAACCAGTGGCGTAGCATGGGTTGTCAGCGCCCAGGGCAAGGCAAGTATTGTTCCCCCTAACCCATTAGCACTGACTGAGTCTCTTCTACCAGTACAGTAGGGATTGACTATAGTACCTCACTGTGCCACCTCTGTATTGTACCTCACTGTACCACCTCAGTATTGTACCCCCCAGCCTCCCCAATTCAGAATTCCTCAGTGCTCTGATTATGAAATAGTTAAAAATGTTATCACAAAAAGTATGTGAGAAAAAAATACACATATAAATAAAAAAGACAAGATGAACCTTGCATGTATAAATATATATTACCATTATTATATATTATTATATTATGGGAGTCTGCACAATATAGAATAGAGTATGGGAGTCTGCACAATATAGAGTTTGGAAGTCTGCCCAATATAGAGTTTGGGAGTCTGCACAATATAGAGTATTATAGAGTATGGGAGTCTGCACAATATAGAGTATGGGAGTCTGCACAATATAAAGTTTGGGAGTCTGCACAATATAGAGTTTGGGAGTCTGCACAATATAGAGTTTGGGAGTCTGCACAATATACAGTTTGGGAGTCTGCACAATATACAGTTTGGGAGTCTGCACAATATAGAGTTTGGTAGTCTGCACAATATAAAGTATGGGAGTCTGCACAATATAAAGTATGGGAGTCTGCACATCTCACCTATATCAGGTCTGCTGCTATGTCTCACACTGCACTAGAGCTCAGGAAGGGGGAGAAAAGTCTAGAGAGAAACGCAGTAACTAATTACATTGAACTATAATGGAACAGTGACACCTAGAGGTAGAAATGAAAAGTTCAGGCACAAACCACCAGGATGATCACTTTCTCCCGGCACTGCATGTGAGACACTCAGTGAGAGCGGTAGTGGAGACTGGAGAGCGCACCTCCTAAGGAGATGGCTTTTTAATTTTGCGCCCCTAAGAATTATGCGCCTGGGGCAACCGCCCCTTTGCCCCCCCATGCTACGCCACTGGTTTGAGCTGAACATACGCATTAAAGCTAAGGATGTGCATTCTACAGTTTCATTAGCTGCCATTTGCGGGATAAAAGGCCACCGCTTGTAGCATTTGGCTCATTTCAGAGCCAGGTTTCTTCTTGTGAAAGTGCAAAACACTAAGATATGTGCAAATCTAGATCTTAGAGTGTTTCACTTTCACAAGAAGAAATCCCGCTAGGAAAAGAACTGAATGCCACGAGCAGTTGCCTCCTTCCACATTTGGCAACTAATGAAATTGCAGAATGCACATCTCTACTTTTAATACTGAAGTTTTTTTCGTATTTTTTGTTCAAACACATGTTAATAAATAAGATTATTTAAAACTCTGCATCAAATCACATTTTTACATGATGAAACTTGTACATAATCAACCCCTTCCCGCCATTTGGACGTTCTATGCCGTCCTAACTGCGCTGGGCTTAAGAGACGTTAGTACGGCATGAAACATCCTGAAAATTTGGCTGTCCAGAAAGAATAGCCGTTTTCTATATGGGATTGCGGGCTGGGGGGCATGCCATTTTAATATCTAGCTTTCACTGTGTTCCAGTGCTGATGTGTTTGCACATATGCAGCAACTGTCCTTCAGATGCCTGCAGTGTATGTAACCTAGGTTTCAAAATGGCAGCACACATAATTAGATGGAGGTGCATGAAATGTATTGAGTGTTTAATGTCTCTTTTAAGAAGCAACATGTTTGTGTTGAGAGCCTATGCAAGAGAGTAGGAAAGAAAACATTAGGATAAAATAGCACAGACCCTCCAGAGCCTAAGATCAAGATAAAACTCTGGCCTTGGGTGAGGCATTGCTTTTAAGGATATGTGATACAGCTTAACAAATACAACCACTTTTAGATTATTTTGTTATAAATGCATGACAGATATTGCTCTCTAAGGAGTGCAATGCCATTATGGGTTATGTAAGAAATGAGAGCTTATTATAACATAGAAGCTTTGTATGCACATTAATTTGAATTATAATATTCTACTGCAAAACCTGTTTCTTATGTAATACTAAGCTGGAAATCAACCAGAACAAGGGTATTAACCAATTGATTATTGTATCTGCAAGTTTTACAATTTGTTTTCTCCTTTAGAATCTCACAAGTCGCTGGCTCCTTGCCTTGACATCAGTGTGCACAAAAGGTCCCTGGTCTAATGTTTACATTGTTCTGGACGTTCTTATCCATAACATACTCCCCACAGTATTGAGTTACATATGCTATCTATAGTAATAATTCATACATTTTTTTTAGACATCTGCTAATGTCAAATCATTCTTTTGAAATGTGTTAGAGGTTTGCCAAAGAGAACAGAGATTCACAGGGGTGGCCTATTAAAAAACTACGAACATGCTCTTATCAGTTTTGTATTCTCATTGGAGAAGCTTTTGAGCTCCACATTAAACATTCCATAATGTGAATGCAATCTTGAACTTAACTGTTTCAGGATGTTATGATATTATGTTCAGTTTTCTGATTTTAAATGACTGGATACTAAACATTAAAGCTCAAACTAGTCTAAGATATGTACTTTAGAGTTATTTACAATAACTCCAGGAGATCCAAAAATATAATTTTTATATAAAAAGGTAAAAATTTATATGAAACCAATTCTTTTTAATGTACACATTGACCCATCATTTATACAGCAAACACAATTTGCTAAATACTATCCAATGTGCTAAAAATATCAACTTGTTCTTTTAATTATGTCTCTTTTAATGCATAGATTACAATCTTTCTCTGGATATTAAAGGAACATTCTGGTCAAAAGTAAAATGCACATAGATGAATTACATCTTTGAAAAGAAACATATTTGCAATGTACATGTATTAACAAAAATGCTTCTAGTAAACGTTATCACTGTTTTAGTGTTAACATGTTTCTCTGCACGTGCATGTGAAGCATAGCTAGATATTCTCAGTGCTCCAGCATTTTAAATACTGCAGCTGCTCATAGCACCAGTGGGGCTTGTATCATTCAGCAATGAACAAATTGAGTCATTACCAGATGATACAAACACCTTAGGTTTTCTGAGCAAGACCTATTTTTACAATGCTGGTGGACGGTGCATATTTAAATACACATTTGAAACAGCTATAGCTTTTATTAGAAGCATTGTTGCTAATATATGTATGTTACAAAAATTCTTCTATTTAAAACTGAATTACTTAATTATTTAATTACAAGTAAAACTGAAATGGATCCATGTGAATTCCAATTTTGGTTGGAATGCCCCTTTAATACTACAATAGCTGTCATAAAGACCACCCAGTAAATAGTCAGAGCCCAGATTTAAAACAAAAACAAATCTGTTGCCGTACTTTACCACTGGTACATATATAATATAGGTAATAGTGCCATTCTTATATATTAGGGGATCCTATAACTATCCAAGATCACCTATAGCCCCATTATCCCATTGACTACCAAATAAACCCTTATCCCTCTATTGATCCTAACTACCCTCACGTTAATCCTGTACCCCTTGACCATATTCACATATACATCACCATCACCACAATTAAATATTAAGGGTCAGATTACAAATGGAGGTCAAAATTGCGCTTTTGCAAGCGTGTGCGCTGGTATTACAAGTTGAGCGCAATGTGAACGTGACCTTGCTGTTGTATATATAGCTATCTATGTTATATGCGCAATATTCTAAGTTTAGCTTTTTGCGCTTGTCGGGTTAGCGAACAAGGGAAAACAATTTACTTTCAACTCATAATTGATTGTGATAAAAAAAGGATGAAACTACTTTATTTACACTGATAATACTCAGTGAAAGCTGGTTTACACCATCCATAAAATAAATTACATCTTCATGAAATGGAAGAATTTATTTAATTTTTCCTTTTCTGATTTTCACCTAAACTTATCTTATGACCCCCTAATTAGGGACTACGTTATTCCCAAAAAATAGACACACACCATCTGTTGGGTAAAAAAGGCTGCAGCTTTTTTTATTAACAACATAACTTAACATATAAATAAAACAGATAAATATCCCCAATAATATAATTAACATTAACAACCCACGGGGCTTACCAAGTAGCCCATTGTATCTCCGTTCCAAAGGTCCCTTCAGGAACCGTAATAGACCTCTCCTGCATAGCAGGAGGTACCCCAGCAGAACTCCACAAACCACCAAAGGCAAGCCCCCCCCAGCAAGCTGCAACAGTAATAGTACATCTCCACAGCCGTAATCCCAGGGAGGGAGGGAGCTTCTTCTCACCATCAGGTCCGGATAGAAGATGAGCCTATTTCCTGCTCACTGTCTCTTAAGGACTCCCCTATGAGCCCACCCCTTAACCTCTCTCTCACACCATCTTCCTCACACTTGCCCTGCTCTGGGGTCAAA
Organism: Bombina bombina; assembly: GCF_027579735.1. NCBI lineage: Eukaryota > Metazoa > Chordata > Amphibia > Anura > Bombinatoridae > Bombina > Bombina bombina. Next base: position 1,271,978,562 of record NC_069500.1, read on the forward strand.
TGCCCTTCCAAAATATGCATTTTTTCAGGGCTGGCATGACCCTCTAATTAGGGACTACGTTACTCACAAATAATAGACACACACCATCTGTTGGGGTAAAAAAGGCTGCAGCTTCTTTTATTAACAACATAACTTAACATATACATAAAACAGATAAATATCCCCAATAATAGATTAACATTAATAACCCACGGGGCTTGCCAAGTAACCCATTCCAAAGGTCCCCTCAGGAACCGTATTAGACCTCTCCTGCCTAGCAGGAGGTACCCCAGCAGACCTTCACAAACCACCAAAGGCAAGCCCCCCCACCACCAGGACAGCTTACAGCCGGACCCCGCCACCACCCAAGCAAGGCCTTTTCAACCCCTTCCCTTAAATTAAAATTAAACAAATGGAGCCCAACCTCATTTAAATGGACCCCATCTCTCAAAAGGATGCATTACCCCGACTCTCCTTCAAATTCCACATGCCGTATAGACACCCCCCATTCCTCTCCACAAACTTACTCAATATTCTATTGACTTTTCTCCTGGAAGTTTCCAGCCTTTGCACGTCCCAGGCTGCTCACCACTTCAGCCTAGGTGCTATCACCGACCACACCACAACTAACTCAGGGAACAAATCCCATAACCGGAGCAAATCCCTTTTAACACCTGCCAGCAAATCTTTTTGAGAGATGAAGCCCAAATCGTTCCCACCAGCATGGATCACCAACAGACCCGGGGGAAAGTCAAGTTGTGGAAGCCCCAGGTGCCCTAGCGCCTTCCTAAAAACCGATATAAACTGGAAATGTGATAACGTGTCCCCGTTCATATGAACAATCAACGGGCCATCACACCCTGGCCACACCTGCTGAAAAGCAGCCACCGCCTCAACCAGGCAACATGCCCCCCCATTGCACGAAAGCTAATAGCTCTCCCTTGCCCACCCTGGTCGGTCTTAGACCGCCGCAGCTATATGTAACATTCCCTACCTTGGATCCACACATTACCTTACCGGATACCCCCCCATCTCTCTTGGTTGCTTCCACCACCTCCCACCACCACCTCCAAACATTGGCATAGAAAGGCGATTGCTGCGAGCCTCATTTTTTCCATGGCCTTCGACACCTTATGCCTTCCCCAATCCGCCATCCATCCTAATAGTACCGTCCATCAGCTCCGGGCCGTGAGTGCCCCCCAGTCCCTTTTAGCACCACACACCATTCTCTCCATACCTACGAATAGGCCCTCCATGTGGACCCCGCCAAAGCCCCTCATACCATCTTCAACAAGCCAAGAAGTCCACCTTCCACAAGTCCCCCAGGCACTGTGTCCCCTCCTCCTCTGCCAACGGAGCCAGCTCCCAGAACCTGTCCCACTGGAAACGGGAAAGAGAATCAGCTATCCCATTGGACTTACCAGGCACATGTAAAGCCTTGAAAAGAACATTACATCTCAGGTACTCCAGCACAAACAAACAGAGGAGAACCACCACCAGAGTTAACCACCGACACCACTCCCATATTATCCAAATGAAACAGAACCTTCCTGTCTGGCAGTAACCCCGGCCAAATAGTCAAGGCCACCAGTAACGGGAACAATTCCACCACCAAATTCTTAGTCAGGCCTCCCACCTGCCACCCCTGCGGCCATGAATCTGAGCACCACTTACCCCCAATATATGCTCCAAAGACATGAGCCCCTGAAGCATCTGTAAACAGGTGCACATCCGGGTCCTCCCACCCCTCCTGCTGGATTAAGGACCTTCCATTAAATTCCTCTAGGAATCTCTGCTAGATCATCAGATCCTCCTTCAATGCTTTTGTCAAGAGCACATGGTGAAAAGGCTCCTTCACCCCAACCGATAACCTCTGGCAGAACACCCTCCCCACCAGGATGATCCTGCAAACAAAATTTTGCTTCCCCAACAAAGACTGCATCTCTCTAAAAATCAACTTCCTCCGCCCCAAAGCTTGCCGTAATTCACAAGTCAGTCACCTTGTCATTAGACAAATCACACTCCATTTCAACCGAATAAATGTGTATTCCTAAGAATCTCAGTGCAACACAAGGGCCTGGGATACTGAAATCCCTCGCTATTGCTTCAAAAGCGTCCATCAACAGCTGGCATGAATCACTGCCAGGAGGGCCCACGAACAGGAAGTCATCTAAATAATGGACCACAGAACCCAACCCAGAAAAAACGCTTAGCAACCCATTCCACAAAACAGATAAATTTCTCAACATATAAGCATGAGATAGAACAACCCATGGGTAAGTATAAATCAACAAAAAACTTCCCTTCAAACATCCCAACAAATGGGGGCATGCCGGGTGGACCAGCAATAACCGCAAAGCCGCCTCAACATCAACCTTCACCAGGAGGACCCCCAGGCCCGCCTGCTGGACCAAAGCCACCACATCATCGAATGATGCATAATGAACTGCCGCCAGGCCAGGGTCAATCCCATCGTTCACTGAAGAACCCTTCGGGTACGACAGGTGGTGGATCATGCAAAACTCACCCGGCACCTTCTTTGGGACTACTCCCAAAGGGGAAAGCCTAAAGTTAGGCAATGGAAAGCCGAAAAGGGGCCCCCCATTCCCCCAAGGCAACCTCCTTCCCCAATTTTTCCCGGACCACTCCCGGAAATTCCCTGGCGGACTTAAAGATCCCTGACCCCCCGCTCCCTTTCACATCCTGAAAGGGGATGGGGAAACCCAAGCTAAAACCTGTTAAAAGCAGCTCAGCATCACCCTGTTTACCCCTCACCTTAGCGTACCGCTTTAGCCATGGGACTGTCTTTCTGATGTCCACCTGTGTCCGAGCCTTGAAAACCCACCTCCCCTGGTCTACTCCTGGGCTTTTCTTTACTGAAGCATTTGGCATAAGGATTGATTCCCCTGCATCCCGAACATTCGTGCTTGTACTTGCACGATGCCCCGAACTGACATTGCCCGTTGTTAAACTGGAAGCATAGTCCTTTTCGGAGGGCCGCTGCTGCACCATTATTGGCTGTTCCTGGGTGTCCGCTCCCCCCAGCCAGAAATGACTGGCCCCCGCGTAATGGAGTCATTATCTTCAGCCAAATCCCCATGTCCCTGTCATCCCACCTGATGTCAGGACGGACTGCTATCCTTTGACGAAACTGCTTGTCATATCTCCACCATGCCATTCCCTCGTATGTATGGTAGGCTGAAGAGACCTCATCGAAATAACAAAATAGGCCAGAACCCTGATCGTGAAACTTCTGAATAATCACGCTAGCCAAAAAACAGAAGGCACTGGACCAATTAGCAAAGGTTTTCGGAATCTTCCGATACCGCTTCTTCCACTCCTCCTCCTTCACCTGTTCCCGTTTTGGGTCCTCTTTAATTTCAACAAATTGGTCCAGGGGGAGAAGGGAAAATAACTCCCTCTTCCATATCTTCTCCTTAACTTCAGCCACCAAAATCAACCCTAATGGGCCTATAAAGCATAAGCACGACCTACGCAGGGCTTCGTCAGGGGGGGCAGGAAACTGGACTTTGTACTATGCCACAGAAGGATGGGCCCACTCCCCCCTGGCTCCTGGCCCACACTGGAAAATATGTCTCCCTCCCCCCCACCGGGCCCGCCAAGCTCCCTGCAGCCACCTGGTAGCAACCCACGCCTCCGGGTCCCATCTGGGGGGAACCCCACTGCCCCAACCTAAGCCCTGTCTACTAGGCCTCGGACTTCGTATAGGCCCCCCCTAACCCTGCCATCTCTGGCTCCAGGCCTCATATGGGGCTTCCCTACTCAGCCCCCCCATGCTAAATTACAGTGCTTCCCACCCAGGCATCATCTGGGCCCACCTTCTATTCCTATCCCCCTGCCTCATATGGGCCCCTGCTAAGGCTGTTCACTTGGCTAACTTTATCATGTAAAATATCGTAAATATCTTATCTAAGAGCTATTACCTTTATCCACTCCCACCGCCTCAACTGGGCCCTCCTACACCTAACTAACCCCCCTTCCTGGCTACATTCGGACCCCCACGTGTGCGCCATCCCCGGGCCTCATACAGGCCAGCCTATCCCTCTAACTCATCTGGCCACAAGCATCATCCCATTCCCTGATGGCATCCATCTACTGCCACACTGCACCCCTTTCTTTGATAGCTCAGTGGCTTACCTACTGGAGCAGCCATTGCTGCCTCCTCCGCGGTATCCAGCCTGGATCCAGCCCTGCGAGTCACGACGCCCACGTGACCGCCGTCATCTTCCCACGAGGACGGCTCCAGACGTCCTCTCCTCTGCGGGCGCTCCTCACCCCGGGCCAGCCGTCCTCTGCTCCCTCTTCTGCCAGCTCCAGCTGTGCTCGTCGATAAACATCCTCTTCTCGGGCCTGCCTCTGGACTGAGGCGCTCTGGTGGCTGCGACCGCTGCACCGGCCTGGCCCTGGGGGATGGCTCCGCCCTGTCGTCTGCTCCAGATCTTTACCGCCTCCTGGTAAGACTCCTGCAGCCTGCAGCTGTGCTAGCACCCACTGAGGGCCTCTCTCCCTGGCAGCAGCTGCAGTGAACAGCTCCTGAACGTCAGACATGTGAGCAGGTAAGTACCCTCACGTTCTCTCCGAGCTTGATGCAGGTGAAAGATGCAGAGCTTCTTCTCACCGTCAGGTCCGGATAGAAGATGAGTCTACTTCCTGCTCACTGTCTCTTAAGGACTCCCCTATGGGCCCACCCCTTAACCCCTCTCTCACCCCATCTTCCTCACACTTGCCCTGCTCTGGGGTCAAATGCCCTTCCAAAATAGGCATTTCTCCAGGGCTGGTATTATGAAAGGAAAGCAAAAAATGCAAGGTTATTGAGATTTTATTGTTGCTGACAATTAGAATTTGCATCTTTAAATATACATTTTTCAGGTAGGTTTAAGAAAAAAGGGCAAAAAAATATTTCTACTTAAAAGTGCATTAAAAAAAATATCTATTTCATTTTCTGCTATATATAAGCATTTTACTATGCATGCTAGCAGGTTAGAAAAAAATGTATTTACACAGTTCCAAACTTCACTTTGTAAAAAGCAACAGTGCATATACATATATGGCCAGTATATTGTAAAGGAATTGTGTGAAGTGAGGTAATGACAAGTCAAAGGTTCAAATTTTTAAAGGGACAGTCAACACCAGATAGATAATCCCTTTAATCCCTAGTCCCCAGTTTTGCATAACCAACACAGTTATAATAATACACTTTTTACCTCTGTGATTACCTTGCATCTAAGCCTCTGCAAACTGCCCCCTTATTCCAGTTCTTTTGACAGACTTGCATTTTAGCCAATCAGGGCTTACTCTTAGGTAACTTTACGTGCGTGAGCTCAATGTTATCTATATCACACACATGAACTAACGCTCTTTAGTGGTGAAAAACTGTCAAAGTGCATTCACATAAAAGGCGACCTTCAAGGTCTAAGAAATTAGCATATAAGCCTACCTAGTTTTAGCTTTCAACTAAGAATATCAAGAGAACAAAGCAAAATTGGTGATAAAGGTAAATTGGAAAGTTGCTTGAAATGACATGCCCTATCTGAATAATGAAAGTTTATTTTGGACTTGAGTGTCCCTTTAACTGTTGACTTATGCTTATGCTTAAATAAAAGCTCCCAATACTTTGCATGGGCTGCTCATATTTGTGTGGCTGTCCATTGTAATGTAGTGTTACAACTTTAACACTGGTGATACTGTAAAGGTATGTGTTTAGCCTGCAAAGGAGTTAAACACATAATTTTAAACTGGCCCAATGGTTTTTATGGCATTCAAATTGGTGCAAACCTTGCCACCTCATATTTTACATTTTCTGAGGATACAGCAATAATTTCATGTTGACATGGATTGCTTCATACAAATACATGTTTTAGAAAAAAAAATGTACCCAAAAAGGCCATGACAAATAAACATTAGAGTATTATAAATCAAATTTTTAACAGATACTCTCCTGCTTAATAACCCTGAGATCTGTAAATAAAATACTCAACTAATATTGTAGGTGGGGTTATTTCTATTATCAAAGCGTAATGTAACATGCAAAACATAATATGATACTTCTTTTTCTAGAATCATTAAAATAAATGTTACTTCCTTATGAAAAAGATCGCCTTATAGGGTGACAACTTACTAGAATTTATGAAAAATGAGGAGTGGAAAAAGTTTGTAATAGAAGGGAATTATACCAAGTTGTGTCTATGAAGATACTGCCATATAAAAGGCATTTGTAAAAGTAACTATATTATTACAACTAGTACCAGTTATGATGAAGAAGCGGGTTAATACCGCTAGGAAGTTCACCAAATTTGGTGAATGTAAGACTAAATAGACAGCCATACTCTAGCCACATTTGTATATAGAAATACATTTAAAAAAAAGAGGGTATAATATACAAAATAATAGAGACTAATGGCAATATATGCACTCATAATTTTGTAGAATACACATACAACATGATCCAGGACAATAATTGAAGCTTCATCATTGTTAATATTACGCAATAAGGTTATGTCTAGATATACAGTTAGGGTGCAGCTATCTCTTATATTGTTGGAGAGATGATGATAGAGTAGATTCATAGAACAAACAAGTAATTACTAGGATCAACAGTCGATTATAGTTGCATGTTGGGCTGGTGTATTTCTATTAATTCGGACCTGCTTATGTTATAGGTCCTTAGCCGATGTTTGTGGGGAATCAATGTTGTATAGTGTTTAGAAAAATAAAATATTCTTGGTCTAATTGTGTATGGTATATATCAAAGAGGTATTTCTACTTAGAGTGAGCGTATACTATATCCAGTTTCAGGTATTGTCAGCAAGGGGAGTGAGTTATGAGCTATCTAAATAAAATTTATGGTCAACAGTTATAAAATGAACATATGTATATAAACACACCTATGGGAGGCTAATATGGCAAGAGATATACAACACAAGGACACTCATAGACACATGAAATATAACTACAACTGTTATCTTAAGTAGTCCGTTGGATAGAAGAAATCCCTCGTAGAGAGCACATCTAAGGCCACACCACACCGGCCGCTTGCAGCCCGGCCTCAAGTACTAGAATGAGAGATAACCTTCTAGTGCACAGTGAGCAGACTGGATTTTGTAGGAAGATATTTAAATAGCACTAGGCGAGCTATAATGTTTCCTATAGTGCAGCAAACACCTACCACAAGCACTCCCCTATATACCTTTGTGAGATTAACCAATTTAACAATAATATCACACTCCTAGAGAGCATATAGTCAGAGTAACCAGTTATAGATAAACTTCTAGACCCAACGATTCACACCTTCATCGCACCTTATAACGATAAGGACTGTTTCCATATTACCGGATAACCCTTCTTAGGCTGCAGAAGACGGAGTTCTGTAAGTCCTGAGCTTGACAAAACAAACTTAGTGTATCCTGCCTACTTGAGACAGTAACTGTCTGAAAAGGTAAAGTATGGGACCACCACATCGCATATCCCCTGACAGTTGCCATTTTGCGGAGGAGTCTCATGGGGTGCTTTCTATATGGGTCCGTGGGGAGCGGCACCAGCTTCACCTGGACCACAGCACGCTGTACACTTTGTGATTTATAGAGACTCTTAGAAGTAGTTGCCTCGTCTATGCCATATCCACTATAATGACGTGGAGAGGAGGCTGTCATAAGTAGTGTTGATGGAGCATCGCTCTTTGCTTTCTCTATGCCGTGAACCTCTGTGTCACCGTTTCTGCCCGGTTCTCGGATCTCTTGAAGAAGGTCGTCAAGTTGATTGTTCAGTGTTCTCTCCAGAGCCGCTAACTTGCCTTTGATGATGATGTTGCTCGATCGTGTATCCATAACTGTAAATGGGGTGCAGAAAATAGTAGTCATTACAGGGGGTGAAGCAGTGTAGCCAGAGTGTGACTGTCAACCCTCAATTATTGAGGGGGGTGATTGAAACTTATGCTAGTTGCAACAATGTATGTTTGCCTTTAATTAAGTTGGTTGTATCACACCAAATGACACGCTATTTAAGGAAGGTGTGTCAATGTAAGTGGTATCTGACAAAGTCGCGTGCAAGCCCACAAGGGGAGGAGCGAAACGCACCATCAGTCCGCAGTGGAGAACTCACCTGTGTGAGTAGTAGTTGGTTTGCTGTGTATCGAGCTCCCCTGTATCTCTGGGAAAGTTACTGGCAGCCTGGATCGGCTAACACGTGAGGTTGGAAGTGAGATTTTCAAACACAGCACAGATGGTATTGTAATCAAATAGCAATTATCAACATAGTGCAGCCAGCACTTTTACTGGATCAGGAGTCAACGTTTGGCAGTTTAACTAGCAATTAAGGTCTATTTCTGCAAGGACCAATCTGCTCGTTGGGAAGCTTTGGATCCGTAAGTGAATCCTTCCTGGGTTTACCAGTGCAGGACTGTTATCTTTTCATCTAAGTTTCAGCAAAGAGATCTGAGCTCAGAATAAGCTGCAGGAACTTTTTCTGCTTTGTGGATCTTTTGGAAAGTAATTCTGTAGGGCATGCAAAAGCACTGAGTGCCCTCTATTATTAAGAGGCTTTGTGTTTTTCTTTTCTTTGAACTCTATACAATTGCATGAAAAAGTGTCCATATGTAAAAGAGATGATGTTTTCATTTATGCTGATTAAGCTGTTTAACACATTATTCGCTCCTAGTGAGTGACCTCCAGTGGATTATCTTCACTGCACCTGTCTTCCGCTGTTTTAACATTTAATAAACAGTTTTTTGTGCAGCCTTGGTCAGGCTTTGGCTTTTTGTATATTAATCATGAAGCCATTCTTTAATATGGTATATTTTTATATTTTTTGAGATATATATATATATGTATATATATATATATATATATATATATATATATATATATATATATATATATATATATATATATATATATACAGGTCTTGAACCCATTTGTACAAAAGGCATGTTTTCATATAGGCCCAATGGGTTCTATGGAAAACAAAGTGGTACAAACTTTGCCACCTCATATCTTACCTTTTCTGAAATTTGAAACAATTAAAATGCTTTGGGTCACTGATTTTTGTGTGAATATATATATAAGGTGTGAACCCCCTTCATACAATTGACATGTTCTCAGCCTGGCCCAATGCTTTTTATGGCAAAAAAAAATGGTACCAGCCTTGTCACCTCATATATTTACCTTTTCTGAATAAGTAAAATGTATTTTAAAAGGGTTAAAATACTTTGGGCCACTAATTTCTGTGTAGATATATACAGGGTGTGAACACCTTCATCGAACTGACGTTCTCAGCCTGGCCCAATGCTTTTTTTATGTAAAAAATCTCATATTTTACGTTTTCTGAATAAGTAAAAAGGTCCTTTGGGTCACTGATTTCTGTATAGATATATACAGGTACAATACAAGGTAGGGAACAGCAACCAACATCAGCAGGGATGGAAGGGTCAGCCAACTCCTTGATGTGAAGTATGAAAGAAAAGGTCACTCCAGCCCAATAGATAAATCAACAGACCTTTATTGCTTCCTGGTCCCAAGAAAACAAACAACAGCGTTTCAGACCTCTCACAGGTCCTTAGTCATGTCTACAGGTGTATACATAATGGCTACCTTTATACTTGAATCTAGATATCAAGACACACCCACATACTGTATGGTAACTACCTCCTAGTGGTTACAATGTAAAATAGCATTGATAGATAGATATATACAGGGTGTGAACTCCTTCATACAACTGACATGTTCTCAGCCTGCCCCAATGCTTTGTATGGCAAACTGGTGCCAACCTCGTCACCTCATATTTTACTCTTTTTAAATAAGTAACTGGTATTTTGAAAGGGTTACAATCCTTTGGGCCACTTATTACTGTGTTTTTATATACAGGGCATGAACCTTTCATGTGTTTCAGACTGGCCCAATGGTTTTTATGGCAAACAAACTGGTGCCAACCTTACCACTTCATATATTTTAACTATTCTGAATAAATAACTGGTTTATTTGAAAGGGATAACATCCATTGGGCCACATATATACATAGATAGATATAGTGTAATCTCCTTCATAGAATCAATGTGTTTTCAGCCTGGCCCAATGTTTTATGGTAAAAACTGGTACCAAACTTACCACCTTAAATATTTTAACTTTCAATGAATAAGTGGCATTTTGAAAAGGTAAAAATCCTTTCGGCCACTGATTTCTGTGGGGATATATACAGGGTGTGAACACCTTCATATGATAGTGTCAGGGTTCAGCCTTGAATTGAACCTGGGACCTGTCTCTATTTCTGCAGCTGTTATTTCCCAGCCTGTTGTTTTACCACTATGCCACCAGATGGCTTGATCACAGGAAAGGAATATTGTATTTTTCTGTTTGCTGCAACTTTGGCTCTCTGGCTCCACCTGCTTGCCAGCTGAAAGAAATCATTTAATCAGCAGCCTGCTTTATCTGGGAGGTTTGTTTGCAATACTGTGCATTCACATTGAGAGCTATACTCTGAAACACTCTCTGCTCCTGTATCCTGTGTGAAATACAGATTTGTTGGAGTTCCTGGTTCCTGATTTCTGCTTCAATTACTGACTACTCTTCTGGATAATCCCTTGGCACTGTGTTTCATTTTGGGACTGATTACCTGGCAATTGATCTTGCCTAAAATTCTCTTTCTTAAGGACTGACTCAGGTAATTTTCTTGCTTGTTTCCTGATACCACAAAGTTCCAATTGCAGTATATGCAAATATCCTGTTTGTTTCTACAAAGTTCCAATTGCAGTCTATGCAAATATCCTGTTTGTTTCTACAAAGTTCCAGATAGCAGTTTATGCAAATATCCTGTTTGTTTCTTCACAGTTCCAGTTTACAGCATATGCAAATATCCTATTTGCTATTACAAAGCTCTGCATTCCTGCTTGTTATTACAAAGCCCTGCTTTCCTGAGTGTTATTACACAGTTCCAGTCTACAGCATATGCAAATATCCTGTTTGTTTCTACAAAGTTCCAAATTACAGTTTATGCAAATATACTGTTTGTTTCTACACAGTTCCAGTTTACAGCATATGCAAATATCCTGTTTGTTATTACAAAGCTCTGCATTCCTGCTTGTTATTACAAAGCCCTGCTTTCCTGAGTGTTATTACACAGTTCCAGTCTACAGCATATGCAAATATCCTGTTTGTTATTACAAACCCTCATTCCTGCCTGATATTACAAAGAACTGTATTCCTGCCTTATACTACAACCTATAGACTTTGTCTTATCTAATTGCATATCTCTACATTGCTTTATCCTATAAATAAAACCATCTCCTTTATTTCCTAAAACGTTGTACCTGTTTAATTATGCCTAAAAGGAAAGACTCACGCAGACAAAACACAACATTAACCCCAAAACCTGACACCTCTGCACAACAACTCCTTACTCCTGAACATACTCCCTTGCAGTGGAAGCCATAATTTGGAGCTTGCAGAGGTGATTCACTCTTTGACTGAAGTGGCAGAGAGAATTTTGTCTGTGGACTCTCATCTACTATAACTTAACCAACTTCTAAAATCTCTTCCAGATGCATTGAAGTCACTTATCCAAGATTTCACTGTGGGATTCCAGACTTTACAGGATAGCCTGAAACCTTTCAATAAAAAATGTTTTGGGTTTGGCACTCCTACTCTTGTGCCCACTACCCCAAAGGCTGTATCCTTATCAATCAAAAGGAGGATTTAAACCCCTCTTACCACTGATGAAATGGCCAGAAGAAGAAATAATGGCTTATGTTTCTATTGTGGAGCTACTGGGCATGTAATATCCTATTGTCCAGTGAGACCCCCTAAGAAGTCTGTTCCGCGGTCTCCACCTCTAAATCCTGAGTTATCAAATGGACAGGCTACAGAGAGGAAGTCAAACTGTGATCCAACTTAAGATTCCTCTGGAGATGAACTCTGCATGGGTTCTATTTTACATCCCCAATTTGATCAGCCTAGGACTGCATCTTTCAAAGACTCTGATTCCTGTGAAGTACTAATATGTCATCCACAGAATCCTAGCACTTTGAATCCAGAGATTTTCCTACCAGATCCAGCTACATTCTTATCTTTGTGCTTTCCAGAGGAGATGTCTAACTATTCTACCATTGAAGATTATACTGATTCTGACACTGGAGGGACAGTGCTTCAAACTGCTGTGCGATCAAAAGGTCCTTTACCACCTCTACCTCAGACCCACCTCTCCAGAACCTACAAGCCTAGAACTGCACTGAAACCAAAGATCAGTCCTGTTGGGGCCCTCTATACTAATTCCAGTCCCCAGAATCCTCTCCTGAAGAGCCCTTCAAAAAAAGAAAAAACCCTCTGATGGCACTTTGGTACGCATCAAAGATTTGGAGTTATATGAGAATGCCAAGTCCGCCCAGAGATCGTCCTGTCAGGGTTCAGCCTGGAATTGAACCTGGGACCTGTCTCTATTTGGCTCTCTATTTTACCACTATGCCACCAGATGGCTTGATCACAGGAAAGGAATACTGTATTGTGTTTTTCTGTTTGCTGCAACTTTGGCTCTCTGGCTCCACCTGCTTGCCAGCTGAAAGAAATCATTTAATCAGCAGCCTGCTTTATCTGGGAGGTTTGTTTGCAATACTGTACTTTCACATTGAGAGTTATACTATGAAACACTCTCTGCTCCGGTATCCTGTGTGAAATACAGATTTGTTGGATTTCCTGGTTCCTGATTTCTGCTTCAATTACTGACTACTCTTCTGGATAATCCCTTGGCACTGTGTTTCATTTTGGGACTGATTTCCTGGCAATTGATCTTGCCTAAAATTCTCTTTCTTAAGGACTGACTCAGGTACTTTTGCTTGCTTGTTTCCTGATACTACAAAGTTCCAATTGCAGTCTATGCAAATATCCTGTTTGTTTCTACAAAGTTCCAATTGCAGTCTATGCAAATATCCTGTTTGTTTCTACAAAGTTCCAATTGCAGTCTATGCAAATATCCTGTTTGTTTCTACAAAGTTCCAATTGCAGTTTATGCAAATATCCTGTTTGTTTCTACAAAGTTCCAAATTGCAGTTTATGCAAATATCCTGTTTGTTTCTACACAGTTCCAGTTTACAGCATATACAAATATCCTGTTTGTTATTATAAAGCACTGCATTCCTGCGTGTTATTACAAAGCCCTGCTTTCCTGAGTGTTATTACACAGTTCCAGTCTACAGCATATGCAAATATCCTGTTTGTTATTACAAAGCTCTGCATTCCTGCCTGATATTACAAAGAACTGTATTCCTGCCTTATACTACAACCTATAGACTTTGTCTTATCTAATTGCATATCTGTACATTGCTTTATCCTATAAATAAAACCATCTCTTTTATTTCCTAAAATGTTTAATTATGCCTAAAAGGAAAGACTCACGCAGACAAAACACAACATTAACCCCAAAACCTGACACCTCTGCACAACAGCTCCTTACTCCTGAACCTGCTCCCTTGCAGAGTATGACAGATAGACATGTTCTTAGCCTGGCCCAGCGTATTTTGTGGCAAACAAACTGGTGCCAAGTTTACTGCCTTCTATATTTTACCATTTTGGAATAATTAACTGGCATTTTGAAAAAGTTAAAATCCATTGGACCAATGATTTATGTTTGCATATATATGTGTGTGTGAGCCCCTTCATAGAATCCATTATTTAGCCTGGCCCAATAATTGTTATGGTAAAAAAAAAAAATGGTGCCAACCTTGTCACCTCATATTTTACATTCTATGAATAAGTGGAACTTTAAAATGCCACACATTGCTGACACAACATGGCACAATTTTGGTTATGTTTTGAATAAGTAGCTTGCATATTGAAAGGATTATAGTCCTATTTTTTGCTAACAAAAAAAGCATTGAGCCACGCTGAGAAAACATGGCCCTATGAAGGGGCCTGTTTACTATATATATCCACACAGAAATCAATGGACTTTAATACTTTCTTTAATACTTTCAATGCACAAGTTACTCATTCAAAACATAACCAAAATTGTGCCATGTTTCTCATCTGTTTATTGAAATATAGCAGAAATAAAAAAAAAAAGTTTTAGCAAAAGTGTATTTTATTTCAAATAAAATAATATGACAGATATTTTATTTTACAGCTTTATTTTGCAGATTGAAACCAGTTGCCGAATAAGAAGATAGCTGAATAAGAAGCCAACTTCTGTGAATAAGAAACGGGCCGAATAAAAGGCCAACTTCAGCCTTGTAAACATTTGGTGATTCATGGTACAATAATTTATGTCTCTGTTCTTAGTGCATATAAGTAAATAAAGTTAGACCATGTAATTTTAACACTAGCAACGCTGTAATGCTGTGTTTAACCCCACTTTGGACTTGCAGAGCACTGAAGGTACCGAGCAGAAACTGCTGTTGGTTCAATCAGCAGCGCAAGTTGCACAGTTAAGTTAATCTAGCACTGCTGATTAGAATAGTGTCAGTTTCTGGTCAGGATCTATTCTGCAGTGCTCTGCGGGTCCCGAGTAGTACTGCAAGCAGGTGTTTAACCCCTTTGTGGGATTAAACACATAGCATTACAGCGTCGCTAGTGTTAAAATTACATGCTCTAAATGAGCATGAGCTTTGCGTGTGGTATGCTCAGAATGATCAAGTTGTAACACTACATTACAATGTACAGCCACACAAATTAGGCCATCCCAAGTATTAGCTTTTATTTAACCATGTGCACAAGTCAACAATCATGTTAACTCTTAACTTGTCATTACCTCACTCCAAACAATCTACTAGTAATCTGGCCATATACTGTATGTTAATGCACTGTTGCTTTAAAAAAAAGTGAAGTTTGGAACTATATAAATACTTTTTTTCTAACCTGCTAGCATGCATAGTAAAATGCTTATATATAGCAGAAAATGAAATAGATAATATTTTTTAATGCATTATATCCAACCTGAAAAGTCAGCAACAATAAAATCTCAATAACTGCACTTCTTGTTTTCCTTTCATAATAAGATACATTTAGGTGAAAGTCTATTTTATGAATGATGTAAAACAGTTTTTCACTGAGTATTCTCAGTGACTGTGTAAATAAAGTAAGTTCATCCTTTTTTTTTTAACACAATCTTAGCTGAGGGAGAGAAGCAAACATCTGACTAAATCAAATTCCCCAATTCTAAACACATTTATTAGAACACATAAAAAGTAAGGATGGAATTAGGGTATAACAAATACATAAAATATATACACAACAGAAACTACATTTAAAACGAAAAGAAGGCAACAGCTTTAAACAAATGCCATTAAAAAAAACATTTATTGTGCAGATAACTTTACTTTATCACATACTCAAGCAGTTAATCAGGACAAACAAGAAAAGATAAAAAAAAAAACTTTATTTACATATTTGTACACAGAATAGAGACATAAACATCATGTAATTATTGTTTCATGAACCACCAAATGTTTTTGTGATCCAGAGATTTAGAGATTGCTGTTTACTAGTGTGTGTGTGTGCACAGAACTAAAAAGAGGTGGGATCTCATACAAATAAAGATTGCAAGGAAAGTCACACCCCAGGACAGCGCAATGTATCCTGGAAGTTGTATTTTGCAACTTTGTTACCTCAATAATGATAGTGTAATGACCCCTAGTAGGAATGAAGCATATTAAGGTCTGTAGCCTGGCAGGGATAGGAATGTGAGGGATTGTATGGATGGTGCAACAATGTTGAAGTTTAAGGGGAGTGACTCACCTGGGGGTTTAAGAGCAGATGTTCTGGAGAATTCTGCCTGTTTCCTGCGGTGTTCTGCCCGAAGTTGAAGTTGCCCGCCCTCCCTTCCCTAGAAAAGAAATAATTTGTGCGGCATGAGAATCGGCTACTATGTTGGCTTTAGTTAACATGACGGGGGTAGGTTTAGTCAAGCCAGCCTTGGGTAAGACCGTGTTAGTAATATTTGACCTCCACCAGTTTCTCATTTGGCTCTTTACTGCTGTCAAGAGCTGGGCCCCTTAAGGGTGGGAGTGGTACATGCTCTAGCGGCAAGAGGTAGCGGCCTAATTTAAAGCTTTGTGGTGGAGTGATGGTCAGGCTGGAGGAAAGGCGACGTCACTAGGTCCGAGCCTAGGGTGCCTTTTCCTCGCAGGTAGGCAGACCAGGAAAACTCCTTCTAATCCCCTTGGCTAACATCCGATGGGGCGGAGTCATCCGGGGTACTCCGTCATATCCTAAAAAACAAAATGTAGGCCTCTACCTCACAATGTAGGAGTTATTGGTAGGGTTACATGAATATGCGGTTGGTTACCGGGTAACCTCCTATGGTGACCGTTCACACTAGTTTGATTAAGTTAATAAATGCGACCTGTTGGTCTTCCTCCATCTCTGTTGTTGTGTCCATTATTTCAGGGAATTAATGGGGGAGTAATAAAGTTATTGAGTTAAAGTGATAGTAAAGACATTTGTTTAACTTCGTCCCAAATGTTAAATTGAGTATTGAAAAATAAAATAGTGCTTTTCAATGAATGATACCTTTCCTGATGATTATCATTTGTTTTACATTATTGTTGATGGCTGTCTTGTTTTTAAAAAGCTCAATTCATAATGCATGCAATTAAGCCTTTTGTTATCATTTAACCTAATTAAACAATTACATTGTTATATAAAAGAGGCAAGGAAAGGAACATTAAAAACAGTGAGATTCCAATATAAAATGTTTAATGATATGTAGTAAAAAAATAATGCAATATACTTTATTTATTTTAGCCCATTTTCCTGTAATTTAATTCTGACAATTATGGCCTTTCCAATTCCTGTTAAAAGTGGAAGTGCAGATTCCAAAATTACCACTGATATATTCCACACAGTCACTGTTTGCACATTTTATAGTGAAGCATTTATAATGGTCTTTACATTTTTGGCTGGGTATCAGGGATTCAGGAGGTTGATAGGAGCCTATAGCAGGACATAAGCAGAGATATTAAACAGTTACAGGCTTTATTGCATGACAGAACTGGAACATAAACACAGCTTGTTTTCAGCAAACAAAAACAATCCAACGTGCTGTACCTTTAAAACCTTCAGGTAAGCCTTTTACTTTATATTCTTGAAATTGCAAGTGCAGAAAGTAAAATAAAGTCCTTTTTCCCTGGCACCTTTTAATAAATCCACAGAAAGGGAAAAACAGCATTCAGCTAGGAAACAAAAATCTTTGCTCTTCCTCTCTGTTAACCTGTCTAGCAGTTCGGCTTTTTAGTTTCCAGCACGTGTGCCTCCTAGATTACCAGCGAGTTAACTCCTTCACTGCTGACTGCTTCAAACATAAGTATTAATAGAGTAATTATGAGTGACAAGAATCTCCCTGTCACTGGGCTGGTCACCATTTTGTGGGAAGAGCCATGTGGGGAAGGGGTGGGATAGCAGGTGCGCGATCCGATATAGATTGTAGTTTGCGGCGCAAGCAAGGGAACCCCCGCCGCCGTAGTTTCAGCTCGCAACTCGAGCTATCACATATACGGCGCCGTCAGATGCTAAAGTGCCGTAAGTCTGACAAACCAGTGATGTCCAGAAATCTGCGTAAGTACAAATTTCTGGAGTCGCCAGTGATTTACGGCACTTTAGAAACTGCCGGCGCCTACAAAACCTGACTAAATTATTAAATCTCCCGTACTGTCTAACACACCTCCCAAACATAGCCTGACATGTCTAACCCTCTATCCGCTATCCCCCCTCACTCTCCTAATAATAAAAAATGTATTAACCCCTAAACCGCTGCTCCAGGACCCCGCCGCCACCTACATTAACTACCCCCAAATGTGAGCTCCTACCCCGCCGCCACCTACATTAACTACCCCCTAATGTGAGCTCCTACCCCGCCGCCACCTACATTAACTACCCCCTAATGTGAGCTCCTACCCCGCTGCCAGCTACATTAACTACCCCCTAATGTGAGCTCCTACCCCGCCTCCAGCTATATTAAAATTATTAACCCCTAATCTAATCCCCCTACACCACCGCCAGCTATATTACATACCCCCTAATGTAAGCTCCTACCCCGCCGCCACCTACATTAAACTACTTACACCGCCCCCAGCTATATTAAATGAATTAACCCTTAATCTAATCCCCCTACACCGCCACCAGCTATATTAAATACATTAACCCCTAATCTAATCCCCCTAAAGTAATCACCTCTATTGCCAGCCCTTAAAAGGGCTTTTTGCGGGGCATGCCCCAAAGAAATCAGCTCTTTTACCAGCCCTTAAAAGGGCTTTTTGCGGGGCATTGTCACAAAATAATCAGCTCTTTTGCATCTAATCTAAATCCCCCTACACTGCCGCCACCTATAATAAATCTATTACCCCCTAATCTAATTCTCCTTCCCCCGCCGCCAGCTATATTAACTATATTAACCCTTATTATATTAGGGTTAATATAGTTATTATATGATATATATTAACTATATTAACCCTAATTATATTAGGGTTAATATAGTTAATATCGTTATTATATATATATTAACTATATTAACCCTAATTATATTAGGGTTAATATAGTTAATATCGTTATTATATTATATATATATATATTAATATAATAACCCTATCTAACTCTAACATCCCTAACTAAATTCTTATTAAAATAAATCTAATTAATATTAATATTATTAATTAAAATATTCCTATTTAAATCTAAATACTTACCTATAAAATAAACCCTAAGATAGCTACAATGTAATTAATAATTACATTGTAGCTATTTTAGGGTTTATATTTATTTTACAGGTAACTTGGTATTTATTTTAACTAAGTACAATAGTTATTAAATAGTTAATAACTATTTAATAGCTACCTAGTAAAAATAATTACCAGTTTACCTGTAAAATAAATCCTAACCTTAGTTACAAATACACCTACACTATAAATAAATTAAATAAACTACAATTATCTAAACTAAAATACAATTAACTAAACTAAATTACAAAAAAAAGAAACACTAAATTACAAAAAATAAAAAAAGATTACAAGAATTTTAAGCTAATTACAGCTATTCTAAGCCCCGTAATTTTTTGCCTGTAAAAAAAAACACAATACCACCCCCAACATTACAACCCACCACCCACATACCCCTACTCTAACCCAAACCCCCCTTAAATAAACCTAACACTACCCCCCTGAAGATCTCCCTACCTTGTCTTCACCCAGCCGGGCTGAACTCTTCATCCGATCCGGGCAATGTCTTCAATCAAGCGGCAGAGAAGAAGTCTTCCATCCGGGCGATGTCTTCAATCAAGCGGCATAGAAGAATTCTTCCATCCGGGCGATGTCTTCAATCAAGCGGCAGAGCAGAAGTCTTCCATCCGGGCTATGTCTTCAATCAAGCGGCATCTTCAATCTTCTTTCTTCACTCCTCCGACGCGGAACATCCATCCGGCACAACGACTTCCCGACGAATGAGGTTCCTTTAAATGACGTCATCCAAGATGGCGTCCGTTGAATTCCGATTGGCTGATAGGATTCTATCAGCCAATCGGAATTAAGGTAGGAAAAATCTGATTGGCTGATTGAATCAGCCAATCAGATTCAAGTTCAATCCGATTGACTGATTGGTTCTAAAACTATTTAATAGCTATTGTACCTAGTTAAAATAAATACCAAGTTACCTGTAAAATAAATATAAACCCTAAAATAGCTACAATGTAATTATTAATTACATTGTAGCTATCTTAGGGTTTATTTTATAGGTAAGTATTTAGATTTAAATAGGAATATTTTAATTAATAATATTAATATTAATTAGATTTATTTTAATAAGAATTTAGTTAGGGATGTTAGAGTTAGATAGGGTTATTATACTTAATATATATATAATATAATAACGATATTAACTATATTAACCCTAATATAATTAGGGTTAATATAGTTAATATATATATAATATAATAACTATATTAACTATATTAACCCTAATATAATTATGGTTAATATATATAATATAATAACGATATTATCTATATTAACCCTAATATAATTAGGGTTAATATAGTTAATATATATATAATATAATAACTATATTAACTATATTAACCCTAATATAATTAGGGTTAATATAATTAATATAGCTGGCGGCGGTGTAGGGGGGTCAGATTAGGGGTTAATCTATTTAATATAGGTGGCAGCGGTGTAGGGGGATTTAGATTATAGGCAAAAGAGCTGATTTCTTTGTGACAATGCCCCGCAAAAAGCCCTTTTAAGGGCTGGCAATAGAGCTGTTTACTTTGGGGTAATGCCACGCAAAAAGCCCTTTTCAGGGCTATTTGTAGGGTTAGACTGGCGGCGGTGTAGGGGGATTAGATTAGGGGTTAATTAATTTAATATAGGTGGCGGCGGTGTAGGGGGATTAGATTAGGGGTTAATTAATTTAATATAGGTGGCGGAGGTGTAGGGGGATTAGATTAGGGGTTAATTAATTTAATATAGCTGGCGGCGGGGTAGGGGGATTAGATTAGGGGTTAATAATTTTAATATAGCTGGCGGCGGGGTAGGAGCTCACATTAGGGGGTATGTAATGTAGATGGCGGCAGTGTAAGGGGCTCACATTAGGGAGTATATAATGTAGATCGCGGCGGTGTAAGGGGCTCACATTAGGGGGTATGTAATGTAGGTGGCGACGGTGTAGGGGGATCACATTAGGGGGTTATACATTTAATGTAGGTGGCGACGGGGTCCGGGAGCGGTGGTTTAGGGGTTAATAACTTTATTAGGGATTGCGGCGGGGGATCGCAGTTGACAGATAGCTAGACATTGCGCATGCGTTAGCTGTTAGGTTTTATTTAGCAGTTTGCGGTTGACGGGTAGATAGACATTGCGCATGCGTTAGATGTTAGGTTTTATTTTGTAGCTAGTTTAGGGAGTTACGGGGCTCCAATAGACAGCGTAAGGCTTACTACGGCTGCAATTTGTGGCGAGGTGAAAATGGAGTAAGATTTCTCCATTTTCGCCACGTAAGTCCTTACGCTGTATATTAGATACCAAACTGCGCGGGTTTGGTATACTTGTCTATGGCCCAAAAAACTACGGGCGAAGGCAGAAATATACGAGCGTAACTTCTAGGTTACGCCGTATATAGGATACCAAACCCGCGCAAAATTCGGCGTCGCCGGCTTTTGTGGGTGACGCTGCATATCGGATCGGGCCCCAGGTGGTTATTTGGTGGGATTGTGGGTATATCTGGGCAGATGGTGGGTGTGTCTGTGCAGTTTGTGGTCATTTCTGGGTGCTCCATGGCTGAGGAAATTCTGCAAATAGGTAAATATGGCTGTCTCAAAGGGGTCAAGGGACAGAGCTCAGAATCAGGCACTGTCCCTCTCAAATAGGGACAGTTGGGGATTCTAATCAGCCTAAGACAAAAGCTACAAAAGTCTGAGAGGGGAACAGCACCTGGGAGTGTGGAGTGTGCACGGTAGACCAAGGGCGCTGCCAAGCCCCAGACACATAGAAAAGATAAGCAAGGTCTCCAGCACTTTGTCAAACCAACTTTATTCAGACACAAATAGCGACGTTTCGGTGTCACAGCACCTTATTCATGCTTGATATGTTATCAAGCATGAATAAGGTGCTGTGACACCGAAACGTCGCTATTTGTGTCTGAATAAAGTTGGTTTGACAAAGTGCTGGAGACCTTGCTTATCTTTTCTAAGACAAAAGCTAGGTTACAACATAACAGCACCCATTGATTTATGGATACTAAAACTTTACCAGTGGCGTCACTAGGGGGGGCAAATGCCCCCCCTGGAAAATGGCTTGCCCCCCCACCAGCCCCCCCGCCAGCCCCGGCACTTTCATAATTATTCAGGGACCAGGAGGATGGAGGGAGGAGTCTGGACTCGGAGTAGTATCTGAGTATTTTTAAAATGTGTTTTTTAACTTTTGAGAATGAACTGGTTTTGTTTTAAAATTTATTTTGAGATGCTGGCACTGAGATCATAATAACATGACTTCTAGTCACGACTCACTACACTAGGCTTAGAAGAGAAGTTAGTAGAACTAGGGTAAGTTGCGCAGCGGCAGCACAGCGACTGGCAACCCCTGTGTTGTTTTCTGTTACTGTTCATTTTCAATTTCAAGCATTGCCATTGGAAGTCAGTCACAAACCCACGCACCAGCAGGCAGCACTCAGCACGTGCCTCAAGCCTGCTCTGCACGCAGCACCACAGCTGGCGACTGGCGTTATTTGCTCATTGCTTGCTCCTCCTCCTGAGTCCTCCAGATCAGTTCCAGTGTGCCCACCCAGTCATGTTCCTTCACAGGTCCAGCACAAGGAACTCATGACCGGAGACTCTGGGAAGAGGCAGGAGCAAGCCAGCAGGTGATGCGTGTGCACAGTGTCTGTGCAGATTATGCAGAATACGCAGGGGAAGTCTAGTCAGACAGACTCAGAATCAAGGTAGGAGCTCGCTGGCAGGTTGTCTGACAGACTGGCACTGACTGACTATCTCCCTGTGGACTGACTGACTGACTGCTGACAGCTGCTGTGGCTGAGTGTGACTGTAGACTACTCAGGGCCGGCTTATCAATGGGACCAACAGGGTCCCAGTGCCCAGGCGGCACTTGAAAGGGGGCGGCAGTACAGTCAGTGACTATAATTATTATAGTCTGCCGACTGCCTCCCTTCCCCCTCTGTTAGACTAAGAGGCATAAGCACTATGCATATTCCCCTCTGTCGGGTGGCATAAGTGTTAAAGAATGAGTGCTGCTGCATCTTACAGTAAAAAGTTCTTTTTTTTATTGGCCCCCTACTGCAGTTGTGTGTTTGCAGTCTGCACTGTGTTTTGTGTGGGACGGAAGGGAGGGAGAGCAATGAGGACAGGCTGGGGGAAGTTGTTGAAGTAAAGTAAGCAGCATGTGCACGCAGTGCTCGTTAAACACTAGCTGCAATTACTGTCAAGCGTCAAAAGCTGTCTCCTCCTTATCTCCCCCTTCCTGCCCAAGCCCGGTTCTGAAATTCCTCCCTTCCTTTAAAGCAGCTCACTGCGTTCAGCCACAGGAGAAGAGACTCTGAGAGCAATGATATAGACAGACGTAAGAGGCAGAGGTCAGCAGTAAATACGGATTTTTAACAGTTTGTGTATATGCTGCAGCTCCTTCACAGCAGGGCACAACCTTTTAACCCCTTTGGTCCTAGAGCAGATGGGCTGCTTAATGTTTATATTCTCTGTTTAGGAGACTGTTTAAAATGGGACATAACAAGGGGAACATCTTTCTATTCTTTTGCTATATTCTCCCTCTTATTTCTTCTTTCCTCATCACTCATCTCTCCTTCACTATCTCACCCTCTCTACTCTTATCTCTCCCACTATCTCTTGTCTCTCTGTCTCACACTTACCCCTTTCACTTTTTTTTATCATATTTTCCCTCTTCCTCCATTATTTCTGTTTTTTTAATGTGGAAGATAACTGTCACCAGTATAAATATGTTACTTTAAGTGAAGATACAATGCCATTTAAACCTACTATTCAGAAATATTAATTACAATTAATACATTGAATTATTATACAGTAGCACACAACAATTTCTAGCTCCTAAATTTTGCTAATTTTGAAGAAATGTGTTGTTTTATTTGTCTGAGCATATACAGTATGTATGTGTGTGTGTAAGTAGGTCTGTGCATATGTGTTTGTGTGTAAGTCTGTGCAATGTGCATATGTGTGTGAGTGTGAAAGTCTGCATATATATATATATATATATATATATATATATATATATATATATATATATATATATATATATAACTTTAATAAATAAATCTACTCATGCAGATAAAATAGCTGCTCTTGGGAGAATTTGTTTAGGGTGATGGGTGTTATGCTACGGAATGAGCAACACCTGACGTCTGCAAATTAATGAGCCATTGTAGTTGTGTTAATTTTCTCTAAAAAAAAGCATTACATGCTGTATTACATGGTATGTTTTATTATTATTATTTTTTTTTTTTAATGCATTTAACTAGACAAGCTGTAGAGACCTATCCTTCACCAATACAGTTGTAGGAGTTGTCATTATTAGCTATTGTGTGTGTGTATGTATATATATATATGTATAAGTGTATGTGTATATATATGTATATATTTTCTTTAATTTTCAAAGATGTATACATACTGTATATAAGGTTTTTATTCTTGTTTTTTTTTATTATTTTATTTAACATTGTTGAAAATTGCTTTGAGAAAGGCAGAAACAGACAATAAATCATCCCCCCATATATATATATATAAGGACTATAACAATCAACATAGTATTTTCCTATTTTTATGTTTCAGCCTGGACTACATTTCCTATTACTGAATATTCAATTAAAAAAAGATATATATAAAAAAAACCTACAGGAGAGTTTAAATGCAGAATGCTTCCACGTATTGCCCACTTGCTTATCAGCCCTATAGTGTGTAACATTAGCATGTTTGTGATGATAAAAGTGTGTGAAAAAACTTGCTTAAAGGGACAATAAAGTAAAAATTAAATAGAGCATGTAGTTTTAAACAACTTTCCAGTTTAATTCTATTATCTAATTTGCTTTTTTCCCTTAGAATCCTTTGTTGAAAAGCAGATCTAGGCATGCTCAAGAGCAGCAAAGAACTACTGGTTGCTAGTTGCTGATTGGTGGCTACACATATATTCCACTTGTAATTGGTTCATCCATTGTGTTCAGCTAGCACACAGTAGTGAATTGTCACTCTGTGATAAAGGATACCTAGAGAATAAAGCACATTTGATAATAGAAGTATATTGTAAAGCTGTTTTAAAAATATCTGCTCTATCTGAATCATTAAAGAAAAATATTGGGTCCCTTTAAAAAGATACTTACACGGCTTATACAGAGTGGTTCAGAATCCTGTGTCTGGCTACCATGTTTGTTTGTTTTTTTTTCTTTAATTTTTAAACAAAACTTTGCCAGATGATGTGACCATGATAAATGAATCTTACATGGCGCAGTGCAGAGGTTTCGTAGGTAGCGTTTTATATATATATATATATATATATATATATATATATATACAGTATATGATTTAGTGGTGAAAATTATTAGTGCCCCTCCAGTTTTGACTTTGGTCTCTTATGTGCCCCCCCTATATATTGTTCCTAGAGTCGCCACTGAACTTTACACTTATGTTTTCAAAATTTAAACAATTTATATAACTAAACAAATATAGCTGCATATTATTCTCAGGCTAGTCTTTGCTTTGAAAACATTATTCTATCTATTAATTTTTAGTGTTTAATTTCCTTTTAAATGCAATCACAAATGAACAGATGTTAATAAGCACATTTCCTAATTAAAGTGTGATCGATGTACTATTTTAACATTGTTATGGCTGTTTGCGAGTGAGATTCTAAAAAGTATATTACTTTATCCTATATCTATAA
This sequence comes from Bombina bombina, assembly GCF_027579735.1. Lineage (NCBI taxonomy): Eukaryota > Metazoa > Chordata > Amphibia > Anura > Bombinatoridae > Bombina > Bombina bombina. Next base: position 1,272,003,937 of record NC_069500.1, read on the forward strand.
AATTAAGCAAGAAAAATGTTTCAGAAAACAACTCGTTTTGTGAAGTGACAGCTTTTTCACCTTGAAAAAAACAAAAGTTAAACAAACATAAGAAAAAAAGATTGTGGTAGAATACAAAAATTCAAGAAATATGTACCTCTGATGTTTAGATTAAAAATATCAAGTGAATCATGTATTAGTTTGTTTGGAAGAAAACATGTTTTAGGGGGAAAATGGAGTCTGCCTGGAAAAAAATATTGCTTATATTTAACCATTAACAATATAAGTGCTTATTATGTGGTTTCTTTTGTATAATAGCATTCCATTGCCTGAAGGATTTGGCAGTAGCTTAAGTGTTAATGCCAATAATCATTCCTTAAATTCTGCAGTGAAGACTTGTCCCTAAATAAGATACGTTTTGGCAAGACAAGAAAAATAGTCAAAACCAACCTCATGTGGCCACTGATGGTAAATCAGACTGGAATACTTTTTTTTATTTACTAGTAGTACTATCAGCATACTACTGAGTGGGAATGAGTAGGGGTGCCAGGTCTGCATTATTGAAATGGACTTCTAGCAGGTCGTCAGTTAAAATCTAAACAAAAATCTGCACATATAAATGCTCTGAGCAGTGGATTCAATTTCTACATGTGCTACTTCTTTACGCATATTTTATAGATGATTTATTTCCTAAGATATGGTGAGTCCACAACGTCATCAATTACTAGTGGGAATATCACTCCTGGCCAACAGGAGGAGGCAAAGAGCACCACAGCAAAGCTGTTAAGTATCACTCCCCTTCCCACAATCCCTAGTCATTCTCTTTGCCTCTGTCTATGGAGAAGGTGAATTTTTGTGTCTGAAGAAATTTGGATTTCTTTTGCTATAAGCAAGATATTTGGGTCTAGCCGTACTCCACGTTAGTCTCTTCAGTAGGGCAGTGGTGGCTTTAAAGCAGTTAGGAACTTGTGAGGTGGGCCTTGCTGCGTTTTCCTAACATTTTTTGCTGCCCATGGTACAGAAAGCCAGAGTAGGTTTACTCTGTTCTTTCTTTTTCCACAGGTCTCTGTAAGAAGTGGCGTCCTTTCACACCGTGTGAGCTGTCCTCCTGCCAGACAGCTAGATGTGCAGGTGTGTGCTTTTTGTCTTCTGAGGGGAGACTGGCACTTAAGGGGTTAAGGACTCTCTGCATTTTCTTTGGGACCAAGATTCTTTGTGAAGGATCTTTTATTTGGCAGTGGGCAGGCACTTTCTGGCATGTGACTAAGAGATGTTAGGGGTTAACCTTGTTCATGGTAGGAAGGGGTTAACCCTCTATTGGTGGCTCAGCTAGACTTTATTGGCTATTTGTGTAAGGCATATTAATGGTGTCTTTAATTTGTTTTTGTTTTAAATACACTGCCGGCTTCCTTTATTTTTAACTGCCTATGTAGGTTATGAAGCGCGCTCCTTTTCTTTTAAATGCGCAGCTTCTGTTGTTCCGATCATGTGACCTTCCGACTCTGTCTTCAGTGTTCCCTGAGCAATTGCGGCGGCCAGATGCGAGGAAGAGTCCGGCTAGAGATATAGTTTTTCTCGTTGCTGCTGGGATATCGTTATCCTTGGAGGGGGCAGGTAGGCACCTCAGTGTGTAGCTGAAGTGTAGAGCCTGTACTTAGGTGTCAGTTAAATTTTACCTGTTTGTTTTTTCCCTTCAAATACTTTGATCCTTGGCAGGTTCTTTTTATGAAAGTGTGGGGGCCACATTGCTACAAGCAGTGAGGGTGCAGGTTGTGTAGTCAATCTAGGACTATACTGCTCTACTATGTTTTAAAGGGACAAAACAATAAATAAAGTGCATTGATTTTTTTTGTCCTTATTTTTGCCAATATCTTTTCCCTAGTTATGGAAGAGCAATCTGTTGCTTTAAACATGTGTCTTCTATGTTTTGAGAACCAAATTGTGTTACTCATGCAATTTTGCTCCTCTTGTCTAGATAGGACTTTAAAACATAAAGATAAACTTTTTGTTTCTGAGCCAAATGTTTCTCAGGATGATACTGTTCAGGCATTGCCACAGCTTTCTCCTCAAACTTTCCAAGCCTCTATGGCATCACATTCAGTGCCCTGCAGTTCCTCTCAATCTCCTGGAGGAGTTTATTTGCCTGCAGATTTTGTGGCTCAGGTATCCTCTGCGGTATCTGCAGCTTTATCTGCTTTTCCTATCCTAAAGGGAAAACACAAGAGGACATTTAAAGATTCAGATAGTAAGGTTTCTGCTCCACCTTTTGCTACTCAGGGGAAGGATTCCCCGGTAACTTCTGAGTTTGAAGTCTCAGATTCGGAACAGTCTAATTCTTTCCTCTGATGCTGTAGTAGTATCCTTCGGATTTAAGCTTGAACACCTTTGTGTATTGTTAAAGGTGGTTTTGGCTACTTTGTACGACTCCAACCCACCTGTTGCTGTCAACCCTAAGAAATCAAGTAAACTGAATAAATACTTTGATGTTCCTTCCTCTGTGGAAGTATTCCCTGTTTCAGATTGTGCAATGGAGATTATTGCACAGGAATGGGAGAAGCCAGGGATACCCTTTTCACCGTCCCGTGTCTTTAAAAAGATGTTTCCTGTTGCCGACTCCATTAAAGAGTCATGGCACACAGTGCCTATAGTAGAAGGGGCAATATCTACTCTGGCTAAGAGAACTACTATTCCTATTAAGGAAAACTGCTCTTTTAAGGATCCAATGGATAAAAAGCTGGAGGCTTATTTGAAGAAAATATATGTTCAGCAAGGTCTCCAATGGCAACCTGCAGTGGGTATTGCCACGGTGTCCAGTGCAGCATCCTATTGGTATGATGCCTTGTCCGGTTCTCTTCAAGTAGAGACTCCTTTGGAGGAGATAAAAGACAGGATTATGGCACTTAAGCTAGCCATATCCTTTATATCTGATGCTACCATGCAGGTTATTAAACTGGGAGCTAAGATATCTGGTTTCACTGTGCTAGCTCGCAGAGCTTTGTGGCTGAAGTCTTGGTCAGCTGATGTTTCCTCTAACTCCAAGCTTCTGGCGATTCCTTACAAGGGTAAGACTTTGTTTGGACCTGGTCTAGCAGAAATTATTTCTCATATAACGGGTGGAAAAGGGTCTTTTCTACCACAGGACAAGAAGAATAGACCTAAAGGACGTCAGAGTAATTTTCATTCCTTTCGTAACTTTAAAGGAAAGTCTTATTCTTCCAAGCAGGAACAGTCCAAGTTTTCTTGGAAACCCAATCAGTCTTGGCACAAGGGAAAGCAGTCAAAGAAACCCGCTGCTGAGTCTAAATCAGCGTGAAGGGTTTGCTACCAATCTGGGATCAGATCAAGTGGGGGGCAGACTTTCTCAGGTTTATCAAGCATGGATACGAGATGTTCCAGATCCCTGGGCTGTGGACATAGTATCTCAGGGTTACAAAAAAGAATTCAAGACCTTTCCTTCCAGGGGCAGGTTCCACCTCTCAAAATTACCTGCAGACCAGATAAAAAGAGAGGCATTCTTGAAATGTGTTCAGGATCTTTCCTCCCTGGGAGTGATAGTTCTAGTTCCAATACTGGAACAGGGCCTAGGTTTCTATTCAAATTTGTTTGTGGTTCCCAAGAAAAAGGGAACTTTTTGACCTATTCTAGACCTGAAGTGTTTACACAAGTTTCTCAGAGTACTGTCGTTCAAGATGGAAACTATTTGTTCCTTTCTTCCTTTAGTCCAAGAGGGTCAGTTCATGACGACCATAGACCTAAAGGATGCGTATCTTCATGTTCCCATTCACAGGGATCATCACAAGTTCCTGAGATTCACCTTTCTAGACAAACACTTTCAGTCTGTGGCACTTCCATTTGGTCTTGCCACAGCTCCCAGAATTTTCTCGAAGGTTCTGGGGGCTCTCTTGGCTGTGATCAGGTCTCTGGGAATTGCAGTGGCAACCTAACTGGACAACATATTGGTTCAGGTGCCATCTTTTCAACAAGCAAACTCTTATACAGAGATCTTGTAGTCTTTTCTACGTTCCCACAGATGGAAAGTGAATCTGGAAGAGTTCCCTTGTTCCAGCTACAAGGATGGTTTTCTTAGGGATCATAATAGATTCCCTATCTATGAAAATATTTTTGACAGAGGTCAGAAAATCAAAAATTCTCTCTTCTTGCCTCTCTCTGCAGTCTACTGTTCGGCCATCAGTGACTCAATGTATGGAGGCAGCTTCCATGGACATCATTCCCTTTGCTTGATTCCATTTGAGAGCTCTGCAGTTATGCATGCTCAGTCAATGGAATGGAGACCATTTGGATCTCTCTCAGAGGATAGATCTGGATCAGTCGACAAGAGACTCTCTCCCGTGGTGGTTTTCTCAGGAGCATCTGTCTCAGGGCACATGCTTCCGGAGGCCATCCTGGGTGATTGTGACCACGGACGCCAGCCTGTTGGGCTGGGGAGCAGTCTGGGACTTGTTAAAAGCGCAAGGACTATGGACTCAGGAGGAGTCTGTTCTCCCCATAAACATCTTGGAGTTGAGAGCAATTTATAATGCTCTGATGGCTTGGCCTCAGTTGTCCTTAGCCCGGTTTATCAGATTCCAGTTGGACAATATCACCTCCGTGGCTTACATCAACCACCAGGGGTGTCTTGGATTGTTCAGTGGGCGTAAGCTCACAATTGTTGTCTATCTACCATCCACATTCCAGGAGTGGACAACTAGGAAGGAGACTTTCTGAACAGACAGACATTTCATCCTTTGGCAGTGGGCTCTCCATCCAGAGGTGTTCTCCAGGTTAACCTTCAAATGGGGGGTGCCAGAGTTGGATCTGATGGTGTCTTGGCAGAACACAACACCAAACTTCCAAGGTATGGTTCAAGATCAAGTGATTCGCAGGCCGCCCTGATAGATGCTCTAGCAGTGCCTTGGGATTTCAGTCTAGCTTACCTGTTTCCTCAGTTTGCGCTCCTTCCTTGAGTTATTGCTCGTATCAAACAGGAGAGAGCATCTGTAATTCTAATAGCTCCTGCATGGCCTTGCAGGATCTGGTATGCAGACCTAGTGAAGATGTAATTTCTTCCACCTAGGAGGTTGCTTCTGAGGAAGGACCTTCTAACTCAGGGTCCATTCCTCCATCCAAATCTCATTTCTCTGAAGTTGTCTGTTTGGTGATTGAACGCTTAGTTCTATCTAAGCGTGGTTTTTCTGAGTTGTTCATTGAGACCATGATTCAGGCTCGTAAGCATGTTACTAGAAACATTTACCATAGGGTATGGCGTAAATACCTTTATTGGTGTGAATCCAAGGGCTACTCTTGGAGTATGGTCAGGATTCCTAGGATTTTGTCTTTTCTTCAGGAAGGTTTGGAGAAAGGATTGTCAGTCAGTACTCTGAAGTGTCACATTTCTGCATTATCTATTCTGTTACATAAGCATCTGGCGGATATGCCAGATGTTCAATCTTTTTGTCAGGCCCTGGTTAGGATCAGGCCTGTGTTCAAGTCTGTTGCTCCTCCTTGGAGCCTTAACCTTGTTCTTAAAGTTTTGCAGCAGGCTCCATTTGAGCCTTTGCATTCCATAGATATTAAGTTATTATCTTGGAAGGTTTTGTTTCTTTTTGCTATCTCTTCTGCTCGGAGAGTTTCAGAACTCTCGGCTTTGCAGTGGGATTTGCTTTTATCTTATCTTTCATGCTGATAAGGCGGTTCTTCGTACGAAGTTGGGTTTCCTTCTCTATGCCCTAATCCTTCTCGTAAGGAACGTTTGTTGAACAACTTGGAAGTTGTGCGTGCTCTGAAATTTTACCTGCAGGCGACTAAGGGTTTTCGCCAGTCCTCTGCCCTATTTATCTGTTTCTCCGGAAAGCATAAAGGTCAGAAAGCGACTACTACTTCTCTTTCTCTCTGGTTGAAAAGTATTATTAATTTTGCTTATGAGACTGCTGGTCAGCAGCCTCCTGAGAGAATTACGGCTCATTCTACTAGGGCTATTTCCTCTTCTTGGGTTTTTAAAAATGACGCTTCTGTGGAACAGATTTGCATTCTTTTTCCAAACTTTCCAAATTTGATACTTTGCCTCGGCTGAGGCTTCTTTTGGGACAAAGGTTCTTCAAGCGGTGGTGCCTTCTGTTTAGGTCTGCCTGTCTTGCTATTCCTCGCTAGTCATCTGTGTCCTTTAACTTGAGAATTGGTTCCCACTAGTAATTGATGACATTGTGGACTCACCATATCTTAGGAAAGAAAAGAAAATGTATGCTTACCTGATAAATGCATTTCTTTCCAGATATGGTGAGTCCACGACCCCACTCTTAAATTTAAGACAGTTGTTTTTGATTAAACCTCAGGCACCTCTACACCTTTGTGTTATTCCTTTTTCCATTTCCCTTCGGTCAAATCACTGGGGATTGTGGGAAGGGGAGTGATGCTTAACAGCTTTGCTGTGGTGCTCTTTGCCTCCTCCTGCTGGCCAGGAGTGATATACCCACTAGTAATTGATGAAGTTGTGGACTCACCATATCCAGAAATAAATAAATTTATCAGGTAAACATAAATTTTCTATTTCTCTTGATAAAGGCAACATAATGCCGAAACGCGTAGAGCTTTTTACATTTCTGTTTTAAATACATTTTACAAGCTGTACTGTTGCTGTTTTGCTGGTGCTTTTGAAAATAAAATAAGTTGAATACTTTGAAACCTGTGATTATTTTCCATTCAGCTTTACTTGTGTGACAATCGGTATTACACTATAACTAGCAAAGTCAAAATTAACCTTTAATCGATTAATTAGAGCATAAAATTTTAAACAACTTTCCAATTAGATCACTAAAGACATGTTCCTAAGCTCCTATCACTTCTAGGCCTTACCTAGTACCATTCATAACAGAATTCAGTGATGACCATAATAGGATAAGGAAAATACTAAGGAAACACTGGCATATTGTCAAGAGTGACCCTATAGTAGGGGGGAAATTACCACCATTTCCTAGAATGGTTTTTAAAAAAAACAAAAAATCTGAAATCTATGCTGGCCCCAAGTGAATTTAAAAAAGGAAAAATGTTACAGAAAGGTAAAAAAAAGGACTTATGGGGCAAATAATTAAATGGGTTTTATCCTTGCATTTCATGTAAATCATGTAAGCATAGTACAAAGAAGAAAAACATCAATATCCCAGGATTAAATATTCAATATAAAATTAAAGATGTCCTAAAATGTAGCAGTAGGGGTGTTATATATATGTTACAGTGCTCATGTGGTTTGATTTATATTGGAGAAACATCAAGAATGCTACGAGATAGAATCCGTGAGCACCTCTGGCACATTGAAAAAGGCATCCTAGAGACGCACTTATATCAGCACTTTAGAGAGGTACATAAAAACAGCACTAAGGACCTTAAATTTTGGGGCCTATGTAAAATAAAAGGTAATTGGAGAGGGGGAAATCTGGACACTTTACTCCTGAAAAAGGAGGCGGAGATGATTTATAATTTTAATACCTTGCACCCGAACGGCTTAAATTCTGAACTGGATATAAATCCATTTTTATCATAAATAAGTACCCAATTATAAATACACATGTTTTTATTAGAGTGATTTTTATTCAAAAAAAATTTTTACCAAACAATATTTTAACTATTACATATACACTAAACTTTTAAATATTCTATATATATTTTTTGCAATTAAATAACACATTACTAATTTTTGATGGAGAACTGTACTGTAAGTCTAGGATCAAAGATGCATCTATACTCGATTTCAAAAGATTATAATTTGAAGGATTATAGCAGTATGATTGTGTGCCTCTATGCATCTATACTCGATTTCAAAAGATTATAATTTGAAGGATTATAGCAGTATGATTGTGTGCCTCTATATCATAGCGGTAAAGTTTCAGCTTAACAAGTAGAGTCCCCAAGTTCAATTCCCCATAGAAAAGATAGGTATCCAGCAATATTTAGATTTTAGCTGGAGCTTAGCTATAGCAACAGCATCTAAGCTTTTTATTTTATTTATTTATTTATTAGTAGCAAATCTAGGCTTAGTTTATATAAAAAAAATTCTAGAATACTGAAGAATGAGGTTTTTAAATAACTCTTTAAACAACTATATAAGCTACTCCCAGACATTAATTAAGCTTGTAGCCCCAAATAAAGGATTCCACCATTTGGATACAAGAAACTGTGTTATATTAGCTAATATCGAGGAAATATAAGCCAAAGAACAGTAGGTAGGCGATAAAGAAATTTAGAAAAGGTTGTGTTAAGAATACGATGGTTCATATACAAATTGGAAGTATGATCTAGTTGTCTGAGCAGTGAATGGTGTAGAGGTAACATCTTAGCCCTCAGCCATGGGGATCTTAGGTTCGATTCCCCAGGAGGGATATATATATTATTATTTTTCTGACTAATAAAATTTTAATTTGTTAAATGCAATTTATATGTATGGTTCTATTAAATTTTTTTTAAAAATGGCAATACAGGATTTTTTATACAAATTACCCATCTGGGACAAGAGTGTTTTGTATTCATAAAAGATACGTTTATCTGTGCGGACATGAGGATCCCACCTTTTAAAGTTTTACTTCCAGAGTGACCGGAGGAAGTGAAAAAATAACAACAAATCAAATGCAGGTAGGGGAGATATAAGACAGACCTGACTCTTACACTGGATCTTGAAAAAGCCCCTCACCTTAGGGGTGAAACGCGTAGAAAGGTTTGGAAGAGGACACACAGCGCTAATCCACTCTGCGTACAGAGTACTTGAAGAGCAGAGAATCGCTTTAAGCTGTAAGTCCGGATACGAAGGTAACTGAGAAAAGACTTGCGCAAGTGAAGACAGTTACGTTTTGGGACCCGGAGGTCTGTGACTCATCCATAACAGCAAATCCACACAGAAGCGGATATACTCGGACGAGGAGAAGCAGGTGAGAGTGTCTGTACTGATATCAGGTCCCCCTGCTAAGTTACACCTAAACCGGACCACGGCAGTCCGTTGAAGTTGATTTGAAATAAGACTCTTTCTTCTGTTACAGTTGTTCTAACTTGGGATACCGTTTTTAAAAGAAAGACCTTCCTTTAACTGTTTTTTCAAAACGTGGGAATCCTTTTGCAGAAGGGTAAAAAAGAATTTCCTTTTAACAGGGCATATTACAAAAGAGACTTGAATTACCGGAGTTTTGCCCTATCCACTTGAGATAAGACTTACCTGAATCTGACTGTTATAAGGAACATATTTTTGGATAAAACTATCTCATAAGATTTTAACGAATAGGAATTTTTATAGGCAAATAGAACATAAGTCAGATGCTTCAACAATTTTATTGCCTTTTTTGCCTTATTATTGCCTAATTTAAACACATTTGCTAAATGATTTAATGCTGCTATATTTTTATCTTATTGACAAAGTTTGATTTTATTATTGTGATTTGAAAGGTGTTGTGATTGATTAGTGTGGGCCACATGCATGACTGATTTTGTTAAATATTGAATAAATTTGATATGAAATCCACTTAATAGTTTTAGACTATTTTTTCCTATTATCACCACCCAGTGCATTTGAGGGCATTAGCATAATACAGACTTAGAAAATCAGTTTATTAACCCATAGCTTGGTATACCTAGTGTACTTCTAGCGCCACCTACACTCCACGTATCATTACCCTAAGCTCCTATCCACTTACTTAAATGTGCTCTTCAAAAAAGGATACCAAGAGAGCAAACCAAATTGTAATAATAGAATGAAACTGGAAAGGTGTTTAAAATTGCACAATCTATCTGTATCATGAAGTTTCATTTTGAGTTTAATTGTTATTATTATCTGTTATTTGTTGACCACCAACAGATTCTGCAGAGCTAGGAAAAGAAGGAACATGTAAGTATCACTACCTGCAGACAATTCTGTATTTATCTCCTTAAAAAACGTAAAAACAGTTAAGGCTCTAATTGACGAATCAGATTTGAGTCTTGAGAGAAACACCGCAATGACAGAAAGTCAGACATGAAAGAAGACAGCCATGGCACACAGCCACAGCAGAAAGAGGAGTTAGCAACTGTTTCACCTGTTAAATAATGAATTTATTTCATTTAGGCATCAATTTCTTGAACTGGATGTAAATTAAACATGTTAAAAATGTTTTTACAAAAAAACACTGTCCACCGTAATAGACATCAGGGGGATGCTGCTTAATCCACCAAAGTTTCTGGTGTTCCGGAAACTGAAGTTAAGAAACAGTGATCGTGAGACCGCTGCTCCTTAACTTTTCTGCCAGATACGATAGGGATGATTGACACCCCCTGCTAGCGGCTGATTGGCCACGAATGTGCAGGGGACGGCATCGCACAAGCATATCTTGTGAAATGCTTATGCAATGTTAAATACAGACAGTGTATGCTGTTTAGCTATGCAGGGCGGACATGATTCGCTATAGCGAATTATGTCAGCCCCAGGTTTAATAAATTGACCCTATATTCTTGACTGAAGTAAATATTATACTCAGTTTATTGATAAAATGTTTTTTACAATAAAAATGATCAGTTATGATGACAAAAGAGAAGCAACAAGATGCAAAAGGCCACGGTGCTCTGGAAATACCCCTTTCTACTGTAAAAAATGCAACATTCACCTATGCAGACATCCCAACTCTCCTTGAAGTTCAGGGAGTCTCCCTCATTGTAATAGCGGCTCCCTGACGCCCACAAATGAAATGCAATCTCCCTGAAACTACAAGTACCATGATCCAACATGGCCCAAATCCTGAAACAGTGTTTGTTTAGGGAATGCCTTTAGTTTCGGTGACGTCATCGATCAGGGAGGCATCACAGCAAGTCTGTCTTTACTTTCAGTGTATTGCATGTCTGCCACCCTCCCTCCTGCTGTTTGGAGGCGGCGATAGCACTGTTGGGGGAGGAGGAGAATCAGCAGCAGGCAACTTCTGCTGCAGCATAGGCTGAATGAGAACTAAGAAAGAAGGCAAAGAGAGTGCGCCCATGTGAGGGAGAAGATAGACACCCCTGCTGTCAGGTCCTTATCAAACTGACTCTACTGTGAGTAGAAAACATAATTACAAATAGCTTCTCAAACTCAAAATAACACATGCTCTAAGACACAAAATCCGAAAGTCGTACAGGGACAACTATACTGAGTACTTCTCAAGCTGGGAAACTATGGAATCCTCAATGCATGCATCAGTAACCAAAAAGCCCCCACTGATTTTAATAAAATTAAACCCAAATACTACCTTATTTACTGCACGTAATTAAACTTTGTATTCTAAAATATTTGAGCATTCAACAAGCATACAATCACTGGAAAATAGGTTTGTTTCATGTGGTTGTACAATAAAGCTACTTTTTTAATGTGAGTTTAGTGGGAAGCTACTTTAATTATAAGTCTCATTTTAGGTTTCCAGTTGTCTAGTGTATAACGGGGGGGGGGGGGGAAGGGGCGCAGCATAGTAGCCGGTGAAGCCACTTCCCTGAAATTAGTTTTTGCAGGTCGGGATGACTGCCTATGCTTTGTGCCAAGTAGAAAACAGTTCATAGCAAATAGACACAGTCCATCAGAGGAGGGACATCTGTAAGGAAACCCGACCAGCTCAGAGTGGTAGCACTCAGGTTTTACAGGCCATAAGAGATGTTTTGGAGGCAAAGCAAAAACATAGACCATTCAGCACTAAGTTGTGTTTTATCTCAGACAATATCAATGCAATGTTTGCAAAGTGCATACATATAATTTTTGTTACACTTAGTTAAACTACAAGGTTAATCATTCAACAAAAGGGCAAGTTCCATGTGCGGTTTAATTACATTTTGCTCTCTCCCAGTTGTAATGTCCATTATAGTGGACATGAAAAAAAACATGGTAAAGAGGTCACTACGCTTAAAAAAATGTTTCAGTATCATTTTTGGATGACAGAAGGATAATATTTGCCTATAAAAATTTTTTTTCACTCATTCATAATAATTCAGTATTGAAGGGGTTAAGAGACAATTATATGAGTCAATTGCAAATAGAGTAAAACAAACTGTTTCATGTGGTGTAAATAATGACAGTACAAGGCATTAGTGAACAGAAGCCATGATATTAGCATAGAACTAACAGGAACAGGAAATGCCAAACAGGAAACAAGTGCAATAGAAATAAATCATAGAGTTGCATATAAGCTAAACATAATACCCATAACATCTCCCTCTTTTAGTGTTAATAAATCAACATTATGAAATTTGGATGAGTCCTTGTAATAACACATTCTACAGGTTAAGTCTCTTGGGCGGTTGTGAATGTCTGCCACTACGGGTGAAGACTGGCCCTCCTTGTACAAAGAGTTTCTTAGCCCTCTCTGAGCTTAATGGGCTCTTCTCAATACTTGCTGGCATGCTCTGTGCTTAACTGCCATGAGGAATACCTGCTTGCTCAGGACTGTCATTAATATTAGTCTGTGGCATCACCTCTGTACATTCCTTACTGCCAATGGGTGAGTGTGCCCTTATAATATCAGATGAGTCTGGTCTGTCAACTGGATATTGAGAATCAGGCTGCTCAGCCACTCGCAGATCCACACAATTGCAGCGATAGAGGGTTCCTTCAATGTCCACAAGATAGGAGCGTGGTGCAACTTTTTGCAGACAGGTACCCATTCTCCAACGACTTGTTTGATCTCCAGGCAGGGGTTTCATACGGATTCGATCCCCAATATTCAATTCAGGCAAATCTCTGGCAGATGTGTCATATCGTGCCGGCCCTTGAACACTTGCCTCTTAAGTCGTAACTTTTCTGGTATACCATGTATCACAGAGGGTTCAAGTAGCTTGTTGGCAACTGGTAAGGAGGTCTTTAATCTCCTTGAGATCAGTCTCTGTGCCGGACTACTATGCATGCCCTCGGTTGGAGTGTTTCTCCAATGTAAGATGGCCTTGCACGGGTCTTTACCATCACTTTGTGCTTTCTTGCATAAATTTTTAACAATCTTCACAGCAGATTCAGCTTTGCCTTTAGCCTGTGGATGACGTGGTGAAGAAGTCACATGCTCAAACTCCCATTTAGTGGCAAATTTCCTGAATTGTAAGCTTGCAAACTGAGGGCCGTTATCAGAGATCACTTTATCTGGTTGTCCATGACGTGCAAACTGAGTCTTGCACCTCTTAACTGTAGTTTCAGTGGATAGGTCAGGAAGAAGTTCAATTTCCCAGAAGTCTGAGTAATGATCAACTAATATCAGATATTCTTTTCCTGCGTAGTTGAATAAGTCTATACTGACGATCTGCCAAGGACGTGTAGGTATCTCATGTGACATCATGGTTTATTTTTGTTGCAAATGTGCATATTCATTGCAAGTGGGACAATTGCTGACAAAGTCTTTGATTTCACCTTGCATGTTGGGCCAGTAAAGAGTATCACAAGCTTGTCTGTAGCATGCTTCACCCCCAATGTGACTTGAGTGTATGCGTAATAACATCTCTGCTCTAAGTGACTTTGGTATTATGACTCTTTGACCTTTGTATAAGATACCATTTTGTACGCTGATCTCATCTCTGAAGGTCCAATATTCTTTCACAATTGCAGTGCTGCATCCTTTTCATCTGGCCATCCAATCAGAACAATAGACTTCAGTGCTTGTAAAGTTGCATCTCTGTCTGTGTGCTGTATGAGCTGATGTAGCCGCTGATCTGTGACATTTACATAGTCCGCTTCATTGACTTCAGCAGAGAAAGTTTGTTCCTGTTGCAGCAAACAAACTGTATGATGGTCATGCTCACCTCCGGGTGCCACATGATCCATTGTAGCTCTGCTCAGGGTATCACTGATATACATTTCACATCCTGGCTTGTAGACAACATTGAGGTTGTAATGCTGCAATGTAAGCATCATGCTCTGCAAACGCTTGGGAGCACATAAAAGGGGCTTTTTGAATATGGCTATTAGCGGTTTGTGATCAGTTTCAGCTCTGATTGTATCCCGGCCATAAAGATAATGATGAAAACGCTGGCAAGCAAACACAATGCTTAAACATTCCTTTTCAATTTGAGCATAATTCTGCTCAGCTGATGAAAGAGCTCTGGACGCATATGCAACTGGCTGACCTTCTTGCAATAGACAACATCCTAGGCCATTTTTGCTTGAGTCACTTTGTATTGCGACAGGTTTTGTGACATCATAATATTTCAACACTGGGGCAGCGGTGACCAAGCGTTTTAACTCCTCCACTGCCTGGTCATGCTTGGGAAGCCAGTGCCAAACTGCATCTTTATCCAGAAGTCTTCTCAATGGCTGACACACCTCAGACAAGTGCGGCATGAATTTTGCTAGGTATGTGACAAAGCCAATAAAAAGATGTACCGCTTTGGCGTCACCAGGGTGTGGCATGTCTACAATGGTTCTAATCTTATCTGGGTCAGCTTTTAAGCCTTGTGAGGACAGGATATGTCCATGGAAACAAACTTCTTGCACCTTGAACTGCAATTTCTTTACGCTGAGTCTCAGCATCACCTGCCTGCAACGATCCAGTAGCGCTTTTAGATTCTCATCATGGTCATGCTCAGCTTCTTCATCTGTATTACCACAGCCAACTATAAGAATGTCATCGGCTATTGGCTCAATTCCGTGGAGTCCACATAATAGTTCATGCTGCTTTCGCTGATACACCTCCGGTGCTACAGAGACTCCAAATGGCAGTTTCAGCCATCTCTTTCTGCCCCAAGGAGTCCAGAAGGTGGTCATGTAGCTACTCTTTTCATCCAGTTTGCACTGTAAAAAGGTATCTCTTGCATCAACAAGTGTAAAAATCCGTGCTTTGGGTAGTTTGTGCAAAACGTCGTCAAGTGTTGGCATTAAGTAGTGTGACCGTTTCAGGGCCATGTTCAGAAACTTGGGATCAATGCAAATTATGATCTTCTCAGGCTTCCTAATAACTACCATGTTGCTTATCCAATCCTTAGGCTCTGATACTGAAGAAAGATGTCCTTCAGCTTCATACTTATCCAGTTGTGCTTTGACCTGCGGCTTAATGGCTACTGGCACATTGCGTGGGGCACATTGTACTGGTGGAATGCAAGGATCAAGTTCAAAATGTACCTATCCTGGAACAGATACTACTGGGTCATCAAACACAACATTATAGACACTTAGGATTTGCTGTTTTGTCAGTGGCCTAGTCAGGGATTTTGCAGGCTAATTATCAACATTGTGTAGTTCAGCAGGAATTGTGAACTGCATCAGACCCAGGCGCTCACATGTTGAACCAGACAATAGTGGTTTCTGATTGGCCTCAACAATCTCAAACTCAAGTTTGTGAATACGTTCACATATGCTGCATTCTGTTTGGAAAAGTCCCAATGAATCCATTAGTTCCCCTGAATATAACTTCAATTTAGTGCTACTTGGCTGAAGAAGTACCCTAGGTGCCAGTTTCATCTTGTCTTTTAAACTCATGACATCACATGTTGCATCTGAGTCCAGCTGGCAGGGTTGGCATATATTATTTAGTCTGAGATTTACAAACCATTTTTGGCCCTTAGATTTTACAGCACCAATGCATTCTTTTGAGTAAACCACCTCAGTACTATGTAAATGTGCATCCTCAGAATCTGACGTTTGCTCAGTTGTGTGCATCTTTCTTGCTTCCATTCTACTTGACAGACATACTCCAGCAAAATGATTTAGTCTACCACATGCTCTACAGATTTTCCCATAAGCAGGGCACTGTTCTTTCTCTCGTACATGCACACTGCCACAGTACTTGCAGGATACAGGCTTGCTCATAGGTGAATTGCGTAGGTGATTTTTGTGCTGAAACTTGTGCTGGTGGTTCTTCAAGCCTAGCTGTTGCTTGGAGGCTGCATTGATACCGTCAGTCTGTTTATCCTGCTCCATAGCTCTCATATGTTTGTCAGTAAGTTCTTCAGTGCAACATATCTCAATTGCTGCTTGTAGGTTTAAATCATGTTCCCTCAATAGGCGGCGGCGTGTGCTTTCACTATTAATACCTAGAACTATTTTGTCACGAATAAGTTCATCTCTCAGAGAGCCATACTCACAGCTTGCAGCTTTTTCTCTTAGCCGTGTGACAAAGTTGTCTATTGCTTCACCTTCTTCTTGCTTGCAGCTGCCAAATATATATCTTTCATATATGACATTTTTAGAAGGTCTGAAAAAAGCTTCTAATGCATCTAGGATGGCTTTAGTGTCACTCTTCTGCTCCTCTGTGAGGTTTAAATTATGCTTGTAAACATGGTGGCATTCACTGCCCATCACCATCCTCAGTGTAGCTGCTTGCACTGCTGCAGGCTTCTCATTTAACCCTGTGGCTAGGGAGTAATCCTCAAACTCAGCTCTGAAGTTGTTCCAGTTACTGCTGCAATCCCCACTCACCCTCATTGCCTCAGGCAGTGGAATGCTGTTAGCAGCTGCCATGGTGCTGGTTTTCTTGTTTCCAGTGCTCAGCTTTCAGCACAGGACTGCAATTGCTACAGGAGGCACAATCAGCTCTAAAGTCTTTCACTGCAAGACTGGCAAGTTCTTCGCATCAGATGTATAGAAACAGTGCAGATTCAGATACTTCTGACACCATGTTTCATGTGGTGTAAATAATGACAGTACAAACATTAGTGTACAGAAGCCATGATCTTAGCATAGAACTAACAGGAACACTAAATGCCAAACAGGAAACAAGTGCAATAGAAATAAATCATAGAGTTGCATATAAGCTAAACATCACACCCATAACACAAACAGTTACTTTTTTATTGCTTGCATGAAAGGTTTTAAATCACTGGGTTGTGTGTTTTACTGGCCTAAAAAGTCAAATAACATCTCTATATGTTATTGATAGCTAAGAAATATAAGGACAGGAGCGAAACCTTTTGTGTTACTAACAGTAAAGGTGTAAAATGTATGGTTTGTATCTTTCTGGTAGTCACCTGGAATAAAATCACTTTTTTGCTTGCTAGTTAAATTCACAGGAGGTAAAACCACTGCTCTGTGTGTGTTACTGGCAGACAAGAGAGTAGAGTAAAATCACTGCTTATATGTAAAATATATATACTGTATGTGTGTTGGGGTTAGAACAGGATGTTGGAGTATTTGTGTAGAATCATTGTGTGACCCAACCTATCACATTTCCTTGGGCACCTATTGAATGCACAGTATTTTTGTTGAGGTCAGCCAGCAACCCTAGGAATAATCATTGCTGGGTTTCTTATTAAGCGGTGTAATTGTCATGGGCAGTTTTCTGACTTGTCAAGCTTGGCTGCCTATTCGAGCTAGTCTGAAACTGTAAAAGTAAAATGGCTTCATCAAGTGGGATAGAGTTCAGGCAGCCTCTAATTAATCTTCCCAGAATGATACAATCACATCTTATATTTTCCATTTAATGTTTTTTAAATCAAAATAGAGAGTTTGCATTTCTCAATGTGAGCTCTTAATAATAAGCAAAGCCAAAACATTTGAAAGTTTATGGTCTGCTTTTAATTTACTACTTTTGTTGTTTTCAGAATAGGCAAATGTAAATTACTCAGCAATGGACAAGGCAGGCCAAAAAAATAAAAATCTGTTTAATAACAGCATTCTTAGCACATGAGATAATTTTATGTGATAAACACACAAACGTTAAAAAGCTGGTCTTCTGCAACAGTTTTAAATAAAGGTGCAAATGCAGGTTTTTTTTTTTTTTTTGGTAGGTCCTCACTCAATCTTAGAAAATATTTTATGCAAAGGTGTTGAGGTTTATCCAAAAACAAGCTTTATCGACTGTACTTAAAGGTATATGAAACTCAATTTTTTTCTTTCATGATTCATATAGAGCATGTCAGTGATGTGTGGTGAGGTCAGAGGCTGGTGAGGCACCGGCTATGTTACGCCGGAGAAACACATATATAAACCCAATAGAGGTAGCTTAAATTAAACTAAAGCATTGTTTCTCAATCGTGGGCCTCAAGAACCCCCAAAAGGGCAAGTTTTTATTATAGCTGAACCAGTGCACAGGTAAAATAATTAGCTGATGGGTAAGAGCATATTAGTAAATTTGGTGTTACTGATCAGCTGATTACTTCACCTGTACTGGTTCAGCTATAATGAAAACCTGGCCTGTTGGGGGTACTTGAGAACTGTGGTTGAGAAACACAATTCTGTGGCACAGTGCCAGTTACTTAGCAATCAGAATTATACACAATCTTTTCTCTATTCACTACTGTGTTGTAAAAAGACAAATAATTTACCATGGTAAGAGGTGCCACAACTTCACTTCTAGTTTCCTATTATGAGTATAAGCAGGAAAAGACATAGCATGCAGCTCTGCTCAATGGAGAACACACAAACTCACAAACTGCCCTTGCATAACTTTGCACACAAATGCACAAAACATGAAACCAAGCAATAAAGCCTTAAGTCAATAATCTGCATCTTAGTGACATACATGAAAAAAGCAGGTACTATATACCAGTGAATTGAAAGAGGATAATTTCAGGCAGAGGATATAACATCTGATAAATAGAACATACAAGTAAAATGCACAAAGTAAAACAATGTCTGTAACAGTAGGAGACACATGTATTACCAATACGAATGGCCAGATATAAATTAAACCTCATTTTTCTGTTATAAATTCCCCTTAAAGGGACATGAAAGCCAATTTTTTTATTTCTTGATTTAGAAAGAGCATGTCATTTTAAACAACTTTCTAATTTACTTCTATTATCTAATTTGCTTCATTCTCTTGATATCACTTGCTGAAAAGCATATCTAGATATGTTCAGTAGCTGCTGATTGGTTGCTGCACCTAGAGGCCTTGTGTGATTGGCTCACACATGTGCATTGCTATTTATTCAACAAAGGATATCTAAAGAATTGAGCAAATTAGATAATAGAAGTAAATTGGAAAGTTGTTTAAAATTGCATGCCCTATCTAAATCATGCAAGTTTAATTTTAACTAGACTGTTCCTTTAAGACTCAGAAGGTCACTCTTGGACCAAATTATTCTGATGGAACTAGGAAGAGGAGATCTAACAATTGTAATAGTCACTCTTGGACCTTAGCAGTAATATTATGGAATAAAAAAAAATGATTCAAAACTTAGCTTACCTTTACAACAGGTGCGGTCACTCTTGCACCTCATTTGTCACTTTAAATTATAGAAGGGATTATAGATTTACTGAACTAGCATAAAACATGTAGTAAGTAAGGGAATCCAACATGCCTTTGTCTGAGTGCTACTACTTACAGCCCAGTTGAGTGTGTTAGAGCAGCGCTGACGCTACTTCGCTAGAAGTATCAGGGAAGGCATAGGGGGACTTAAATTCTAGTGACTGTGAAGTTGAACCACACACTTGCCCTAAGTACAAACTCAAAGAGTAACTCATGCAGCTCTGCTATACCCATCTTGCTGAGTTGCCTCTAGCTTGAGCTCACTGAGTCACTCAGATATCCCAGATCCTGCCCTGGCTGTCAACTTGAAATTAGGGGGCTGCCAATTCCAGCCTCTAATATGCTGCCAGTCAGTGCCATAATGAAATTAGGGGGCTGCCGGGCTCCAGCCACTAACATGCTGCTAGTCAGTGCCACAATGAAATCAGGGTGCTGCCGGGCTCCAGACGCTAACATGCTGCCAGTCATTGCTATGTGCCTGCTTGTCCGTTCACATTCACAGTGTACATGGTGAGTACAACCAGAGGCGTAACTAGAAACCACAGGGCCTGGGTGCAAGAATCCAAGAAGGAACCTACCCCCACCCCATCCACCCCCCAAAAAAAATGTGAATTTGCATAATAGCCAACAAATGCACAACAACACAATGTAATAGCACTTAGTCTAAACTCCAACTGAGTAATATATTTATTTCTGACAAGTTTTAAAGTTATGTCTATTTCAACTTCCATTCTATCATGTGACAGCCATCAGCCAATCACAAAAGTGTGCATATACGTATATGATGTCAGTTCTTACACATGCTCAGTAGAAGCTAGTGACACAAAAAGTATACATATAAAAAGACTGTGAACATTTTGTTAATTGATGTAAATTGTAAAGTTGTTTACAATTGCATGTGACTGTCCCTTTAATTTCCCCAAGTCAATTAAATTATTTTGTTATTGAGAGTGACAAGCAGTTTAGAAATGGAATGGTTAATGATTTCAAAATATATTTGCCTAAGGCCAGACCATTTCTAAACTGCTTGTCACACAGTCACAGACTTGTATTTATTTATAAGACCACTGCTTCCTAGTTCAGCAGATAAAAGGCTTTAGGCTAATATAATATTTTAAAATCATTAACCAGTCCAATACATTTTTATATATGCACAATATATATCAGCACTTAAACACCTCATTACAAAAGGTCTGCACACACAATACATGTTTATATATGCACAGTATATATCAGCACTTAAAGAGATAGTAAACCCCAAAATTTTCTTTTATGATTGAGATAGAACATACAATTTTAAACAACTTTCCAATTTAATTCTATTATCAAATTTTCTTCATTCTCTTGTTATCCATTGCTGAAGGGACAGGAAGCTGAAAATATCTTTTTAGCCAATCACAAGAGACAAATGTGTGCAGGCACCAATTAGCAGCAGCTCCCACTAGTGTATGGTATGTGCGTATTCATTTTTTAACAAGGGATACTAAGAGAACGAAGCACATTTGAAAATAGAAGTGAATTTAAAAGTGTCTTAAAATGACATGCTCTATCTGAATCATGCAAGTTTATTTTGACTTTCCTATCCTCATTACAAAAGGTCTGCACACGCCATACATGTTTATATAACAGTATATATCAGCACTTAAGCACCTCATTACAAAAGATCTGCACACACAATACATGTTTATATATGCACAGTATATGCCTCCAGCCCCCTGTAATAAACGATTCCCCCAGCCCCCCAGTAATAAAATGATGCCTCCAGCCCCCCTGTAATAAATGATGCCCCCAGACCCCCTGCAATAAAATAATGCCCCCAGCCCATCTGCAATAAATGATTCCCTAGCCCCTCTTGCAATAAAATGATGCCCCCAGCCCCCTTGCAATAAATGATTCCCCCAGCCCCCCTGCAATAAAATGATGCCTCCAGTCCCCCTGCAAAAAAAATGATGCCCACAACAAAAATATGATGCCCCAGCTCCCCTGCAATAAAATGATGCCCCCAGCCCCCTTGCAATAAATGATTCCCCCAGCCCCCTGCAATAAAATGATGCCTCCAGTCCCCCTACAAAAAAATGATGTCCCCAACAAAAATATGATGCCCCCAGCTCCCCTGCAATAAAATGATGCCTCCAGCCCCCCTGTAATAAATTATGCCCCCAACCCCCTGCAATAAAATAATGCCCCCAGCCCACCTGCAATAAATGTCCCCCCAGCCCTCTGCAATAAACTGATGCCCCCAGCCATAAATTATGCCCCCAGCCCCCTTGTATAAATGATTCCCCCAGCCCACCTGCAATAAAATGATGCCTTCAGTCACCCTGCAAAAAATGATGTCCCCAACAAAAATATGATGCCCCCAGCTCCCCTGCAATAAAATGATGCCCCCTGTAATAAATTATGCCCCCAGTCCCCTGCAATAAAATGATGCTATCAGCAATAAAATTATGCCCCAGCCCCACTGCAATAAATGATACCGCCTGTAATAAAATGAAGACCCCCAATAAAATATTGTCCCCAGCAATAAATGATGCCCCACCCCTGCAATAAATGATGTCCCCAACAAAATATGATGCCCCCAGCCCCCCTGCAAAAAATGATGCCCCTGCAATAAAATTATGCCCCCAGCTCCCCTGCAATAAAAGTATGCCCCCAGCCCCCTGCAATAAATGATACACCCAGCCCCCCTGCAATAAAATGATGCCCTCAACAAAAATATGATGCCCCCAGCACCCCTGCAATAAAATGGTGCCCCCAACAAAAACATCATGCCCCCAGCTTCCTGCAATAAAATTATGCCCCAGCCCCCTGCAATAAATGGTGCCCCCAGCCCCCCTGCAATAAAATGATGCCCCCAACAAATATATGATGCCCACAGCCCCCTGCAATAAATGATGCCCCCACCCCCACAGGGTGGCAGATGCAGTCTCTCCTCTGTCTTCAGCTTTCCACCAGGCACTTCCTCTCTGGTGCTCCCTAGCATGCACAGGGAGCCAATCCGTGCCAGTCGTGTTCTCCTGGTGCTGTCAATCACCAGGAGAACATGACTGTCTTTGATTGGTTCCCTAGCTAGGAGGCAGCAAGGGGGCTGCCTCCTATTGGTCCCTATTGTCAGTGATGATATTTTATCAACGAATAGGTGGCACTTCTGCACGGCTAATGTTATTGCCCATGTAGCACAATGGAGAGAAGCGGTCCTCTACGCTGCCTCTCCATAGCGTTACATGGGGGGGGTGGGATTGGGAATTTTATTTTTTTTGGACAATTTTTTTTAATTAAATTTAATTAAACTCTGGCCCCATATGGCCATAAAATTGTATTCTATGGGAAGAACATTTGAATTCTAATTATTCAAAACTACCTTCGGGTTTAGTGCAGTTGGGCTAACATGGTGGGTTAGCGCGCAAGCGATAATTGTTAGGTTTTTTTAAAACATCACGCCCCACAGAAATCTATGGGAGAACTTGTAATACACGTGCTAACCTGGCAACGTTATAATTTTACTTTGAGCAAAGTTAGCGCAGGAGCGAAATTTTTTGTTAACGTTCCACTTGTAATCTAGCCCATAATTTTTTTCACTAATATCTTTGTATCTGTTGTTGCTATATCTAGAAGTGCTAGGTAAACAGGAAGTGTCTGATCTTTTGGATAGTATTGTAATGAATGCACATTGTTTGCATTGTTGCAGTGATGTGAAACTCCTGGTTTATTATTACTGTTAGATGAGAAGGAGTAATACAGGTAGGGTTATTTAGCTGTTAGTTCTATAACAATGAAGTGATAAGGTTAGGTTTTATTGCCATTTGTGTTCACTGGGGATGATGTTTACTGTAGTATCAGTATTTATTGATGATATTAAATGTAGCAATTAGAGTTTTTGGTAATACTGAACACAAGAATCTGCATTTCGCGTTGGACAAATTCAAATTCATCCAAATCTATACCATTTTGGCGATTCTTCCAATATATACGAGCAACCAAATACATTATAGGATAAAGCAGACGAAGAATGAAAGACTGCTTGACCAAATTGATTATTTCATTCATTTTTACCATTCACTGCCAAAAAGAAGTGCAAGGGACAGGAAGTAATTTAGTCAAACAGGCTTGTCCAATCATAGGGAGGTTAGAGACTAAGGGACATCCTGCCATTTTCAATCACTTTGACTAAAAAGAGGTCAAAATAAGCTGCATCAAATCAGTCTTTAGAAAAGCTTATCAAATTATTTAACTACAAAAATTTCTTATAAACTTGAATGATGAATTTTGTAGAAAAATAATTCGATAGGATTTTCTAATGGATTGTTCGAATTCTATAATATAAGATTTTTATTAAAATGAGTTGTAAATTTGCCGGTCCCTTTGGAAAAGAAGGTAATAAATGTGAAACCAAAATTTGGCTGAACAGAATTCCCACGTGAACAAATCTTGCCTGAACCAAACATTTTGAAAGAGATCAAACATTTTTAGACAAAACTTATTTTTTGCCCGTGCAGATGCCTATTGAAACATGCATAAAATCTTTAGCTTAATGCTGTAGCTTGAAGAATTATAAGAGTTAATCATGTATGACATTGGCAAGTTTAAGCAGGTTTAAAAAATATTACCATAGATTACTAGTCAGAAAGCTATGTCCAAAAGGGGGAAAAGGGTAAAGTTCTGCTCAGGGGTATAAATAAAGAAAAATACAGTTTTCACTTGTATTTCTGTAGTTTTTATTCACTAGCCACAGAACTGTAGACTTATGACATTTTTACCTTTTGTTTTCTGATCATTTGCTATGTCGTATATCATGGGATCAGTGATGTCATTAAAAATTTTCTTTTTTATATCAAATACGATGTCATCAACAATGTCATTGATGATGTTATGCATGGTGTTACCAACCCAACCACAAGGGGGCACTAAGTTCGGATTTGGAATTTCCTGGTTTGTGTGCATTTGAGCAAGCACATGTATTTCCAGCATAACTTTTAAAGTAATGTCATCTTCAGTCTAATAAGCAATGCACAACAGCATCTGGTCAGTACCAACATGTAATATCAAAAGAATTTGTCCCTGTATAGCTGTTTTCTTTGTTTGTTGAAGCAAAAAGATAATAATTTGAAACAAAATTCCTGATCCTATGAATACCAGGGACAGTACACACTTTGCAATTACAAGACATTAAGCTTGTATAAAGTGCATTGTTTTATTGCTCTATTAAAGCCAATGGGGTAGATTTAACAATGGTCGAGCGGATATGATTCTCTGTAGCGAATCATGTCCGCTCAACCTCGCTAAATACGTTGTCAACATTTAACATTGCACAAGCATTTCTAGTGAAATGCTTGTGCAATGCTGCCACCTGCTCACTGTCGGCCGTATCAGATAGGGATAATTTCAGTTCAGCAACTAAAAGAATTACAACCACTGCTTCTTAACTTCAGTTTCTGGTGGACCAGAAACAATGGGGCATCGATGCAGCATCCGCCGCTTAATAAATCGATCCCAATCAGTTAAATATATGTAGCAGGGTTAGTCTTGAGAAGTCTGTATGCTGCATTTAAAACTCTGAGAATTAAAAAAGTCATAATTTCCCAAGCTAAATTACATCTAAAGGAGGCAAAATAAATAGTAACAGTTGCTTTACTATACATCACTAAACATATAAAAATCTTGAGGTGTTTAAAGGGACACGATTCAAATAGAGCATGCAATTTTAAGTAGCTCTCTAATTTACTCCTATTGTCATTTTTTCTTCGTTCTCTTGCTATCTTTATTTAAAAAACAAGAATGTAAAGCTTAGAAGATGGCTCATTTTAGGTTCAGCACCCTGTATGGCGCTTGCTTATTGGTGACTACATTCAGTCAACCAATAAGCAAGCGTAACCCAGGTACTGAACCAAAAATGGGATCATGCTTTTTAAATAAAGATAGCAAGAGAACGGAAAAAAATATAATAGGAGTCAATTAGAGAGCTTCGACGATTTATGCCTCTAGAGCTTCTTATAAATTAAAAATCCTCAGGTTTCCATATAGAAATCAGTTTATTGTCTCAAAAAATACTGGATCAATTGCATTGCATTGTAAACCTATCAAGAGCCTGATTTCTCTATAATTCCCAAGCATGGAGAGAAATATTATGCCGACCTTTGCATGAGGTCATCTCACTTAAAGTGATGGTAAAGTTAATCGATTATATTAACAATATTTGTAATATAAAGGTAAATGATGGGCACTTTCATTCATGAAAAGCATTGTAAATGCTAAATTATATAAATAATTACCCTTTCATGTTGTTATACATTGCGCCTTTCCTCCGCCCGCAACACATACTCTATTTCTGTATTCAATGACGAATAATGCTGTAGCCAATCGTATTGGGCCCCCTTTGGCGTCAAAACCAGGGGTGTTATTATTAACTTGCTGGATGCCAAAGGGGGCGCAATGCGATTGGCTACAGCATGATTTGTCATTAACTAATAATTGTAATGGGTTAAAATAAGAAAACTAAAAAAATGCAATAATAAGAATTAAGGGATGGTCTATACCAAAATCTATTGTTTAAAAATATAGATATTGCTTTTTTTTTTATAACACATTCCCCTGTTTAGCATAACCAACACTGTTATATTAAAACATTTTTTACCTGTGTGATTTTCACATTGATGAGCACAATGTTCTCTATGGCACACAAGAACTAGAGCTGCGCCACAGTTTCCATAGCATACGCCTATACACAGCCAAAAGGAGAAGCTGAGGTTGGCTGCGACTAATACAGGCAGGACCAACCAGGTAATGCAAATTATATTATATATCTGGTTGGTCCTGCCCAACAGTGCCTGTACCCATTTATTTAATATATAAATATATACAGTATATAATATAATTTTCATTACCTGGTTGATCCTGCCTTACAATGCCTGTATCCATATATATATATATATATATATATATATATATATATATATATATATATATATAAATGTATTACCTGGTTGATCCTGCCTTACAATGCCTGTGTGTATATATATATATATATATATATATATATAAATGTATTACCTGGTTGATCCTGCCTGACAGTGCCTGTATCCTCCATTTATTTAAAAAAAAAAAATATAATACTTTTTTCTCCAACATAGGTGTGTCCGGTCCACGGCGTCATCCTTACTTGTGGGATATTCTCTTCCCCAACAGGAAATGGCAAAGAGCCCAGCAAAGCTGGTCACATGATCCCTCCCAGGCTCCGCCTACCCCAGTCATTCTCTTTGCCGTTGTACAGGCAACATCTCCACGGAGATGGCTTAGAGTTTTTTAGTGTTTAACTGTAGTTTTTCATTATTCAATCAAGAGTTTGTTATTTTCAAATAGTGCTGGTACGTACTATTTACTCAGAAACAGAAAAGAGATGAAGAATTCTGTTTGTATGAGGAAAATGATTTTAGCAACCGTAACTAAAATCCATGGCTGTTCCACACAGGACTGTTGAGAGCATTAACTTCAGTTGGGGGAACAGTTTGCAGTCCTTTGCTGCTTGAGGTATGACACATTCTAACAAGACGATGTAATGCTGGAAGCTGTCATTTTCCCTATGGGATCCGGTAAGCCATGTTTATTACGATTGTAAATAAGGGCTTCACAAGGGCTTATTTAGACTGTAGACATTTTTTGGGCTAAATCGATTGATATTAACACTTATTTAGCCTTGAGGAATCATTTATTCTGGGTATTTTGATATAATTATATCGGCAGGCACTGTTTTAGACACCTTATTCTTTAGGGGCTTTCCCAAAGCATAGGCAGAGTCTCATTTTCGCGCCGGTGTTGCGCACTTGTTTTTGAGAGGCATGGCATGCAGTCGCATGTGAGAGGAGCTTTGATACTGATAAAAGACTTCTGAAGGCATCATTTGGTATCGTATTCCCCTTGGGTTTGGTTGGGTCTCAGCAAAGCAGATACCAGGGACTGTAAAGGGGTTAAAGCTTAAAACGGCTCCGGTTCCGTTATTTTAAGGGTTAAAGCTTCCAAAATTGGTGTGCAATATTTTCAAGGCTTTAAGACATTGTGGTGAAAGTTTGGTGAATTTTGAACAATTCCTTCATGTTTTTTCGCAATTGCAGTAATAAAGTGTGTTCAGTTTAAAATTTAAAGTGACAGTAACGGTTTTATTTCAAAACGTTTTTTGTACTTTCTTATCAAGTTTATGCCTGTTTAACATGTCTGAACTACCAGATAGACTGTGTTCTGAATGTGGGGAAGCCAGAATTCCTATTCATTTAAATAAATGTGATTTATGTGATAATGACAATGATGCCCAAGATGATTCCTCAAGTGAGGGGAGTAAGCATGGTACTGCATCATTCCCTCCTTCGTCTACACGAGTCTTGCCCACTCAGGAGGCCCCTAGTACATCTAGCGCGCCAATACTCCTTACTATGCAACAATTAACGGCTGTAATGGATAATTCTGTCAAAAACATTTTAGCCAAAATGAACCCTTGTCAGCGTAAGCGTGGATGCTCTGTTTTAGTTACTGAAGAGCATGACGACGCTGATATTAATATCTCTGAAGGGCCCCTAACCCAATCTGAGGGAGCCAGGGAGGTTTTGTCTGAGGGAGAAATTACTGATTTAGGGAACATTTCTCAGCAGGCTGAATCTGATGTGATTACTTTTAAATTTAAATTGGAACATCTCCGCATTTTGCTTAAGGAGGTATTATCCACTCTGGATGATTGTGAAAATTTGGTCATCCCAGAGAAACTATGTAAAATGGACAAGTTCCTAGAGGTGCCGGGGCTCCCAGAAGCTTTCCCTATACCCAAGCGGGTGGCGGACATTGTTAATAAAGAATGGGAAAGGCCCGGTATTCCTTTCGTCCCTCCCCCCATATTTAAAAAATTGTTTCCTATGGTCGACCCCAGAAAGGACTTATGGCAGTCAGTCCCCAAGGTCGAGGGAGCGGTTTCTACTTTAAACAAACGCACCACTATTCCCATAGAGGATAGTTGTGCTTTCAAAGATCCTATGGATAAAAAATTAGAAGGTTTGCTTAAAAAGATGTTTGTTCAGCAGGGTTACCTTCTACAACCCATTTCATGCATTGTCCCTGTCACTACAGCCGCATATTTCTGGTTTGATGAACTGATTAAGGTGCTCGATAGTGACTCTCCTCCTTATGAGGAGATTATGGACAGAGTCAATGCTCTCAAATTGGCTAATTCTTTCACTCTAGACGCCTCTTTGCAATTGGCTAAGTTAGCGGCTAAGAATTCTGGGTTTGCTATTGTGGCGCGCAGAGCGCTTTGGTTGAAATCTTGGTCGGCTGATGCGTCTTCCAAGAACAAGCTACTAAACATTCCTTTCAAGGGGAAAACGCTGTTTGGTCCTGACTTGAAAGAGATTATCTCTGATATCACTGGGGGTAAGGGCCATGCCCTTCCTCAGGATCGGCTTTTCAAGGCAAAAAATAGACCTAATTTTCGTCCCTTTCGTAAAAACGGACCAGCCCAAGGTGCTACGTCCTCTAAGCAAGAGGGTAATACTTCTCAGGCCAAGCCAGCTTGGAGACCAATGCAAGGCTGGAACAAGGGAAAGCAGGCAAAGAAACCTGCCACTGCTACCAAGACAGCATGAAATATCGGCCCCCGATCCGGGACCGGATCTGGTGGGGGGCAGACTCTCTCTCTTCGCTCAGGCTTGGGCAAGAGATGTTCTGGATCCTTGGGCGCTAGAAATAGTCTCCCAGGGTTATCTTCTGGAATTCAAGGGACTTCCCCCAAGGGGAAGGTTCCACAGGTCTCAGTTGTCTTCAGACCACATAAAAAGACAGGCGTTCTTACATTGTGTAGAAGACCTGTTAAAAATGGGAGTGATTCATCCTGTTCCATTGAGAGAACAAGGGATGGGGTTCTACTCCAATCTGTTCATAGTTCCCAAAAAAGAGGGAACGTTCAGACCAATCCTAGATCTCAAGATCTTAAACAAATTTCTCAAGGTCCCATCTTTCAAGATGGAAACCATTCGAACTATCCTTCCTTCCATCCAGGAAGGTCAATTCATGACCACGGTGGATTTAAAGGATGCGTATCTACATATTCCTATCCACAAGGAACATCATCGGTTCCTAAGGTTTGCATTCCTGGACAAACATTACCAGTTCGTGGCGCTTCCTTTCGGATTAGCCACTGCTCCAAGGATTTTCACAAAGGTACTAGGGTCCCTTCTAGCTGTGCTAAGACCAAGGGGCATTGCAGTTGTACCTTACCTGGACGACATTCTGATTCAAGCGTCGTCCCTCCCTCGAGCAAAGGCTCACACGGACATCGTCCTGGCCTTTCTCAGATCGCACGGCTGGAAAGTGAACGTGGAAAAGAGTTCTCTATCCCCGTCAACAAGGGTTCCCTTCTTGGGAACAATTATAGACTCCTCAGAAATGAGGATTTTTCTAACAGAGGCCAGAAAGACAAAGCTTCTGGACTCTTGTCGAATACTTCATTCCGTTCCTCTTCCTTCCGTAGCTCAGTGCATGGAAGTGATCGGGTTGATGGTAGCGACAATGGACATAGTTCCTTTTGCGCGCATTCATCTAAGACCATTACAACTGTGCATGCTCAGTCAGTGGAATGGGGACTATACAGACTTGTCTCCAAAGATACGAGTAAATCAGAGGACCAGAGACTCACTCCGTTGGTGGCTGTCCCTGGACAACCTGTCACGAGGGATGACATTCCACAGACCAGAGTGGGTCATTGTCACGACCGACGCCAGTCTGATGGGCTGGGGCGCGGTCTGGGGATCCCTGAAAGCTCAGGGTCTTTGGTCTCGGGAAGAATCTCTTCTACCGATAAATATTCTGGAACTGAGAGCGATATTCAATGCTCTCAAGGCTTGGCCTCAGCTAGCGAGGACCAAGTTCATACGGTTTCAATCAGACAACATGACGACTGTTGCGTACATCAACCATCAGGGGGGAACAAGGAGTTCCCTAGCGATGGAAGAAGTGACCAAGATTATTCTATGGGCGGAGTCTCACTCCTGCCACCTGTCTGCTATCCACATCCCGGGAGTGGAAAATTGGGAAGCGGATTTTCTGAGTCGTCAGACATTGCATCCGGGGGAGTGGGAACTCCATCCGGAAATCTTTGCCCAAGTCACTCAACTTTGGGGCATTCCAGACATGGATCTGATGGCCTCTCGTCAGAACTTCAAAGTTCCTTGCTACGGGTCCAGATCCAGGGATCCCAAGGCGGCTCTAGTGGATGCACTAGTAGCACCTTGGACCTTCAAACTAGCTTATGTGTTCCCGCCGTTTCCTCTCATCCCCAGGCTGGTAGCCAGGATCAATCAGGAGAGGGCGTCGGTGATCTTGATAGCTCCTGCGTGGCCACGCAGGACTTGGTATGCAGATCTGGTGAATATGTCATCGGCTCCACCTTGGAAGCTACCTTTGAGACGAGACCTTCTTGTTCAGGGTCCGTTCGAACATCCGAATCTGGTTTCACTCCAGCTGACTGCTTGGAGATTGAACGCTTGATTTTATCGAAGCGAGGTTTCTCAGATTCTGTTATCGATACTCTTGTTCAGGCCAGAAAGCCTGTAACTAGAAAGATTTACCACAAAATTTGGAAAAAATATATCTGTTGGTGTGAATCTAAAGGATTCCCTTGGGACAAGGTTAAGATTCCTAGGATTCTATCCTTCCTTCAAGAAGGATTGGAAAAAGGATTATCGGCAAGTTCCCTGAAGGGACAGATTTCTGCCTTGTCGGTGTTACTTCACAAAAAACTGGCAGCTGTGCCAGATGTTCAAGCCTTTGTTCAGGCTCTGGTTAGAATCAAGCCTGTTTACAAACCTTTGACTCCTCCTTGGAGTCTCAATCTAGTTCTTTCAGTTCTTCAGGGGGTTCCGTTTGAACCCTTACATTCCGTTGATATTAAGTTATTATCTTGGAAAGTTTTGTTTTTAGTTGCAATTTCTTCTGCTAGAAGAGTTTCAGAATTATCTGCTCTGCAGTGTTCTCCTCCTTATCTGGTGTTCCATGCAGATAAGGTGGTTTTACGTACTAAACCTGGTTTTCTTCCAAAAGTTGTTTCTAACAAAAACATTAACCAGGAGATTATCGTACCTTCTCTGTGTCCGAAACCAGTTTCAAAGAAGGAACGCTTGTTGCACAATTTGGATGTTGTTCGCGCTCTAAAATTCTATTTAGATGCTACAAAGGATTTTAGACAAACATCTTCCCTGTTTGTTGTTTATTCAGGTAAAAGGAGAGGTCAAAAAGCAACTTCTACCTCTCTCTCTTTTTGGATTAAAAGCATCATCAGATTGGCTTACGAGACTGCCGGACGGCAGCCTCCCGAAAGAATCACGGCTCATTCCACTAGGGCTGTGGCTTCCACATGGGCCTTCAAGAACGAGGCTTCTGTTGATCAGATATGTAGGGCAGCGACTTGGTCTTCACTGCACACTTTTACCAAATTTTACAAGTTTGATACTTTTGCTTCTTCTGAGGCTATTTTTGGGAGAAAGGTTTTGCAAGCCGTGGTGCCTTCCATTTAGGTGACCTGATTTGCTCCCTCCCTTCATCCGTGTCCTAAAGCTTTGGTATTGGTTCCCACAAGTAAGGATGACGCCGTGGACCGGACACACCTATGTTGGAGAAAACAGAATTTATGTTTACCTGATAAATTTCTTTCTCCAACGGTGTGTCCGGTCCACGGCCCGCCCTGGTTTTTTAATCAGGTCTGATAATTTATTTTCTTTAACTACAGTCACCACGGTACCATATGGTTTCTCCTATGCTATTATTCCTCCTTAACGTCGGTCGAATGACTGGGGTAGGCGGAGCCTGGGAGGGATCATGTGACCAGCTTTGCTGGGCTCTTTGCCATTTCCTGTTGGGGAAGAGAATATCCCACAAGTAAGGATGACGCCGTGGACCGGACACACCGTTGGAGAAAGAAATTTATCAGGTAAACATAAATTCTGTTTTTCATTACTTACCTGGTTGATCCTGCCTAAGGGTGCCTGTACCGTGCACACTCGACTGAAAAAACTGGCACCACCACTGCAGCGCATACAATACACGCTGCTGTGGGAGGGGGAAAAATATCACAGTGGCGCTGATGCGCAACTCTGCATGCACAAGTGGGGAGGTATGGAGGTGTAAGATGGCGCTGCAGCGCCGAACAGAACAGTGTTCCACCGAAATGGCTGGCTCAACAACTAATCGATAATGGAAATTGATGACAACGATTTACATTATCGATTTTAACAATTAGTTGTTGCAGCCCTAGTCGACTGCAAGGCCCCAGCAAGTGCAAGGTCTAAGGCGGCCACCTATATTGCCTAATTAGAGAGCCACTTCTGCTAGTAACCATTCTATTGTAGTTGTACTCAGCACCTTTAATTCTGTAAAAAAAAAAGTAAAGAAATTAAACTGAACAGTCCCAGCAGATAAACTCCTCACCTTACATTTGGTTAGATCAAACTGCGAGAGTTGCAGACACCCCCGAAGAACGCCTCTGTTTAACCCACTCACCAAGGCTGCAAGATTCCTTTTACAATAGAAAAATAAGATACGCTTTGAATTTCATGCTACAATTTTGTCTTTATATACTGAAATTACATTGATTTTTAAATTTGATTTAAATGAGTACAATATTGTTTTCCTGCATTCATTAAATAAGAATTTCGCTGCATAATTTAAATTCACATTTTGATGGGTACTTTAAATATTAATTTTACGTGTATTATTAATAAGATTTTTAATACTTCCTTGATTGTTATTTTTATATGATAATATCAATACATGTTTTGAAGTGCTAATCGTATTGAGTGCTATACTGTAATGTACTGTATGTATCTCTCCTTTGCCTACAAAAATGTAGGTTACACCCTTTATCAAGATAAACAGCTATCAAGGTAAAATTTGCTTTTAAAGGATCATATGAAGGACATTTTAGAGAATCGCACCTGAGCAGAGAACTTAAAAGAATCAGACTGTGAGAGGCAGGGCTGGCTCAAGTGAATGTCCTGCCTGGGTTCAAGAATGAGATGACGTTCCTCAACTATCCTTCTACTACAGTCTAATTCCAACAAAGATGAAGGTATAACAGACTGAAATTTCAAATGGCAGCATGTTAATACCAAGTTGACAGACTCCATATAAGAGTAAGTTTCTCCCTATGCCCACCCCTTGAACTGCTGCCTGATTACGCTGGTAAAAACTGGTCCAGTTATAGAGCTGGATGTGCTGAAAGGTTAATTGTAAAATTGAACCCTTTAGGCTTAACATAGAATCCTTATTGAACTTAAAATGTATAGTACACACACACACACACACACAAAAAATAATACAATAAAATAAAAGATTGTGGCAACACTTTAATATTATAAAATACCTTGCTGTATTAAAAACCCATTGTTTCCTCGCATTTTGTTACCGTGGAATTCATTATGCGAGTCCTATCATGAGTGTCTACCTGGGTAGGACCCTGCATTGTAGAACTTGTTTATACACATGTGCAGGTTCTGCTGGTGATGTCATGCTGAGTGCTACGGTGGCCGCAGTAACTCAGAAACAGCTTGTCATTGCTGAAACTGGACATATATGAGCAAGTCAGACGCTTCAGTGGAGCAGCCGTAGTTTCAATAAGTATAGCCATATGAGAATCCATCATACCCCTTGACAAACAAGCAATATGTTAATGAGAACATTTATGAATATTATTACATTTCACATATTTATAAAGTTAGATTGTACAGGCATTTTGTAGAACTATGATAACAGTACGGGCATAATAACATTTTCATTACAATATTAGCCCTGTTATTGTTATTATTATTAGAAGACAGTGTTGTGCATTTGATTTCCTTAATTGACTAGTGCGCAATGCGTTAGAGGTTGATTACTGATAATTTAAATATGAATTTGGCAGTTGATTGGTCGCCGTTATTTCTATATGAACAGCACTTTTTTAGGGGTTGTCTTATATGATGTAAATCGTAAAATTAAAAACATAATTTATGTAAGAACTTACCTGATAAATTAATTTCTTTCATATTGGCAAGAGTCCATGAGCTAGTGACATATGGGATATACAATCCTACCAGGAGGGGCAAAGTTTCCCAAACCTCAAAATGCCTATAAATACACCCCTCACCACACCCACAATTCAGTTTAACGAATAGCCAAGCAGTGGGGTGATAAAGAAAGGAGTAGAAAGCATCAACAAAGGAAATTTGGAAATAATTGTGCTTTATACAAAAAATCATAACCACCATAAAAAGGGTGGGCCTCATGGACTCTTGCAAATATGAAAGAAATTAATTCATCAGGTAAGTTCTTACATAAATTATGTTTTCTTTCATGTAATTGGAAAGAGTCCATGAGCTAGTGACATATGGGATATCAATACCCAAGATGTGGATCTCCACTCAAGAGTCAATAGAGAGGGAGGGAATAAAAATAAAAACAGCCATATTCCGCTGAAAAAATTAATCCACAACCCAAAAAAATAAGTTTATTTTCATTTTTGAAAGAAAAAACTTAAATCAAAAGCAGAAGAATGAAACTGAAACAGCTGCCTGAAGAACTTTTCTACCAAAAACTGCTTCCAAAGAAGCAAATACATCAAAACGGTAGAATTTAATAAATGTATGCAAAGAGGACCAAGTTGCCGCTTTGAAAATCTGATCAACTGAAGCTTCATTCTGAAAAGCCCATGAATTGGAGACTGATCTAGTAGAATGAGCTGTAATTCTCTGAGGCGGAGCATGACCCGACTCCAAATAAGCGTGATGAATCAAAAGTTTCAACCAAGAAGCCA
Source organism: Bombina bombina (assembly GCF_027579735.1). Taxonomy (NCBI): domain Eukaryota; kingdom Metazoa; phylum Chordata; class Amphibia; order Anura; family Bombinatoridae; genus Bombina; species Bombina bombina. Next base: position 1,272,038,857 of record NC_069500.1, read on the forward strand.
AGGAAATAGCAGAAGCCTTCTGACCTTTCCTAGGACCAGAAAATAAAACAAATAGGCTGGAAGTCTTCCTGAAATCTTTAGTAGCTTCCACATAATATTTCAAGGCTCTTACCACATCCAAAGAATGTAAGGATCTTTCCAAAGAATTCTTAGGATTAGGACACAAGGAAGGGACAGCAATATCTCTACTAATGTTGTTAGAATTCACAACCTTAGGAAAAAATTGAAAAGAAGTATGCAAAACTGCCTTATCCTGATGAAAAATCAGAAAAGGAGACTCACAAGAAAGAGCAGATAACTCAGAAACTCTTCTAGCAGAAGAGATGGCCAAAAGGAACAACACTTTCCAAGAAAGTAGTTTAATATCCAAAGAATGCATAGGTTCAAATGGAGGAGCCTGTAAAGCCTTCAGAACCAAATTAAGACTCCAAGGAGGAGAAATTGATTTAATAACAGGCTTAATACGAAGTAAAGCCTGTACAAAACAGTGTATATCAGGAAGTATAGCAATCTTTCTGTGAAATAAAACAGAAAGAGCAGAGATTTGCCCTTTCAAGGAACTTGCAGACAAACCCTTATCCAATGTAGACAAGAGAGGAAAGCCCAGCACTCACCAATAAGACAAAAGGTGCACGCTAATGGGGTTCATGCACTAACCCCAATAAGGCATAATAACAAAAGTTGAAGCAGCACCAACTTGAAGTATTCTTATTTCCTTTTATTCATCAGAGACATATAAAAACAAACAACGTTTCAGTCAGCACCTGACCTTAATCATGTTGTATATACAAATGACAAAAACCCCTCCTTATGTAGCCATAGTGGGCGGGGTTACTGCCTGTACAGGTGTGGGACTATTTGTTAACCCTCTGTATCTATACATCAGGAAGACTTTCTTCATACTCCCTCTAGTGGTTTAGTCATTTTCCTCTTTACAACCTATTACAACCTGGAAAATACAATATACATATTCATCAATATAATGATTACCTTGAATCATTGCATTTACAAGTATTGTGTATAATTTACAAAACACTCAAAATGTTATCAAAAAATTTTATCAAAAAAATTCACAATAATTCACAAAAATAAAATCAAGAAACTTAAACTCCTACACAGCATCCCTCTAGTGGATAAAGACAGTAACCTTTTAATTTTGTAGAGAATCAATACGATCATTTATTTAATGGAGGGTAACTTGCCAATCTATCTCACTATTCATTCCCAGGGGTATTAGTGTTTTGAAAAGTATAAATCCAGTATGTTTCTCTGGATTTTAGGATCTGCTGTCTATCTCACCCTCTCCTAGGTCTTTTTATCTGTTCTATGACCTGATATCTTAGCTGGGAGATAGTATGTCCTGCCTGTAAAAAGTGATTTGATACTGGAGCATCTCTGTTATTGCAGCGTATATTGGACTTATGTTCCACAATTCTGTCCCTTATCCTTCTGGTCGATTCACCTATGTAGATTTTGGAACACGGACATTTGATTAAATATATTACATAGTCTGTATTGCAAGTAAAGAACCCTGGAATTTTAAACTTTCTACCAGTCAATGGGTGTAACAAAGAATCCCCTTTGATTATATTAACTCAATTACAACAACCCAGGCAGGGAAAACATCCTAGTTTGGGGGTAGAAATGTATGTTTGTGTCTGTTTTTTAGCGGTACCCAAATCTGCTCTCACTAGGGCATCCTTTAGATTCCTACATCTCCTATATGCAGGCATGGGGGGCTTCTCAAATTCCTTTACCTTTGGATTAAGGTTCTTTATAACAGACCAGTGTCTCCTAATCACTTTATTTACATCTGCACTTAATGTGTTATATTGTGAAACAAACACCATGCGTTTACCATCCTGTTTATTCCTCACTTTAGTACCCCTAAGGATAGAATGTCTGGGAATTTTACTGACCTCTTCAATCTGTTTCTGCATCAGGGATTTAGGGAAACCCCTTTCAATGAACATATTACCAATTTCCATTAGTCTAGTCTGTATCTTGTCCTCATCTGAGACTATTTTCCTGACTCTCAATAATTGACTTTTAGGAAGACTTCTTATGAGAGGGGGTGGATGAGCACTCTCAAATATCAAGAGACTATTTTTATCACTCTCTTTCCTATACATATCCAACTCAAGTAACCTACCATTCTTTATCACAGTGGTGTCAAGGAATGCTATTGACTCTTCACTATATGTGAATTATATATTTGATATGTCTAGTTGATACATTAAGATCTGCTACAAATTCCTGTAGGGAGTCGATGTCACCCCCCCCCCCATATGCCAAATACATCATCTATGTACAGAAACCAGCATAATCCATACTGTAGAAATAGTTTATTACTATATACAAACTTTTCTTCATATACACTCATAAAGATGTTGGCATATGTGGGGGCGACATTCGACCCCATAGCAGCACCCTGACACTGTAAGTAATATTGGTCCTGAAAGAGAAAATTATTGCAATAAAGAATCAATCGGAGTAATTCCAATATAAATTCACATTGAATTGTAGATAATATACCATTAGTGTAAACAGACTGTTTAATGGCCCCTAGGCCACTCACATGGGTAATTGACGTATATAAACTGTTTACATCAAGGGTATATATAATAAATTTATCACTCTCTATCCCCAATTCTTCTAGTTTAGTCAGGAAGTCTCCTGTATCTTTAAGGTAGGACATTGTCTGCATGGCTAATGGTCTGAGAATTTTGTCTAAATAAATGGAAACATTTGTCAGTAATGAATTTGTGCTTGCCACAATAGGGCGGCCTGGAGGGGCCTCCCTATTTTTGTGTATCTTTGGCAAAGTATAAAAAACCGGTGTTACATATTTTTCTGGTACAAGAAACCTTTGTTCTTACTCTGTTATTAAACCATTATCCATTGCCTTATTAATACACTTTATAAGTTCACGTTTAACCTCTAGACTAGGGTCTCTATTCAGTGGTTTGTATATCTCTTTATCACAATTGTTTCTCAATCTCCTGAACATAATATACCCTATCTAGGATAACAGTGGCCCCACCCTTATCCGAAAGGCTTGCAAATGATTTCACCATTATTCTTTAAATTAGTCAAAGCATTATTCTCTATTTTTGTAAAGTTACCCTGTACACGTTTATTTCCCCCAACCAGAGTGATGTTAATGTGTTATCACTTAAAAATTTAAACCTGAGAGTCAAAAGTAGCTTTAATCCATCTGTATGTAAAAATAGTTTGAAGACGTTTATGCAGCTTGTTCTAAGGGATATTGAGGTATTACAGAAAAAGAATAAGGCCCCAGTTGGGGGAAATAAACGTGTACAGGGTAACTTTACAGAAAAACTCCCTTTCCCCCAGTGACAGTTGAATTAATAGAATCCAACTGAGAACCAAATAAATTATTATCTTGGAAAGAAAGAGATAGTAATCTAGATTTAGATGTCATATCAGCATTTCAAAATTTAAGCCACAAAGCTCTTCTAGCTAATATAGCTAAAGACTTGGATCTAACATCAATTTTGATAATATAAAAAATGGCATCACAAATGAAATGATTAGCATGTTGCAGTAAGCGAATAATGCTAGATATGTCAGAATCCAATTCTTGTTGCGCTAAATTCTCCAACCAGAAAGTTGATGCAGCTGCAACATCAGCCAAAGAAATTGCAGGTCTGAGAAGATGACCTGAATATAAATAGGCCTTCCTTAGATAAGATTCAAGCTTCCTATCTAAAGGATCCTTAAAGGAAGTACTATCTTCCATAGGAATAGTGGTACGTTTAGCAAGAATAGGAATAGCCCCATCAACCTTGGGGATTTTTTCCCAAAACTCTATAGATTTTGCTGGTAAAGGATACAATTTTTAAAACTTGAAGAAGGAATAAAAGAAGTACCTGGCTTATTCCATTCCCTAGAAATCATATCAGAAATAGCTTCAGGAATAGGAAAAACCCCTGGAGAAACCACAGGAGGTTTAAAAACAGCATTTAAACGTTTATTAGACTGAACGTCAAGAGAACTGGTTACCTCAATATCCAAAGTAATTAACACTTCTTTTAATAAAGAACGCGTATACTCTATTTTAAATAAATAAGTAGAATTGTCAGTGTCAATGTCTGAGGAAGGATCTTCTGTATCAGATAGATCCTCATCAGAAGAGGATAAATTATTATGTTGTTAGTCATTTGAAATTTCATCAACTAAATGAGAAGTTTTAAAAGACCTTTTAAGTTTTTTAGAAGGTGGAAATGCAGACAAAGCCTTCAAGATAGAATCAGAAACAAATTCTTTAAAATTTACAGGTATATCATGCACATTAGAAGTTGAAGGAACTGCACCTGGCAATGTACTATTACTGATGGATACACTATCTGCATGTAAAAGTTTATCATGACAACTATTACAAATGACATTCGGCAAAATAATTTCAACAATTTTACAACAAATGCACTTAGCTTTGGTAGAACCGATGTCAGGCAACAATGTTCCAGCAGAAACTTCTGAGGCAGGATCAGATTGAGACATCTTGCAAAATGTAAGAGAAAAAACAACATATAAAGCAAAATTATCTATTTCCTTATATGACAGTTTCAGGAATGGGAAAAAATGCAAAAGCATAGGCCTCTGATAGAGAAAAAAGCAAGAGGCAAACATCAATGGGGTATTGAAATAATGAAAAGTTTGGCGCCAAGTATGACGCACAATGTAACGTAAACTTTTTTGGCGCCAAAAATAACCGGAAATGACACACTCGCGTCACTAATGACGCAACCGTGTGAAAGGAAATGACGAAATTGCGTCATAGACGTATTTTTCCGTGTCAAAAATATTTTCGCGCCAAGAATGACGCAATAAAGTTTAGCATTTGACGCACCCGCGGGCCTAATGCCGCCCGCAATTTGCAAGAAGTAGTCAATTGAAAAAAAGACTAAACCCCAGGTAAGAAAAAAATTTCTTTAAAAGATGTTAATATTTCCCAAATATGAAACTGACAGTCTGCAGAAGGAAATACATGAACCTGACTCAAGGCAAATATAAGTACAATACATATATTTAGAACTTTATATAAATGCATAAAGTGCCCAACCATAGCTGAGGTGTCTTAAGTAATAAAAACATACTTACTAAAAGACACCCATCCACATATAGCAGATAACCAAACCAGTACTAAAACAGTTATTAGTAGAGGTAATGGTAATTTGAGAGTATATCGTCGATCTGAAAAGGGAGGTAGGAGATGAATCTCTACGACAAATAACAGAGAACCTATGAAATAGACCCCCGTTAGGGAAATCATCATATTCAATAAGCGATACTCCCTTCACGTCCCTCTGACATTCGCTGTACTCTGAGAGGAATCGGGCTTCAACAATGCTGAGAAGCGCATATCAACGTAGAAATCTTAGCACAAACTTACTTCACCACCTCCATAGGAGGCAAAGTTTGTAAAACTGAATTGTGGGTGTGGTGAGGGGTGTATTTATAGGCATTTTGAGGTTTGGGAAACTTTGCCCCTCCTGGTAGGATTGTATATCCCATATGTCACTAGATCATGGACTCTTGCCAATTACATGAAAGAAATAAGCTTTTAAACAGAACAACAAGCTTAGTTTGGAAAAACAAGTAAGGCGACTTACTTTATAATATTATGATGAATATTTTTATGTAGTTTGTTTGTGTATTTTTCATAAGTGATTTCTAATCATTTAAAGTGACATTAAACTGCTGGGCAGAACTACAAAGGAATAGTAGCTACCAGGGGTGGACTGAGACTAACCAGGGCCCCCGGGCTACCTAGCTCATCTGCCCCTCCCCCACCCACTGCCACTCCCACCTCTTTTGGAGGTGCTTGTGCCCCAAAAAATTAAACGAAAAAAAAAAATGTGAGTCATACACAGAATTATAAAGTGAGTTGTACACAGTTTTGCCCAGTCGTTGCAGATTGTCCAGTATATTGGTGGAGGAAAGCTGGAGTCTGGTTTTGAGGATAAAAATAAAATAAGCCTTTAGCTTAGGCCAAGTGATGCTTTGTTGAAAAGAAAATTTAAATCAGGGAGTTATATGGTCTTTTATATTACATTTATTATTATTTTTATATTAAAGATAATGCATGTAATTGTATAAAATATGCCAACTTACTTCAGTTATCAAACTTGATTTGAGGCACACTAAAGTCAAAATGAAACTTTCATGATTCAGATAGAGCAGACTTTCCAATTTATTTCTATTTTCAAATTTTGCGCATTTTTTTTTCTTTTTATATTCACACTTTCTGAGGCACAAACTCCTACTGAACATCTGTGCAAGCTCACAGGGTATACGTATAGTAGTCTGTGATTGGCTGATGGCTGTCACAAATTGGGGGGGGGAATACATTTGGCAGAAAAAAATATACTTCTTATTTAAAATTTATAGTAAGTGCTATTGCATTGTGTTTTTTTATCATGCACTTGTTAATTATGCAATTCTACTGTATTTAGTAGTCCTTTCATCAGTAGTATATTGATGCTTCTGAGCACACCTAGGTATAATTTTAAAGATATCAATGGGGAAAAGCAAATTTTAATATTGTGAATTTGTATAACATTGCTGTCTGAACATTGTTTAACATATTTTTTTTTTTAGCAAAATGATATATATTGGCCTGGAGGGAAGGATTAGAGGAGATGAACATTACTGGTGCCAGTATTGTGATTAAGAGGGTAAAGGAAGAAAGGATAGCTACTAATTGGTGGCTGCACATATATTCCTCTTGTGATTGGCTTAAAAATGTGTTCAGCTGGGGGCGGAGTCTGGCCGCGCTGGAAGATGGCCGTGCTGTTAAAGGGCTCCAACACCCCTTACCGGTGAAACGCTAACTACCTGGCAAACAACCCCTTATTTCCCTCGACTATATATCCTCTAGACATGAGAAGGATTGGCGATTAAGAAAACCCTTACCTGATTGGTAACTTTGGAGCACACACTGAAGTATGCAGCACTTATATCTCCAGCTTCCACACGGAGGCCGCCTAACAACATCTACGCCACAAGCCAACCAGCCGGGAGAGATAACATTTGAAAGGCGGGTGGAAGCGTATTGCAATGGACCGCAGAGTACCACAGTGTCCGCATACAATGGCCTCCGCAACAATTATGAGGACTCTCTTCAAAGGCCTGCTACGCCGCCGGGGAAACCACGTGGGAACACCACCTGCATACTAACGGTGAGCAAACATCGCAACAGCTGCTCCATAACGGAAGATTTCACCCTCCTTGTGGGATATAAAGTAAACCCTTAAAGGGACACTAAACCCAATTTTTTTCTTTCATGCTTCAGGTAGAGAATAAAATTTTAAACAACATTCCAATTTACTTCTATTATCTAATTAGATATACTTTGTTGAAGAAATAGTAATGCACATGTGTAAGCCAATCACATGAGGGATCTATGTGCAGCACCCAATCAGCAGCTACTGAGCCTATCTAGATATGCTTTTCAGCAAAGAATATCAAGAGATAGAAGCAAATTAGGCAATAGAAGTAAATTAGAAAGTTGTTTAAAATTGCATACTCTATCTGAATCATGAAAGAAAAAATGTGGGTTTTGTGTCCCTTTAAGTGGGAAGAGGGAGACACATTCTCACAGCACAATTATTTAGCGCTGACTAGCTCACTTTAACTTTAAATAAAACGCCTTGCTGAATAAATTTCAAACAAATCTCTGGGTGCCAGACCTTCTATCAAGGCCATAAAATAGTTCAGGGGTTATTAGATTGTTCTTGGACTACAACCAGGACATTCACCTCACAAGGGTTATAAGGAGAAACCAGTGGTCATTTGCCTTTAAACACTGAGACAAGTAAACAACGGACAGCACGTCCTATTTTTTTACTTAACTGCATCCCAATTTCAACATACACGCCCTGGAGCTGTACATCCCTTATTTGGCATATCACAATCACCTATTCCGAATACAGAGATATGCCCACATTATAGGTGTTTAGGTAATGTCTTGCAAGAGACAAAGTAAAACAGATAAATCAACTGCAGTAAAAACGCTTAATCAATATCTTAAGCCCAAAGAAATACAATTTGAAGCTGCTAAGGGAGACATGGCAGATAAACACTTAAATGCAACAGGCCCCTCTCACCAAAGCAACACACCATCATCCTCATACGTGACCAAAAGTGATATCCAACATTTGTCATCTAAAGATGACATCAAGGGGGTATTACATGAGATGAGGAGCCTTTTTGGAGATCTACGCAAGGACCTTGGAGCTCTAGACCACAGAGTACAGGCACTAGAAAATAAACATGAACTAACTTCTACTGCCACCCAAAATAACAAAGCAACCATTAATGACCATGAAGACAAGCTCTATTTCCTAAATGAAAAGATGGAAGACTTAGAAAATTGTTGCTGCAGAAACAATCTCAGAATAAGGGGGGTATCAGAAACGGTTTCCCCCACAACAATAGAAGGATATCTGCAAGCACTGTTCAGAGTAATAACAGAAAACCCATCATCACCAGAAATACCAATAGAAAGAGCCCACAGAGCTCTCAGAGCAAAGCCTCCCCCCAAAGCACCACCGAGAGATATCATAGTAAAGTTCACCAGATTTAAAGATAAAGAAGAAATCTTAAAATGTGCCAGAACAAAACAACAGATCTTCCATGTCGGAGAGAAAATACACAATTTTACAGACTTATCTCCGGTTACACTCCAAAAAAGAAGAGAACTTGCTAATATTACCTCCCACCTTTGGAAGAATAAGATCCAATATAGATGGGGGTTCCCAATGTCCTTAATTGTGACACACAATAACAAAACAACAATCTATAAAACGGGAACTGACCCCTCCCTCTTCTTTGGAGAACTGTCCATATCTGATCCTACAGGAGATAAAGGAGCCGACATCCAGTGAGGCGGTGCAGTATGAGTTACATTATCTAACACTGAACTTTAATGTTTTTTCAACTAAGACAATTACTGGGGGTAATGTAGGCCTTCTAATGGCCCTGGGGGGTTGACACCTCTTTAAAATTGCATACCAGATAAAGAATGTTTAATGATAATACTGTTATCTCCATCCATACCCAGAAGGGATATCACAATCTCATCACTCAGGCCCCATACACCCCTTATACCCCGCCCGTTCACTGGTTAAAAGGTAGAGGATATAGGCTTATTGGACTTCCCTAGGTATCACAGAAATCTATACAATTAGTAACAATGAATCCCCACTATAACCGAATTAACCCAAGGTAAAGCCAGTTACGTAAACCCTGAGATAAGAGACCAAAACACTCCCCCAAATACCTAGAGTGATGAGTTAAAAGATTCTTCTACATTGTTTTATTTGAATGTCCAATTGAAATGTACTAAGAAATGCTTGATGTCTTTACTTATGAGGTTCCTCATTTGATGACATTGACCGTAAGCAAATGCCAGTTGGATTACTTTTACTCTGGTTAGAATTTGCACAGTTTATCTTGTTTGGGTTAAACACTGTTTTTTGCACCAAGAATTTTTTTTACAATGTTTTATTTGCATGCCTAATTATTATGGGGCATATGTATCAAGCTCCGTATGGAGCTTGATGCCCCGTGTATCTGGTGAGCCTGCAGGCTCGCCAGAAACAGCAGTTATGAAGCAGTGGTCACAAAGACAGCTGCTCCATAACCTGTCCGCCTGCTCTGAGCAGGCGGACACACATCGCCGGAAATCAAAGCGATCGAGTACGATTGGGTTGATTGACACCCCCCTGCTGGTGGCCGATTGGCTGCGAGTCTGCAGGGGGTGGCGTTGCACCAGCAGCTCTTGTGATCAGGTCCGCCAGACCTCGCTGAATCAGGTCCGCCAGACCCCTGCTTTGTTTGCTGTTTGCAGCTGGCTGCCATTTTACTTACCTCTCTCACTGAATCTGATGCAGAGTGTGTAACGCTGCTCTCTCATCTGGGTGCTGTCTTATGGCCAAACTGGTGAACATAATCAGTGTGAGACAGGTTGCAGTCCCAGGATTATGATGTCACATGTATTATTTAAAGGGCCTCTGTACAGTATGATTTTGCCCTAGCGTTGTCTCAGACTTGTTTGCTAGTTCCTGTGTATTACATGGCTTTTCTGATGTCCCTGGCTTGTTCCTGATCCCTGACTTGTTCCTGACTCTGCTGTTTTCCTAGTTCCTGATCCTGGCTCGTCTGACTACTCACTTTGGCTCCTGACTCGGCTTGCCATTTGGCTTGTGGACTTTTTATTACTTTTTGTTATTAATAAAGGTGTGATTATTTTTGCACTTCACGTCTCAGTCTGATTCCTGGTACCCTGAGAACTTCAAGATCTGCCGTTCTGCTTGGAGAGCTGTAAATCATTCCCCAGCCGGTGTTCTGTAATATCTGCCTACTGTGTTACGTTTTCCTATCTACGTAACGCGTATGGCCAGATAGAGCACATTCATATCCGCCATTTTTGTTTCAAATGGAGGCTGATGTGAAAATATTGATCGGGTGTTTATATTTGGCTTTTTTGAGTGCAGATATCGCTCAAACATAAAAATATTATGTATGTTATTAGCTTGTGGTGATCACTTTACTTTTATACATGTATTTTTTTCAGGGTACAGATATGTTTAGATTATTTTTGTTACATAGTCTGAAAAATACATTTATAAAATTAATGTGATCATCACAAGCTAATACCATACATAATATTTTGTGTTACTGTTTTAGTTATTTATGTTTCAGCGACATCTACACTGAAAACAGCCAAATATAACGTGGTCAGAAAATTATACAGAATCCAATCACTTTTTTTAACATCAGCCTCCTTTTAAAACAAATATGGCGGATATGAAAGTTCTCTGTCTAGATGTAGGCTTGGCCTTACGCGTTACGTAGGTAGGACAATGTAGGGAAATATTACAGAACACCGGCACATCACACATAAACTTGGAAGCACAGAGCAGCTCACGTGACCTTCTGTGCTGCTATAAAGTGTGCCTAAAGCTATAACAGCTAGCAGCACACAGAGTACAGTTAACCCTGTGTCTACCAATAAGGGTTGCATCATGTCTTGTAGCAGCACCCTCTGGCAGCCACGGGGTTGAAAGAAATGAAGGAAGCATAATATTTGCAGTTATAATAACCTTAATAATAAAAAAAATATATTTATTAGCATTTTTTTTTAATTCATCTCAAGCAGTAAACTACCTACCTACATGGGAGTCATTTGGAACTAGGAGGGGAGATGCATCTGATGCTGCTGCCATTACATCACCTCGCCACGTGCCACCACATGATATCCAATCATACCCCCCAACTGTCCTGATTTTTGTGTGACAGTCCCGATTTTAGGGGTCTGTCCCCCTGTCCCGGGTTGCTAGCCATCTGTCCCGATTTGCCCCATGCATAAAAAAAAAAATGTATTATTCAATTGGGCCCATACTCAGAAGCAGCTGGCTTTGCTCTCACAGGGTTATATACCTGTTAGATTCCCTGTGGAAAAGAAATGGTGTGTGGTTTAAGCAGGAGTAAGAAGGCTGTATACACTCTGACCACGGGTAATGGTGACCTCTCTAACCTACCTCTGGTAGTGATGATGTCTAACCCCTGGTGATAATACTAGCATGCCTTCAGTTTTATATGATGAGCAGTGCTAACACCAGGGTAACGAACAGTGGCAGCCTCAGACTGCCAGCTAATGTGCTTGCCAACCCCAGGACCCCATACAATGAATTACAGATGCCCATATATGATGTAGTGTGTGTGTCTATCTGTATCCATAACTGTGTGTGTGTATCTGTATGTATAAGTTTATGCTATGTAGTGTGTGTGTATCTGCATGTATAAATGTAAGCTATGTAGTGTGTGTATGTGTATCTGCATGTATAAGTGTAAGCTATGTAGTGTGTGTATGTGTATCTGCATGTATAAGTGTGTATCTGCATGTATAAGTGTATGCTATGTAGTGTGTATCTGCATGTATAAGTGTATACTATGTAGTGTCTGTGTATCTGCATGTATAAGTGTATGTTGCATGTATAAGTGCATGCTATGTAATGTGTGTGTGTGTGTATCTGCATGTATAAGTGTATACTATGTAGTGTCTGTGTATCTGCCTGTATAAGTGTATGCTATGTAGTGTGTGTGTTTCTGCATGTAGAAGTGTATGCTATGTAGTGTGTGTGTATCTGCATGTATAAGTGTATGCTATGTAGTGTGTGTGTATCTGCATGTAGAAGTGTATGCTATGTAGTGTGTGTGTATCTGCATGTGTAAGTGTATGCTATGTAGTGTGTGTGTGTATCTGCATGTATAAGTGTATGCTATGTAGTGTGTGTGTATCTGTAGTGTGTGTGTACCCCAGGACATACTTGAAAACGAGAGAAATCTCAATGTATCCTTCCTGGTAAAATATTTTATAAATAAATAAATCTGCATGTATAAGTGTATGCTATGTAGTGTGTGTGTGTGTATCTGCATGTGTAAGTGTATGCTATGTAGTGTGCTACTGTGCATTTTTGCTGACTTTAAAGGCCAGAATCTAGAATATTAATGGGGAATGCAGAAAGCAGTTTTAAAGAATTTATTATTAAATGTCCAATTAAGATAAAAATATTTAGCACTGTCTTTGCAAAGGCTAATTAAATACATAGCTCACATAGCCATACCAGTGGTTTGAGCTTGTGTTTGATTTGCTGCCTAACGGCTAGATTTGGAGTTTTGTCGGTAACAACCCGAAAAACTAATGCCGGCTTTTTTCTGGCCGCACCATAAAAATAACTCTGGTATCGAGAGTCCACATAAAGGCTGCGTTAGGCTCCAAAAAAGGAGCGTAGAGCATTTTTAACGCAGCTTCAACTCTTGATACCAGAGTTGCTTACGGATGCGGCCAGCCTCAAAAACGTGCTCGTGCACGATTCTCCCATAGGAAACAATGGGGCTGTTTGAGCTGAAAAAAAACCTAACACCTGCAAAAAATCTGCCGACCGAATCTCGCCGCTATTCTAATAAATGTATTAACCCCTAAAGCTAAGTCTAACCCTAATACTAACACCCCCCTAAGTTAAATATAATTTAAATCTAACGAAATTAATTAACTCTTATTAAATAAATGATTCCAATTTAAAGCTAAATACTTACCTGTAAAATAAATCCTAATATAGCTACAATATAAATTATAATTATATTATAGCTATTTTAGGATTTATATTTATTTTACAGGTAACTTTGTATTTATTTTAACCAGGTACAATAGCTATTAAATAGTTAAGAACTATTTAATAGCTAAAATAGTTAAAATAATTACAAATTTACCTGTAAAAGAAATCCTAACCTAAGTTACAAATAAACCTAACACTAGACTATCAATAAATTAATTAAATAAACTACCTACAATTACCTACAATTAACCTAACACTACACTATCAATAAATTAATTAAATACAATTGCTACAAATAAATACAATTAAATAAACTAGCTAAAGTACAAAAAATAAAAAAGAACTAAGTTACAAAAAATAAAAAAATATTTACAAACATAAGAAAAATATTACAACAATTTTAAACTAATTACACCTACTCTAAGCCCCCTAATAAAATAACAAAGCCTATAAATACAATAAATTAATTAAATACAATTCCTACAAATAAATACAATTAAATAAACTAGCTAAAGTACAAAAAATAAAAAAGAACTAAGTTACAAAAAATAAAAAAATATTTGATCGGAACAGCCAATAGAATGCGAGCTCAATCTGATTGGCTGATCGGATCAGCCAATCGGATTGAACTTGATTCTGATTGGCTGATTCCATCAGCCAATCAGAATATTCCTACCTTAATTCCGATTGGCTGATAGAATCCTATCAGCCAATCGGAATTCGAGGGACGCCATCTTGGATGACGTCATTTAAAGGAACCGTCATTCGTCGTTCAGTCGTCGGCCAGGATGGATGTTCCGCGGTGGAGGTCTTCAGGATGCTGCCGCTTCGCTCCGGATGGATGCCGCTTGGATGAAGACTTCAATCGGATGGAAGACCTCTTCTGGCCCGCTTGGATGAAGACTTCAGCCGGATCATGGACCTCTTCAGCCCCCCGCTTGGGCTTGGATCAGGACATCGGAGGAGCTCTTCTGGACTGATCGGTGAACCTGGTATGGTGAAGACAAGGTAGGATGATCTTCAGGGGCTTAGAGTTAGGTTTATTTAAGGGGGGTTTGGGTTAGATTAGGGGTATGTGGGTGGTGGGTTGTAATGTTGGGGGGGGTATTGTATGTTTTTTTTTACAGGCAAAAGAGCTGAATTTCTTGGGGTATGCCCCGCAAAGGGCCCTGTGCAGGGCTGGTAAGGTAAAAGAGCTTTGAACTTTAGTAATTTAGAATAGGGTAGGGCATTTTTTTATTTTGGGGGGCTTTGTTATTTTATTAGGGGGCTTAGAGTAGGTGTAATTAGTTTAAAATTGTTGTAATATTTTTCTTATGTTTGTAAATATTTTTTTATTTTTTGTAACTTAGTTCTTTTTTATTTTTTGTACTTTAGCTAGTTTATTTAATTGTATTTATTTGTAGCAATTGTATTTAATTAATTTATTGATAGTGTAGTGTTAGGTTAATTGTAGGTAATTGTAGGTAGTTTATTTAATTAATTTATTGATAGTCTAGTGTTAGGTTTATTTGTAACTTAGGTTAGGATTTCTTTTACAGGTAAATTTGTAATTATTTTAACTATTTTAGCTATTAAATAGTTCTTAACTATTTAATAGCTATTGTACCTGGTTAAAATAAATACAAAGTTACCTGTAAAATAAATATAAATCCTAAAATAGCTATAATATAATTATAATTTATATTGTAGCTATATTAGGATTTATTTTACAGGTAAGTATTTAGCTTTAAATTGGAATCATTTATTTAATAAGAGTTAATTAATTTCGTTAGATTTAAATTATATTTAACTTAGGGGGGTGTTAGTATTAGGGTTAGACTTAGCTTTAGGGGTTAATACATTTATTAGAATAGCGGCGAGATTCGGTCTGCAGATTAGGGGTTAATAATTGAAGTTAGGTGTCGGCGATGTTAGGGAGGGCAGATTAGGGGTTAATACTATTTATGATGCTGTGCACGGCGCCTGGGTGGTGATGAATATGTGGACTGAAGTGAGTCATCCACTCATCCACACCCAGTCCACATATTGCAGGGGGCAGGGCTGCGCTGTATCAGCTGTTTTACAGCCAGACCAGGACTTACCTTTACCAAACAGTTCACTGACATCACTGAGCCATCAGTTGACAGTGTCCCCCAGCCCTCCACCTCACAAACTTGAGCGCCCAACCCCCCAGAAATTTACATAAATGACAAATATATTTGTATATAAAAAAAATCTTCCTTAAAGGGACAGTCTAGTCAAAATTAAACTTTCATTATTCAGATAGGACTTGTAATTTTAATTAACTTTCCAATTTACTTTTATCATCAAATATATGATATATTCTTAGTTGAAACTAAACCTAGGCAGACTCGTGTGCTAATTTCTAGGCCCTTGAAGGCTGCCTCTTATCACAGGCTTTTTAAATCCCTTTTCAACACAAAGAGACAGAAAGTACACGTGAGCCATATAGATAACACTGTGTTCAGGTACAGGGGGTTATTTAAGATTTAGCCCAACACAATGCTAACTGCAAGACAATAGATAATAAACAGTCACAGTTATGTGATCAGGGGGCTGGAAGAAGGTTCCTAGATACAAGGTAATCACAGAGGTAAAAAGTATATTATTATAACTGTGTTGGTTATGCAAAACTGGGGAATGGGTAATAAAGGGATTATCTATCTTTTAAAACAATAACAATTCTATTGTAGACTGTCCCTTTAATTAGAGCTGCAGTTGCCTGCAGTGGCAGGGAGCCCTCTGATGTGGGGCCCTCGGACCAGGGCCAAATTGCCCGAATTGTCATTCCGCCCCTGGTAGCTACACACTATGTTATTGTATTTCACCCTGTGCCTGCAGCTCTTTTCAAATCAGTTCTCCTGTTTTAATAGTTTAAAGAAGCCAGATACTGAAGCTCCACCTTTTTGAACTAGGGGCCGCCATCTTGGAGCTCAGGTATTCTAACAGATTGTGACAGAAGCTGTGCATACTCACGTATCAGTAATATTGTCCACTTTTTTACAGCTGTATAATGTGCTTCAGGTTAGTGCACATTATACATCATGGTGAGCTTGACATTTTTTTGCATTTTTTTATAGTTTTACAATTAGACAAAATATATTTAAAAAAACACCTAGCTTTAATATAGAGCAAGGTAACCATAGCAAAAATGTAAAGCTCCTGCTTTGTATTATGCACCCTGACCTGAAGCACATTATACAGCTGTCAAACAAAATAGGCAATATTACAGATCTACCATAAGAACGACCAAGTGGGCACAGGGATGAACAAAGTTCCAATTTATTGAAATCATCAAATAAAAAACAAAAGCAGGTAAGAGCAGCTCGTCTTACGCGTTTCGGCTGTCACTTAGCCTTACTCATAGACGTATGCTGCAGCTGATACCTGCACAGAAATTTATAGCTCCAAAAACAGCCTAATAGGGTAATTGACAATTGCTATTAAAGAATTTTAAAGTGATACACATACAACAATGTCTACAGTGTTTTACAATGTCAAATGGCACATAGAAGAAATTGACAGATTACTTATACAATAAAATGAAAATAGTTAGTTAGAAACATAATCATATGCGTATTTATAACATCTAATTTAACCGCAAAGAAAAACGTGTCATAGTACAGGATAGCATGGCACAGTTGTACAATATCAAATAATGATATATAAAAGACAGGTAATGTACAAAATAATTTACTAAAGTAAATGTGTATTCAGAGGAGCATCAAACTTAGGTAAATGTAATTACTCACATGTAAATATTTCTCAACACCAACAGTTTATAATATCAGTTTCAATACTGAAACCATAAGGGACACGAGTTTGCAGAATAAATATCCGAAACGCCTCTCTTTTGGCAATCAGATGGTAAATATCACCACCTCTGGGAGGTCTCTGAATGGTTTCAATAATGCACCACTTAAAATGATTAGTGAGACTAAAATGTTCATTTATAAAGTGCGATGCTAGAGCTGAACAATGTCTAGAATTGTCTATATCATTCAAGTGATCACGTATGCGCTCACGGGTCTCTCTAGTGGTACAAACCACGTACTGCATATTACATACGTCACATAATGCTAGATAAATGGCAAACTTACTGCAACAATTAGTACAATTGTCCAAAGTATAAACTTTTTGAGTAACGTGATTGAAAAAATTTACATATATAAGTATGATTACATGCTTTACAAGTTCTACCACCACATCTGTAATGGCCTTTAGAGGTCAACCAAGAGCTCATAGATCAGGCATGTCCAAAGTCCGGCCCGCGGGCCAATTGCGGCACGAGTACCGGACTGATATGGCCCCACAGATAATTTTACAAATATACATTATACGGCCCCCCAGTGAGTCCCCGACCGCCGCTCAGTTAAGTCCCAGAGAGCCGCTCAGTGAGTCCCCGAGCGCCGCTCAGGACTCCTGAGATCTCTGGTTTGACGTCTTTAGCCGGCACAGGAAGAAGGGGAAAGCCCAAATCTCGCGAGATCTCAGACGAATAGGAATCTGGCCAATTTTCATAATAGCACCAAAACTTCTCACAGGAATAAGCAAGGAGATATTTCAAGGTATAAAAAGTTCAATTTATGACATGTCATCCAATGTAAAAACGTAAAAGGCACAGCATACACAGCTTTTTCTTGGGAGAAACGTTATGAACATTTACATACCTACCCTGTGTACTTTAACCGCATTAGTGGGACTCTGAGGAGAGTAGTATTCACAGTTGCATATTTGGTTGCATGCATAAGAGATCTATAATTACATACACATAGTTATATAATACTGGACTGTATCCATTTTTAATAATGGCAACTATAAATAAGAAAAGAAAAGTTGATAGTGAGGGACGCCGCTTCCAGGACAGGTGGAAAATTGAATATTTTTTCACTGAAATACAGAATCACTGTGTTTGTCTGATATGCCAAGAGACTGTGGCTGTTGATAAGGAATTCAATGTACACATGTATACTTGGTGTTATGTTCCTGTTCACATTTTCTGAACTTAAAAGTTGACAGACAACCTTTATTAGTTTGCGTAATGTACTTTACAATGTTCCTGACATATTTCAGCTTCCTGTTTTTTTATATTAAAGGCAGAGTGATTTAACACCTGTTTAGATTTGTCATCCAAGTCACAAAATGTAAAAGTATGCCGTTTTCAATAAACTTTGCATAAAATAGTTATTTTGCATTTATTTTAAAATGGTTCAAAGAATGTCAGGCAAAATGGTCGGCCCTCGCACATGTTCACTTCATGAAATCTGGCACTCTTCCAAAAAAGTTTGGACACCCCTGTCATAGATGGAGCTTAAATATTACCCAATGTTTTATTTCTGCGACTGACAAATCTGCAGCCATTATTTATTAAAGGGGCAAGTCCCTCGTCTCCTAACAATATATGAAGATTATTTTTACACACTGCATTATATTCAGAAGAAAAAGTGTCAGTAAACAAAACCTTATCGTCCTTTTTTGATTCTCGAGGTTTAGTAGATTGCAAGAGACTTTGTCTATTCATTTCCCTCACGTTATCATAAGCTCTAAGTATGGTATTAATGGGATATCCTCGTTGGGATAGAAGAAGTTTCAAGTCTTCACTTCACAAAATCAGAACAATTTCGTTTTATGCGAATAAATTGTCCCTTCGCAATACCATATCTGCAATGTTAAGGGTGTAAACTTTTTGCATAAAGTAAGGTATTAGAACTGAAAGGTTTTCTATATAAACTGGTTGTAACCTTACACTTATCAGGGTCACCAATCAATTGAAGGTCAAGATAGGGAATAGTGATGGGTTCCCAGGAATATGTAAACTAAAGATTACAATCATTTGGATTCAAGTACTCTACAAAGGCAATGGCCTGTTCTGCAAGTCCGGACCACACAGAAATCAAATCGTCAATGTTATTATTATTGTTAATATACAGATATTACAGATCTGTCACAGGCTGTGAGAATACCTGAGCTCCAAGATGGCAGCTAGGGTTGCCACCTCAGCCATGTTTTCCTGGACACTTATGAGTTACACATGCTGCAGGGTGTGCAGGGAGGAACATGTATTGTGTTTCTGGACAGCACTAATCATACGCACTATTCATGTTCCTCCCTGCACACCCTGCAGCATGTGTAACTTATAAGTGTTCTGTATTTTAAAGGGACGGGTGGCAACCCTAATGGCAGCCCCCAATACAAAGAGGCGGAGCTTCAGTATCTGGCACTTTTAAGCTATTTACACAGGAGAACAGATTTGAAAGAAGCTGCAGGAACAAAATAAAATTCAATAATAGAGTGAATAGTTACTATTCTAGGGTAGTTGTGCCCAGCAGTTTAATGTCCCATTAATACATAGGAAGTTGTTGGTAAATTCTTTCATTTTAGCATCTAAAAGTGGGTGTTTTAAAGTTATTTTTTCATCTTTCCATAAGGATTGGTTGTTACAAAATAAGCACTTCCCATTGGTTTTCACATCATTTTAAACAGCTTTAATAATCTAAATTAATGTAAAAACAAATATTTTAACCTGTTTAAATAGCACTCTCGGTCCGATAGTTTTATGAGTTTATAACCCATTTAAATGGGCCTTTCCTGTCACCATAATATGCTGGACCTAAGAAGAGATATCCTGAAGGACAGATACTGTGATAAAACCTGCAAGGCTTTGGTCTTGTTGATATGGAGAGAGTCCCTCTTTTCTGATATACCAACAAATAACTCATAAAGGGCTTGATGAGCTAAAACTCACCAGCATGGGGACAGATCACTCAAAATATATATTGTACATGTGTCTCCTTTACATCTAAATCCCTATACAGGTGAAACTCGAAAAATTAGAATATCGTGCAAAAGTTAATTTATTTCACTAATGCAACTTAAAAGGTGAAACTAATACATGAGATAAACTCATTACATGCAAAGCAAGATAGTTCAAGCCGTGATTTGTCATAATTTTGATGATTATGGCTTACAGCTCATGAAAACCCCAAATCCACAATCTCAGAAAATTACAATATTACATGCAATCAATAAAACAAGGATTGTACATACCTGTAGAACAATATCGGACCTCTAAAAAGTATAAGCTTGCATACTGTATGTACTCAGTACTTGGTTTGGGCCCCTTCTGCAGCAATTACTGTCTCAAAGCGGCGTGGCATGGAAGCTATCAGCCTGTGGCACTGCTGAGGTGTTATGGAAGACCAGGATGCTTCAATAGTGGCCTTCAGTTCTTCTGCATTGTTCGGTCTCATGTCTCTCATCTTTCTCTTGGCAATGCCCCTCAGATTTTCTATGGGGTTCAGGTTAGGCGAGTTTGCTGGCCAATCAAGCCCGGTTTCCCACGGTCATTGAAACAGGTTTTGGTGCTTTTGGCAGTGTGGGCAGGTGCCATTTCCTGCTGGAAAATGAAGTCAGCATCCCCATAGAGCTGGTCTGTGGAAGGAAGCATGAAGTGCTCCAAAATCTCCTGGTAGATGGCTGCGTTGACCCTGGACTTAATGAAGCACAGTGGACCAATACCAGCAGATGACATGGCTCCCCAAATCAACACAGACTGTGGAAACTTCACACTGGACTTCAAGCATCTTGCAGTGTGTGCCTCTCCATTCTTCCTCCATACTCTGGGTGCTTGGTTTCCAAATGAGATGCACAATTTGCTCTCATCAGAAAAGAGGACTCTGGAACACTGAGCAACAGATCAGGTCTGTTTTTCTTTAGCCCAGGTAAGACGCTTCTGACGTTGTTTGTTGTTCAGGAGTGGCTTGACAAGAGGAATATGGCATTTGAAGCCCATGTCCAGGATCTGTCTGTGTGTGGTGGCTCTTGTGAAAGTCCCCAACACTTTTGAATGGCCTTTTCCTGACAATCCTCTCCAGGCTGCGGTCATCCCTGCTGCTTGTGCACCTTTTTCTTCCACACTTTTCTCTTCCACATAACTTTCTATTAATGTGCTTTGATACAGCACTTTGGGAACATCCAACTTCTTTTGCAATTACCTTTTGAGGATTTCCCTCCTTATGGACGGTGTCAATGATGGTTTTCTGAACAACTGTCAGGTCAGCAGTCTTTCCCATGATTGTGATTCCTACTGAACTAGACTGAGAGACCATTTAAAGGCTCAGGAACCCTTTGCAGGTGTTATGACTTAATTAGCTGATTAGAGTGGGACACTTTGAACCTAGAATATTGCACCTTTTCACAATATTCTAATTTTCTGAGATTGTGGATTGATCAACACAATTATGACAAATCACGGCTTGAACTATCTTGCTTTGCATGTAATGAGTCTATCTCATTTATTAGTTTCACCTTTTAAGTTGCATTAGTGAAATAAATGAACTTTTGCACGATATTCTAATTTTTCGGGTTTCACCTGTATAGTTAGCCAAACATCTCCAAGGTTACAATTTGCCTTTCTAAACTAATTTGAGGAAACTTGAAGTACCGACAAGACTTGTTCGATAATCATGAGAAATCAGAATAATTTTACTTTATTTTTTTTGTTTAGATACAACTAAATATTGTTTATGTGTGTATATACACTGCATTGCAAAATATCTACATACAAAATAAATGTTTTAACTGTACTTTTAAAATGTCATTTTGTTGACAAAGTTTTGTACTGTTTTGCCTTCTAAGGAAACAATAATCACTGAAAACCTTCTTTAATATGTTTATCTTGTCTCTTCTGCAGAGGCCATTTAAAGGGACATCACACCCTTTTTTCCTTTTCATTATTCAGGTAGAGCATACAATTTTAGTCAACATTCCAATTGACTTCAGTGATCAAATTTGATTTATTTTCTCCGTATCCTTTTTTGAAGAAGCAGCAATGCACTACTTGGAGCTAGCTAAACACATGGGTGAGCCAATGACTAAAAGGCATTTCTATGCAGCCACCAATCAGCAGCTATGTCCCAGTAGTAAATTGCTGCTCCTGTGCCAACCTAGATATGCTTTTCAACAAAGGGGCAAAATAACTAATGTAAGTACATTGCAAAGTATTTACTAGGTGTAATTCATTTGTTTTCAATCTATAAATAAAACATGTTTACACGCATTGGGTGCAACTTTCTTTTAAATAATTAGAGCATCACAATATAAATGAATAATCCTGATTATATTTAACTCAGTTGGAATTGAAAACATCTGGAAGAAAGTTTTTCCACCTACAGTCGCTCACATTTACATATTATCTATTTATATCTTTAATCATGGGAAGAAAGTCCACAATTGTTTTATGTTTGTTTAGTTTGCAAGCAAAATGTGTTTAATTATTTATGACATCTAAACCAAGTAATCCTCCAATGTGGAAAAAATTATGTCATTTGGATTTCTTTCACAGTAGAGTTCCAAACCTACCATGTTTTGTTGGAAATCAAATACAGGAAAATACATACGTGAAAATAAAACTGCATTCTTGCATTGCCAGGACCGGTGCTAGAATTTTTGGCTTCACAGATGAAGACGCATTTTACCGCCCCCCTCAAACGAAATTCTATACCCTACCATTGCTGCTTCTTAACAAACTGTTCTAAGGATGTGTTAAGCAGCTGTAAAAAACTATTTAATCTATAATGATAGAGGAAATAGATTTATGTTATTAAATCAAATGTTTGACTTCTGATTTATTAAAATAGCTATAATGTTAATATCTGCATGACATAATGTACCAAAATCAGTGGTGGCTCTGCACAATGTAGTAAATTAGTGGTGGCTCTGCAATATTAATCAAACAGTGGTATCAATATATAAAACACATGAACCTGGAGACAGGACGACCACTTTTCATGTCACCATTAAACCCAGACTGCTACAAGAATGTCTAACAGAAACAATTATAAAGCTGCAGACGGACATGTTCTCAAGTAAAACCTGTCCACCTGACCTGCAATTGCAAAATTTAAAACTGCTGAAGAGCTCTGTTATTCAATCCTGCCCCCTGCTCTTCAGCAGCTAATTGTGTGAGAGCAGGGGCTGTTAATCACCCCGAACAAGAGAGGTTGAGATATTTATCTCTGCCACGTAGGCTAAGAAGCACAGACTGATTCTTAAACTTGTGGTTGCAGACTTACTCTTGGAATCCTGAACTGCAAATTATCAGAAACTGTAAATGCATCTTAATAAATTTGCCCATAAGTATACATTGAAATATTAAATATAGTGATGTTGCGAATAGTTCGCCGGCGAATAGTTCCCGGCGAACATAGCATGTTCGCGTTCGCTGCGACCCTGTACCTCACAGTCAGCAGGCACATTCCAGCCAATCAGCAGCAGACCCTCTCTCCCAGACCCTCCTACCTCCTGGACAGCATCCATTTTAGATTCATTCGGAAGCTGCATTCTTAGGGAGAGGAGGGACAGTGTAGCTGCTGCTGATTAATAGGGAAATCTATAGCTAGGCTAGTGTATTCAGTGTCCACTACAGTCCTGAAGGACTCATCTGATCTCTGCTGTAAGGACAGCACCCAAAAAAAAACCTTTTTAGGGCTGCTTTTTTTCCCCTGTGTAATCTAATTGCAGTTGTAATCTAACAGTAGTGTAAATTTTAAAAAAAAACTTTTTTGACTGTGAAACATCAGTCTGCTTGTGTAATCTAATTGCAGTTGCCTGCCTGCCAGCGTGTGTGTCAGGATCACAGCGTATACTGTGCCCACTTGCCCAGTGCCACCACTCATATCTTGTTTAATAGTAGTGTAAGTGTACATTTAAAAAAAAAAAAAACTTTTTTGACTGTGAAACATCAGTCTGCTTTTTTGTGTCAGGCTCACAGAGTATACTGTGCCCACTTGCCCAGTGGCACCACTCATATCTTGTTTAATAGTAGTGTAAGTGTATTTAAAAAAACTAAACTTTTTGGACTGTGAAACATCAGTCTGCTTTTTTGTGTCAGGCTCACAGCGTATACTGTGCCCACCTGCCCAGTGGCACCACTCATATCTTGTTTAATAGTAGTGTAAGTGTACATTTAAAAAAAACAAAAACTTTTTGGACTGTGAAACATCAGTCTGCTTTTTTGTGTCAGGCTCACAGCGTATACTGTGCCCACTTGCCCAGTGGCACCACTCATATCTTGTTTAATAGTAGTGTAAGTGTATTTAAAAAAACAAAACTTTTTGGACTGTGAAACATCAGT
Source organism: Bombina bombina (assembly GCF_027579735.1). Lineage (NCBI taxonomy): Eukaryota > Metazoa > Chordata > Amphibia > Anura > Bombinatoridae > Bombina > Bombina bombina. The sequence continues at coordinate 1,272,063,142 of NC_069500.1, forward strand.
CTGCTTTTTTGTGTCAGGCTCACAGCGTATACTGTGCCCACTTGCCCAGTGCCACCACTCATATCTTGTTTAATATTAGTGTAAGTGTACATTTAAAAAAAAAAAAAAAAACTTTTTGGACTGTTAAACATCAGTCTGCTTTTTTGTGTCAGGCTCACAGCGTATACTGTGCCCACTTGCCCAGTGCCACCACTCATATCTTTTTTAATAGTAGTGTAAGTGTACATTTAATAAAAAAAAACTTTTTGGACTTTGAAACATCAGTCTGCTTTTTTGTGTCAGGCTCACAGCGTATACTGTGCCCACTTGCCCAGTGCCACCACTCATATCTTGTTTAATAGTAGTGTAAGTGTACATTTAAAAAAAAAAAAAACTTTTTGACTGTGAAACATCAGTCTGCTTTTTTGTGTCAGGCTCACAGCGTATACTGTGCCCACTTGCCCAGTGCCACCACTCATATCTTGTTTAATAGTAGTGTAAGTGTACATTTAAAAAAAATGACAGGCAGAGGCAGGCCACCCCGCAGGTGCCGTCGTGGTCGTGGTGCTGTGATTCCCTTTGGCCCTAGAATAATGCCCATTGTTCAGAGGTTACATACTATGAACTCGAAAAGTTCTGAGGACATAGTTGACTGGCTAACACAGGACACCCAATCTTCTACAGCTTCCGCTCAGAACCTTGACGCACCATCCTCCTCCAGCTTAGCTTCGGGCACCTCTCAAGTTACCACTCGCCCGCCTGCCGCCGCCACCAACACTAGCACCACAGCCGCTTCACTTGATCTGTCAGAGGAGTTATTTACACATCAGTTTGAAGAAATGAGTGATGCGCAACCATCATTGACAGAGGATGTAGATAACAGTGATATGTCTCAGTCAGGCAGCATTACAGACATGGACGCACGGTGTGATGATGATGATGTTGTACCCACTGCTGCTTCCTTTGTTGAGTTGTTTGATACAAGTGAAGCGGTTGATGATGACGATGCGTCCGTGGATGTTACGTGGGTGCCCGCTAGAAGAGAAGAAGAACAGGGGGAAAGTTCAGATGGGGAGAAAGAGAGGAGGAGGAGACGAGTTGGAAGCAGGGGGAGGTCGTCGCAAGTAGCTAGTGGCACAGTCAGACAGCATGCATTGGCACCCGGGGTCAGCCAGACAGCACGCCAATCAACGCATGCTGTTGCCACCACCAGAATGCCGTCATCGCAGAGCTCAGTAGTGTGGCATTTTTTGTGTGTCTGCCTCTGACAACAGCGATGCCATTTGCAACCTGTGCCAAAAGAAACTGAGTCATGGGAAGTCCAACACCCACCTAGGTACAACTGCTTTGTGAAGGCACATGATCGCACATCACAAATGCCTATGGGATCAACACATGAGTACAAGCAGCACACAAACTCAAAGCCACCATCCTCCTCCTGGTCCAGCATCTTCAGCCACGTCAACCACTGCTGTCCTCCTTTCCCCCTCTCAACCATCCGCCACTCCGTCTCTCGCCTTGAGCAGTTCCTGCTCATCAGCCCACAGTCAGGTGTCTGTCAAGGACATGTTTGAGCGTAAGAAGCCAATGTCACAAAGTCACCCCCTTGCCCGGCGGCTGACATCTGGCTTGTCTGAACTCTTAGCCCGCCAGCTTTTACCATACAAGCTGGTGGAGTCTGAGGCGTTCCAAAAATGTGTAGCTATTGGGACACCGCAGTGGAAGGTACCCTGCCGAAATTTCTTTGCACAAAAGGCAATCCCCAATCTGTACTCGATTGTGCAAAAGGAAGTAATGGCATGTCTGGCACACAGTGTTGGGGCAAGGGTCCATCTGACCACTGATACCTGGTCTGCAAAGCATGGTCAGGGCAGGTATATCACCTACACTGCGCATTGGGTAAACCTGCTGACGGCTGCTCGTTGTCACCTATCTGGTACCCGTGTTGTTGTATGTGGATGGAGGGCAGAAGATACCTTCAGTGAGATCACTGAGGACGAGGAACGGGACATGAGTAGCTCGGCATCCAACCTTGTGCAAATGGGGTCTTTCATGCTGTCGTGCCTGTTGAGGGACCCTTGTATAAAAAAGCTGAAGGAGAACAACATGTACTGGGTGTCCACGCTACTAGACCCCCGGTATAAGCATAAAGTGCCTGAAATGTTACAGAATTACCACAAGTCGGAAAGGATGCAGCAGTTCCAAAAGAAATTAAAAAGTATGCTTTACACAGCGTATAAGGGTGATGTCACAGCACAACGGGAATCTAACGGGAAGAGGTGAAAGTAATCCTCCTCCTCCCACGACCACGTCGGCAAGGACAGGACGCTTTACAGACGTGTTGTTGATGGAGGACATGCAGAGCTTTTTAAGTCCTATGCATCGCCACAGCCCTTCGGGGTTCACCCTCAGATAACGACTCTACCGACAGGTAGCAGACTACCTCACCTTAACTGCAGATCTCGACACTCTGAGGAGCGATGAACCTCTTGACTACTGGATGTGCAGTCTTGACCTGTGGCCTGAGCTATCCCAATTTGCGATAGAACTTCTGGCCTGCCCCGCTTCAAGTGTCCTGTCAGAAAGGACCTTCAGTGCAGCAGGAGGTATTGTCACTGAGAAGAGAAGTCGCCTAGGTCAAAAAAGTCTAGATTACCTCACCTTTATTAAGATGAATGAGGGATGGATCCCGAAGGGACTGACATTGGGTGATACATTTGACTAAAAAAGGCCTGATGAGATGAGCTGCCTTGGGCTCCACACGCTGCTGTATTTTATCTCTGAATGCCGGATGACTTGCGTGACTTATCCGCCACCAACTAGGGTTCAAGCCGCAATGTTTTAGGGCACTTTCTGCCTGGGAAACAAACATCAATTTTTCTGCCCGCTGCTACAGCAGTGGCTGCAACAATACCTAATTTTTCAGGCATGTGTACATGCCTAATTTTTCTGGCCTCTGGTGCAGCACTGTGGCTTCAAAAACCAAACCAATAAAAAAGGCACATAACAGGGATTAAACTGATAGGAATAGTACTACTTAACACACCACTCTTATTTGCATTAGATTGCATGCGCAGTGCCCCAAATTTGAAGTAGGAGGACCGACCAAGCATCTTTTTCCATCTCTCGGTTCCTAAAATCCATGCCATATACACGTCCCCTAATAGGGGACGTAACAAGGATTAAACTGATAAGAATAGTACTACTTAACACACCACTCATATCTAGTGGCACATTAGATTGCACGCGCAGTGCCCCAAATTTGAAGTAGGAGGACCGACCAAGCATCTTTTTCCATCTCCCGGTTCCTAAAATACATGCCATATACACGTCCCCTGATAGGGGACGTAACAGGGATTAAACTGATAACAATAGTACTACTTAACACACCACTCATATCTGGTGGCACAGTAGATTGCACGCGCAGTGTCCCAAATTTGAAGTAGGAGGACCGACCAAGCATCTTTTTCCATCTCCCAGTTCCTAAAATCTATGCCATATACACGTCCCCTGATAGGGGAAGTAACAGGCATTAAACTGATAAGAATAGTACTACTTAACACACCACTCATATCTGGTGGCACAGTAGATTGCATGCGCAGTGCCCCAAATTTGAAGTAGGAGGACTGACCAAGCATCTTTTTCCATCTCCCGGTTCCTAAAATCCATGCCATATACACGTCCCCTGATAGGGGAAGTAACAGGGATTAAACTGATAAGAATAGTACTACTTAACACACCACTCATATCTGGTGGCACAGTAGATTGCACGTGCAGTGCCCCAAATTTGAAGTAGGAGGACCGACCAAGCATCTTTTTCCATCTCCCGGTTCCTAAAATCCATGCCATATACACGTCCCCTGATAGGGGACGCAACAGGGATTAAACTGATAAGAATAGTACTACTTAACACACCACTCATATCTGGTGGCACAGTAGATTGCATGCGCAGTGCCCCAAATTTGAAGTAGGAGGACCGACCAAGCATCTTTTTCCATCTCCCGGTTCCTAAAATCCATGCCATATACTCGTCCCCTGATAGGGGACGTAACAGGGATTAAACTGATAAGAATAGTACTATTTAACACACTACTCATATCTGGTGGCACAGTAGATTGCACGCGCAGTGCCCCAAATTTGAAGTAGGTTGACTGACCAAGCATCTTTTTCCATCTCCTGGTTCCTAAAATCCATGCCATATACACGTCCCCTGATAGGGGAAGTAACAGGCATTAAACTGATAAGAATAGTACTACTTAACACACCACTCATATCTGGTGGCACAGTAGATTGCACGCGCAGTGCCCCAAATATGAAGTAGGAGGAACAACCAAGCATCTTTTTCCATCTCCCAGTTCCTAAAATATATGCCATATACACGTCCCCTGATAGGGGACGTAACAGGGATTAAACTGATAAGAATAGTACTACTTAACATACCACTCCTATCTGGTGGCACATTAGATTGCACGCGCAGTGCCCTAAATTTGAAGTAGGAGGACCGACCAAGCATCTTCTTCCATCTCCCGGTTCCTAAAATACATGCCATATACACGTCCCCTGATAGGGGACGTAACAGGGATTAAACTGATAGGAATAGTACTACTTAACACACCTTATAATAACGCAGAGAGAGGCAACACAGAGAGAGGAGTCTGAAGAAGAGGAGTCAGAGGAGGAAGGTGGCTTTGAGGAGGTGGAAGACCAAACACAGCAGGCGTCCCAGGGGGCTTGTTGTCACCTTTCGGGGACCCTTGGTGTTGTACGTGGCTGAGTGGAGGAAGAGACCTTCAATGACATCAGTGAGGGCAAGGAACGGAACATGGCTAGCTTGGTATCCAACCTTGTGCAAATGGGGAGTTTGCGGTTGTGCAAATGGACTGTTTGCGGTTGTTTGCGGTGCGTTAAACGGGGAGTTTGGTCTGTCACTGTGAAGCGGGCATAACCCTTACACTACCTGATCGATACAACATCATACCTGATGTTTTAAAGCACGTTATTACAAACAATTTAGGAATGTTAGGTGATTTATGCCCTTTATGGATTAAAACCAGACTCTGCATCAACTATGTAATTTTCCGTGGGAGTTTTGCCATGGATCCCCCTCCGGCATGCCACAGTCCAGGTGTTAGTCCCCTTGAAACAACTTTTACATCACTATTGTGGCCAGAAAGAGTCCCTGTGGGTTTTAAAATTCGCCTGCCTATTGAAGTTAATGGCGGTTCACCCGGTTCGCCCGTTCGCAAACTTTTGCAGAAGTTCGCATTCGCGGTTCGCGAACGCAAAATTTTATGTTCGCGACATCACTAATTAAATATAAAAATTAAAAAAATGTTAATAATTATTAAAAATTATTATAGATACTGTTAATATATAGTCTATGGATTATTATTTTTTTTACAGTATCTATAGTTCTTAATAATATATATATTTTTTAACTTTATATTTAATATTTCAATAAAGCAATGTAAGATTAGCAGTGTGCTAACCCAACACTGCGTTAGCCCTAAAGCGCAAACCCTCATGTGCGTTACGCATATTTTGCATTCCTATGTTCTTTACATAGAAAAAAATATACAGATATATATCTATATATATTAGTAATAGAAAGTGGAAAACAATAATATAAACGGTAGCACACTGATACAGCATTTTCCTTTAAATGAGAGATATTCCCAGGTAATAATGAGCCACAGTTCTTACAGATCACTTGGTATGTAGTCCCACTCTAAGTAAATGTGGAGGTAAGGCTTCCTGTTACCAGATGAAACCTCAGTCCTGTGAGGTAAGTTGTCAGCTCTACGAGGGGGAGGGCTAATTCGCCTTTATCCTCCAATGAAAGAGTTATGCCTTTCCCTATAGTCCCTCTGACAAAGAAGTTCGGTGTAACTTCAAAACGCGTAAGGATTGCTACAGTGGGCTAACAGGGACTTTCATACCGGCAGCCATTCTTACTTTTATCGTGAATGCCAGTTTTAATCCTAAGGTTTTTATGTGTTGTGACTATTAACATGTAATATACACACTACTACTTTTAGTGCAATCCTAGCGCATTTACAAGGGCATTATATGTGCATTGTCTGTATCAGGACCTTGTAAAGTCAGCTCCACGACATACATGTGGTGAACTTAAACAAGAATCTATATACATAAATAGAGACTTTTTGCCAGAACCTCTAAGCACTAGAGGCACCCATGGGGACTACTGCATATTTTATATACAGGGAGTGCAGAATTATTAGGCAAGTTGTATTTTTGAGGATTAATTTTATTATTGAACAACAACCATGTTCTCAATGAACCCAAAAAACTCATTAATATCAAAGCTGAATATTTTTGGAAGTAGTTTTTAGTTTGTTTTTAGTTTTAGCTATTTTAGGGGGATATCTGTGTGTGCAGGTGACTATTACTGTGCATAATTATTAGGCAACTTAACAAAAAACAAATATATACCCATTTCAATTATTTATTTTTACCAGTGAAACCAATATAACATCTCAACATTCACAAATATACATTTCTGACATTCAAAAACAAAACAAAAACAAATCAGTGACCAATATAGCCAAGGACACTCAAAAGCCTGCCATCCATGGATTCTGTCAGTGTTTTGATCTGTTCACCATCAACATTGCGTGCAGCAGCAACCACAGCCTCCCAGACACTGTTCAGAGAGGTGTACTGTTTTCCCTCCTTGTAAATCTCACATTTGATGATGGACCACAGGTTCTCAATGGGGTTCAGATCAGGTGAACAAGGAGGCCATGTCATTAGATTTTCTTCTTTTATACCCTTTCTTGCCAGCCACGCTGTGCAGTACTTGGACGCGTGTGATGGAGCATTGTCCTGCATGAAAATCATGTTTTTCTTGAAGGATGCAGACTTCTTCCTGTACCACTGCTTGAAGAAGGTGTCTTCCAGAAACTGGCAGTAGGACTGGGAGTTGAGCTTGACTCCATCCTCAACCCGAAAAGGCTCCACAAGCTCATCTTTGATGATACCAGCCCAAACTAGTACTCCACCTCCACCTTGCTGGCGTCTGAGTCGGACTGGAGCTCTCTGCCCTTTACCAATCCAGCCATGGGCCCATCCATCTGGCCCATCAAGACTCACTCTCATTTCATCAGTCCATAAAACCTTAGAAAAATCAGTCTTGAGATATTTCTTGGCCCAGTCTTGACGTTTCAGCTTGTGTGTCTTGTTCAGTGGTGGTCGTCTTTCAGCCTTTCTTACCTTGGCCATGTCTCTGAGTATTGCACACCTTGTGCTTTCGAGCACTCCAGTGATGTTGCAGCTCTGAAATATGGCCAAACTGGTGGCAAGTGGCATCTTGGCAGCTGCACGCTTGACTTTTCTCAGTTCATGGGCAGTTATTTTGCGCCTTGGTTTTTCCACACGCTTCTTGCGACCCTGTTGACTATTTTGAATGAAAGGCTTGATTGTTCGATGATCACGCTTCAGAAGCTTTGCAATTTTAAGAGTGCTGCATCCCTCTGCAAGATATCTCACTATTTTTTACTTTTCTGAGCCTGTCAAGTCCTTCTTTTGACCCATTTTGCCAAAGGAAAGGAAGTTGCCTAATAATTATGCACACCTGATATAGGGTGTTGATGTCATTAGACCACACCCCTTCTCATTACAGAGATGCACATCACCTAATATGCTTAATTGGTAGTAGGCTTTCGAGCCTATACAGCTTGGAGTAAGACAACATGCATAAAGAGGATGATGTGGTCAAAATACTCATTTGCCTAATAATTCTGCACTCCCTGTATGTACATTTTTATATATGCCTATAATCTTACCTCATCACGGATTGAGGTTAATTGATGTAAGTGCAATATTTATTGTCTATAATAAAATACTTACAAATCTATCACAGAATTACGCTATGTGATTTCTTTCTTTTTTGCATATGTTTCTACATTTGAAACATTGGTCCTAATACTCCATACTCCTGAGGCGACCACTACATGAAAGATTGAGAAGAGTCCATGGATCCAATCAGAGCATTAATCCAACACAGAATCCTCCTGTATTACTAATTGGAATCAGACTGGGACAAGGGACCATAGGGAAAGGCATAACTCTTTCATTGGAGGACAAAGGCGAATTAACCCTCACCCCCGTAGAGCTGACAACTTACCTCATAGGATTGAGGTTTCATCTGGTAAGCAGAAAGCCTTACTTCCACATTTACTTAGAGTTGGACTACATCCCAAGTGATCTGTAAGAACTGTGACTCATTATTACCTGGGAACATCTCTCATTTAAAGGGATATACTGTATCAGTGCGCTACCATTTATATTATTGATTTCCACTTTCTATTACTAATTTTAACAGTGACACGGGTACACTGTATCAATATTGAAGCAGCACGATCTCTTTCTGTGTTTATAGTAGTAATTAAGAAACTGTTGGCTAGATTACGAGTTTTGCATTATGAGGGGTGCGGTGCTAACTTGCAAGTTATTGTCACAGCTCACTTCCCTACAGCGCTGGTATTACAGGTTTTCATAAACCCGGCGTTAGCAGGCAAAAAGTGAGCGTAGAGCAAAATTGAGCTCCATACCGCACTCCAATACCAGTGCTGCTGAAAGCTGCGGTGAGCTGGTTTTACGTGCTCGTGCACGATTTCCCCATAGGCATCAATTGGGAGAGCCGGCTGAAAAAAAAGCCTAACACCTGCAACAAAGCAGCGTAAAGCTCCGTAACGCAGCCCCATTGATTCCTATGGGGAAACAACATGTATGTTTACACCTAACACCCTAACATGAACCCCGAGTCTAAACAACCCTAATCTTACACTTATGAACCCCTAATCTGCCGCCCCCAACATCGCTGCCACCTACATTATACTTATTAACCCCTAATCTGCCGCTCTGGACATCGCTGCCACTATAATAAACATTTTAACCCCTAAACCGCCGCACTCCCACATCACAAACACTAGTTAAATATTATTAACCCCTAATCTGCTGCCCCTAACATCGCCGCCACCTACCTACATTTATTAACCCCCAACGTCGCTGCCACTATACTAAATTTGTTAACCCCTAAACATAAGTCTAACCCTAACACCCCCTAACTTTAATATAACTAAAATAAATCTAAATAAAACCTACTATCATTACCTAAATTATTCCTATTTAAAACTAACTACTTACCTATAAAATAAACCCTAAGCTAATAGTTACATTGTAGCTATCTTAGGGTTTATTTTTATTTTACAGGCAAGTTTGTATTTATTTTAACAAGGTAGAATATTTACTAAATAGTTATTAACTATTTACTAACTACCTAGCTAAAATAAATACAAATTTACCTGTAAAATAAAACCTAACCTGTCTTACACTAACACCTAACCTTACACTACAATTAAATAAATTACCTAAATTAAATACAATTACCTAAATTACAAAAAAACAAACACTAAATACACAAAATAAAAAAAAATTATCAAATATTTAAACTAATTACACCTAATCTAATAGCCTATCAAAATAAAAAAGCCCCCCAAAATAAAAAAAACCCTAGCCTAAACTAAACTACCAATAGCCCTTAAAAGGGCCTTTTGCGGGGCATTGCCCCAAAGAAATCAGCTCTTTTACCTGTAAAAAAAAAATACTAACAACCCCCAACAGTAAAACCCACCACCCACACAACCAACCCCCCAAATAAAATCCTAACTAAAAAAAACATTGCCCTGAAAAGGGCATTTGGATGGGCATTGCCCTTAAAAGGGCATTTAGCTCTTTTTCAAGTGCCCAAACCCTAACCTAAAAATAAAACCCACCCAATAAACCCTTAAAAAAAACTAACACTAACCCCCGTATTCTATTGGCTGTTTCAATCAGCCAATAGAATGCGAGCTCAATCCTATTGGCTGATTGGATCAGCCAATAGGATTGAAGCTCAATCCTATTGGTTGATTGCATCAGCCAATAGGATTTTTTCACCTTTAATTCCGATTGGCTGATAGAATTCTATCAGCCAATCGGAATTCAAGGGACGCCATCTTGGATGACGTCATTTAAAGGAACCTTCATTCGTCATTAGCCGTGGAAAGAAGAGGATTCTCTGTGCCGGATGTTTTGAAGATGGAGCCGCTCCGCGTCAGAAGGATGAAGATAGAAGATGCCATCTGGATGAAGACTTCTGCCCGTCTGGAGGACCACTTCTGCCGGATTGGATGAAGACTTCTCCTGGCTTTGTTGAGGACTTCTTGCCGCTTGGATGAAGACTTCTCCCGGCTTCGTTTAGGATGGATGTCCAGTCTTCAAAACTGTAAGTGGATCTTCGGGGGTTAGTGTTAGGTTTTTTTAAGGGTTTATTGAGTGGGTTTTATTTTTAGGCTAGGGTTTGGGCACTTGAAAAAGATCTAAATGCCCTTTTAAGGGCAATGCCCATCCAAATGTCCTTTTCAGGGCAATGGGGAGCTTAGGTTTTTTTAGTTATGATTGTATTTGGGGGGTTGGTTGTGTGGGTGGTGGGTTTTACTGTTGGGGGGTGTTTGTATTTTTTTTACAGGTAAAAGACCTGATTTATTTGGGGCAATGCCCCACAAAAGGCCCTTTTAAGGGCTATTGGTAGTTTAGTTTAGGCTAGTTTTTTATTTTTATTTTGGGGGACTATTAGATTAGGTGTAATTAGTTTAAATATCTGATAATTTCTTTTTTTATTTTGTGTAATTTAGTGGGGTGGGTTGTAATTTAGGTAATTGTATTTAATTTAGGTAATTTATTTAATTGTAGTGTAAGGTTAGGTGTTAGTGTAAGACAGGTTAGGTTTTATTTTACAGGTAAATTTGTATTTATTTTAGCTAGGTAGTTAGTAAATAGTTAATAACTATTTAGTAACTATTCTACCTAGTTAAAATAAATACAAACTTGCCTGTAAAATAAAAATAAACCCTAAGCTAGCTACAATATAAATATTAGTTATATTGTAGCTAGCTTAGGGTTTATTTTATAGGTAAGTACTTAGTTTTACATATGTATTATTTAGGCAATGATAGTAGGTTTTATTTAGATTTATTTTAATTATATTATAATTATATTAAAGTTAGGGGGTGTTAGAGTTTGGGTTAGACTTAGCTTTAGGGGTTAATAAATTTAGTATAGTGGCGGCGATGTTGGGGACGTCAGATTAGGGGTAAATAAAAGTAGGTAATAATATTTATCTAGTGTTTGTGATGCGGGAGTGCGGCAGTTTAGGGGTTAATATGTCTATTATAGTGGCGGTGATGTCGGGAGTGGCAGATTAGGGGTTAATAATTTTATTTTAGTGTTTGCGATGCGGGAGGGCTGCGGTTTAGGGGTTAATAGGTAGTTTATGGGTGTTAGTGTACTTTTTAGCACTTTAGTTATGAGTTTTATGTTACAGCTGTGTAGCGTAAAACTCATAACTACTAACTTTAGATTGCGTTACGAATCTTGCTGTATAGGCTGTACCGCTCACTTTTTGGCCTCCCAGAAAAAGCTCGTAATATTGGCGCTATGGAAGTTCCATTGAAAAAAGACTTTACGCAAATTGCGTAAGTTAATTTGCGTTACGGCCAAAAAAGTGAGCGGTACAGCTTTTTGTTAATTACAATATTAAGAAAATGTTGTCTAACAAATACTATAACACAAGTGCTATATTGAAAGGTTTAGCACTGGTAATGTTTCTTGAATTGTATATATATACTGTATATATATATAATTATTTACAATAAAAACTTTATTATCATGTATATGAGGAACATTGGAATGTGAAATATGTACAGTAAAACACATAAATGTATCTGATATATAAATGCATCTGTAAACGCGCATATATATATATATATATATATATATATATATATATACAGTATATATATATATACCTATATATATCTATAAATATATATATATATATATATATATATATATATATATATATATATATATATACAGTATCTCACAAAAGTGAGTACACCCCTCACATTTTTGTAAATATTTATTATATCTTTCATGTGACAACACTGAAGAAATGACACTTTGCTACAATGTAAAGTAGTAAGTGTACAGCCTATATAACAGTTTAAATGTGCTGTCCCCTCAAAATAACTCTACCCACAGCCATTAATGTCTAAACCATTGGCAACAAAAGTGAGTACACCCCTAAGTGGAAATGTCCAAATTGGGCCCAGTTAGCCATTTTCCCTCCCCAGTGTCATGTGACTCGTTAGTGTTACAAGGTCTCAGATGTGAATGGGGAGCAGGTGTGTTAAATTTGGTGTTATCGCTCTCACACTCTCTCATACTGGTCACTGGAAGTTCAACATGGCACCTCATGGCAAAGAACTCTCTGAGGATCTGAAAAAAATAATTGTTGCTCTACATAAAGATGTCCTAAGCTATAAGAAGATTGCCAAGACCCTGAAACTGAGATGCAGCACGGTGGGCAAGACCATGCAGCGGTTTCACAGGACAGGTTCCACTCAGAACAGGTGTCAGTTTAGGAAATGTCCAGAAGAAGACCCAAATGCTAAGGCGAACTTAAACAACACCCTTGCACTCTGAGTTTAATCCAGGATGTGACCCCACGACAACCTCCAAAAAACAAGTACTCACGATATGGAGCAGGGTTAGCCTGTGCCAAAGTAATTCATGATATCAGCCAGATAGACTTCTGAATAAGGAACTGGTTTCAGGAAATGTCTTCCACAGTATCAGGAGAGCAGGGATAGTCCACTTATACTCAGACAGAATAAGGGTAAAACAGGAAACAGTTAATAATGCAGGAGTAGGTCATTTGTTATCAGGCAGTTTGAGGGTTAACACTGAGCAGACAGTCTTTGCAGAGTATGCAACAGGTAATCAGGCAGTTTGAGAGTTAACACTGTGTAGACAGTCTTTGCAGAGTATGCAACAGGTAATCAGGCAGTTTGAGAGTTAACACTGTGTAGACAGTCTTTGCAGAGTATGCAACAGGTAATCAGACAGTTTGAGAGTTAACACTGTGTAGACAGTCTTTGCAGAGTATGCAACAGGTAATCAGGCAGTTTGAGAGTTAACACTGTGTAGACAGTCTTTGCAGAGTATGCAACAGGTAATCAGGCAGTTTGAGAGTTAACACTGTGTTGTCAGAACTTGCAGAGGTAGCAACAGGTAAGCTGGTAGTTTGAAGGTTAACACAGATTAATCAGTACTTGTTGAGATTGGCAACAGGATATCAAGCAGTTTGAAGGTTTAGACTGAATAATTGTATTTGCAGAGTTTGGAAACAGGTAAACATGCAGATTGAAGGTTTCACAGAAATAACAGTATTTGAATAGTTTGGCAGTACACAGAGTAGTCTGAATATGCAGGGTTTGCAGCAGGTAAACAGGAAGTTTGAAAGTTTCACAAAACAAACAGTACTTGCATTTTTTGGAGACAGGTAATCAGGAGGTTGAAGGTTAATCCAGCATAGTAAATCCTTGAAGAGATTGGCAACAGAAAAGCAGCAGTTAGAGAGATTCCTCAGCGAAATCCTATCAGAAGCTAAAAAGTCAACAAACAAACTGGCACTGGAGAAACAGGAAGCCAAGAATAAAAGGCCTGGTTGTGACATCATCAGGAAGGGGTGGCTCAGACACCTGTCAATCAAGCACACAGAGAGGACTGCAGAGCTTCCCAGCAGCTGAGCGTGACAACAGGCCTCGCCATGGTCGACCAAAGAAGTTGAGTGCACATGCTCAGCGTCATATCCAGAGGTTGTCTTTGGGAAATAGATGTATGAGTGCTGCCAGCATTGCCGCAGAGGTTGAAGGGGTGGAGGGTCAGCCTGTAAGTGCTCAGACCATATGTTGCACACTGCATCAAATTGGTCTGCATAGCTGTCGTCCCAGAAGGAAGCCTCTTCTAAAGATGATGCACAAAAAAGACTGCAAACAGTTTTCTGAAGACAAGCAGACTAAGGACATGGATTACTGGAACCATTTCCTGTGGTCTGATGAGACCAAGATAAACTTATTCGGTTCAGATGGTGTCAAGCGTGTGTGGCGGCAACCAGGTGAGGAGTACAAAGACAAGTGTGTCTTGCCTACAGTCAAGCAAGCATGGTGGTGGAAGTGTCATGGTCTGGGCCTGCATGAGTGCTGCCAGCACTGGGGAGCTACAGTTCATTGAGGGAACCATGAATGCCAACATGTACTGTGACATACTTAAGCAGAGCATAATCCCCTCCCTTCGGAGACTGGGCCACAGGGCAGTATTCCAACATGATAACGACCCCAAACACACCTCAAAGATGACCACTGCCTTGCTAAAGAAGCTGAGGGTAAAGGTGATGGACTGGCTAAACATGTCTTCAGATCTAAACCCTATTGAGCATCTGTGGGGCATCCTCAAACGGAAGGTGGGGGAGCGCAAGGTCTCTAACATCCACCAGCTCTGTGATGTCGTAATGGAGGAGTGGAAGAGGACTCCAGTGGAAACTTGTGAAGCTCTAGTGAACTCCATGCCCAAGAGGGTTAAGGCTGTGCTGGAAAATAATGGTGGCCACACAAATATTGACACTTTGGGCCCAATTTGGACATTTCCACTTAGGGGTGTACTCACTTTTGTTGCCAACGGTTTAGATATTAATGGCTGTGTGTTGAGTTATTTTGAGGGAACAGCAAATTTACACTGTTATACAGGCTGTACATTCACTACTTTACATTGTAGCAAAGTGTCATTTCTTCAGTGTTATCACATGAAAACATATAATAAAATATTTTCAAAAATGTGAGGGGTGCACTCACTTTTGTGAGATACTGTATATATATAAATATAACTTAGATGTGCACTCTCACTCTATATACCAGCTACCATGGTGCTAGTGAAATCAATGGATGTGGACAATACACTTGCACTCTCTGGTCTTTTCCAAACATGTAAAAAGTTTACTGTGAGTAGTGACAAAGTCTGAGGAAGGGGATGCTTTGTCCCCTGAAACATCAGTACTCACAGTAAACTTTTTAAAGGTTTGGAAAAGAGAGTCACACACACACATATATATATATATATATGGTAGAGATAGGTGCACTCTCACTAACTGCATAAACACATGCCAGGGTGCTAAGAGAGAATCACAAACACCTAGATACGAGTTTTGCGCTAAACACGGTGCGAAACAAACGCAACAAAAGTTGCATTATTTCACCCTCCATAGCGCTGCCATTACGAGTTTCTGAAAAGCCTCCTTATGCGTGCGATATGGTTGTGTTAAGCTCTATACCGCACAAAAGCCAAGCTGCTTAGACATGCTTGTGCACGTTTTCCCCCATAGACATCAATGGGGAGAGAGTGTTAGAAAAAAAACTAACACCTGCGATCGCGGAATGCAAAATCTCCATAACGCAGCCCCATTGATGTCTATGGGGGAAAAAAAGTTACATTTAAACCTAACACCCTAACATAAACCCCAAGTCTAAACACCCCTAATCTGCTGCCCCCGACATCGCCGACACCTAAATAAAGTTATTACCCCTAATCTGCTGTCCCCGACATTGCTGACAGTAATAAAATCTATTAACCCCTAATCCGCCGCTCCCTGACATCGCCGGCACTATAATAAAGTTATTAGCCCCTAAACCTCCGGCCTCCCACATCTCTGCCACTAAATAAACCTATTAACCCCTAAACCGCCGCCCCCCCCACATAGCAAAACACTAAATTAAACTATTAACCCCTAAACCTAACACCCCCCTAATTTTAAATTAAAATTACAATATAACTCTATTTAAATAAATAAAAACTTACCTGTGAAATAAATATAAACCTAACATCAAACTATAAATTAACATAACATAACTAATCTAAAAAAATATAAAATACTACTAATTAAAATATCTAAATTGGGGGGGCGGAGCTAACTATCATACAGAGCAGACAACATTTCTTTGAGCTCCCGCATTCTGCTATAAAAAAAACCCAGTAGAACTTAGCTATCTCCTTTCTTAAAAGGAAGTGTTATTACTCAAGATCTTTTGGGACTATTAGATTCATGAATCTGATCTAATCCGGAATAACCTGGGTCGGGGTTGTGAGCTGATCCGGACTCAGAGGATTTGCTGTCTGCGCACACCGCAGGTCTTGGGGGCTAATCCCGATGACCTTCCAGTACAATTGCAGCTGCAACTCCACACTTTCAGCTCCGGAGGGTCGGGGATCCGCTCCGGAGCTCTGCTAAGCAGTTTATATCAACAAGCTGTACTGTATCTGTGACACCAGACTAAGATTTTTTCCCGAGCAGGCTCATCACCTTCAACAGCAGTGAGTAACAGCGGGCCAGGCTCCGGCCATCTCCTATATAACCTAAAGCCCCCAAAGTTTGATTGCCCACATCCACTACAGCGCAAACCTTGTGTGGAGTCCGGGGTTTCAGTATACAGTGACACAGTGCTGGGCGCTCCTCTTTTTTCTATGCTCATCTGTTCACTCAGCTGTGGGCCAGTATAATTCTATTAGACACGTGGAATTTGCCCTTATCCTACACCTACTGTGGACACTCATTACATCTCTGCAAATAATTGGGCTACAAACAGGGGGAATTTGTGAATCTTTGTGAACTGTGGAGGGGGATAAACATCAGGAGAGCAAAGACTAAACAAGCAAGTACTTGCACATACTGTGCACAGAATACCTCCATGCCACTTTAACAAGCCCTCCTGACCACTACAGTTAACTCTGGGGTGCACAATCACAAATATATGGTCATTATACTACTGTTGCACACGTGAATCCTACATATATATTGGGGTCATACATTAAACAATTGCAAAATGACTGTGCTGTAAATATTGGGCGACAGTGTTACTTTCTGGATTGTGGAGGAAAGGAAAATAAAGATTAAACCAAATAAATAATTGCATAAATTGCAAACTGACCACACTCATTCCATTCTAATAAGCCTCCCTGGACACTATACCTATCCTTGGTGTGCTCACTACAAATATATTTTGCTGTCTCATACGTGTTGACACACTATCTTTAACTCTCTTACCTGAGTGAAGTGCAACAGTTAATTGCTACAAAACACACTCTCCTCCCTTTCCTGCTGTACACAGTTGCAGCAGGTCATACCCTGACTCCTTTTCCCGTCCTGGTCCAGTGGTGACAAATCCCCTGGGGAGTGTGTTTAACAGTTTTCTCCTTATACATCTAAACCCCAGGATATCCTACACCTAAGTTTTGGACCACGTAATGAGCTAGATATGTCCGGCTAAACATCCATACTTGGTGGGGGGGGGCTTAAGGGATACTAGTAATGCCACACCCTTAAGTGTGTTTCAACAAGGTGCAACCCTACACTACGCTGGAAGCTAACTCTTGCCTATTTCAGCGATTACAGGAAAACATTTTGACCTGCATTCTGTGTATGCTATTTACTTTAAGTGAGATTGGAAGATGTCTCATTCACAGAGGAAGAAAAACAACAACAAAGCTAGCTCCGGGATTAAACGGACTGTTGCTGATCACTTTAGTACACCAGGCGACTCTCTTCAAACGCATTCAATGACGGCAATGGAATCCATTTCCTCTCCTCCTTCTAGCCCTGAATCATCATCTTTATCTATGGCAGCTATACAAAATCTGCAATCTGGGGATCAATCTCAGGCATCTCCATCCTTCATCTTACAATCTTTGAAAATTCTGCTGGATGATCAGCATGCCTCATTCTCAGAAAAGCTGACCTCCACTATTGCTGATTTAAAAAAAGACTTGCACTCCACTACCAAGAGACTTGACACTGTCGAGCAAAAACAAGAAGATCTTGTGGTGGATCAATCAAATTTACTCAATTATACACAGATTCTAGTGGGTAATATAGCTGAATTAGAGGATAAGATGGCAGACCTAGAGAATAGGTCCCGCAGGAACAATCTTCACATTAGAGGCATTCCTGAAGAGATCACCAATCCGGAATTACTGTCGTTCCTAATGGAATACTTTACTCTTCTAGCCAAACCTCAATCCCCCACGGAAAATATGGTGGACAGAGCTCATAGATCTCTGAGGTCTAGGGGATTGCCTTCTGAACAACCAAGGGATGTCATTGTGACTTGAGATTACACTTCTATACCTACAAAGAGCGCCTACAAAGAGCTACGTTTCGCAATATCGTTATGCCTGAGAAGTTCGCCAGCATCAAGGTGTTCGCGGATCTTTCTCCCAGAACCCTTCAACAGGGGAAAACTTTCAGCGACATAACAAAAAGTCTTCGTCAGAATTCCATCAGATACAGATGGGGGTTCCCCACGAAACTACACGTCTCTAAAAATGACTGCACTTTCACTATTTATTACTTTAGTTAGTTCTTTTATAAGGTTTGTGAAGTCAATTAGAGTAATACTCATGACAATTGGGCTAATTGCTTTGGCCTTTATTATAATTTGACAGCATTACTAACCTAACAAGATAGACAGTGGTAGATGTATTATAATACTTCTTATATTTTCTGAACCTCAATCATTGTGTGAACTGTAAACACCACTGTGTATTTACCTATAAGTCTAGGGTTCATTATTATTTTAATATCTCTAATTCTTGTTATAACTAGAAATAATGTGCTTAGATATGTGTGGCATCTCTCCCCTTGTTGCCCCCCCTTCCTCCCTCTTAACCGTAATTACCTTGTACTAGTTATTATCTGACCTATAGAAAGAGAAGAAGATTAGGAGATAGCAGTTGGATGAGTTATACTGTGTTTATTATACTCATTCACATAGGAGTTTACTGTGTCCATTACATTGCTGGGTTCCTTCACTGTCTCTAGTTCCAGGAGCCTAATAAGCCTCCCCCCCCCCCACTCACTCATTCATTCAGTCACTTATTTACTCACCCACCCACTCATTCACCTATTTAGTTACATAACCAGGCATGCTGGGCTCCCCTTTTGTTGTTGCTTATTCACTATTTTAATAACTCGGGGCTCAGTTAGTCTCTCCTTCCATTTACTCATTCACTCATCCATTTATCCATATAACCAATTACTCATCCACTCAATCTTTTACCTATTCATCTACTCTAATCCATTTACTCCTACATTCACCCATCTACTCACTCATTCTTTTATCCATTAACTCAGCACCTGTATCTTTTCTTTAGTAAATCAGTGAAGCTCTGAGTTAACTCACATTAAACCATAGTTCACCATATACTGTTATAGTTCTCTGGTAAATTGTGTACCAGTGACTTTAAACGCGGTTTATCCTCGAATATACCGCAAAACTAAAACTAAAAACTAAAATTCTAACCCTCCTTTCTTTTTTCTGTGTAGCCTTGTAATCTCTCAGTGTACAGCATACAATTTTTTTTTCTCTCTCTCTCTTCCTCTCCCCTCCCATTATGTCTTTTACTTGTGTCTCACAAAACGCCAGGGGACTCAACTCCCCCACTAAACGTAGCTTATTATTTCGCTCATTAAAATTTTTGAAAGCAAGGATTGGTTTTCTGCAGGAGACCCACTGGCGAATCAATGACCCGATACCTATTCGTTCCTCCCAATTCCCGGTAGTGGAGGCAGCCTCCTTCACAAAAAAAACAGAGGTGCGGCCATCCTGATTCACAAGGATATCACTTATGAGAAATTATGTGTAGAGGCTGACCCCCAAGGGAGATTCATTATACTGGTATTTAAATTGGACGGTAATATATATATACACTAGCATCTTACTATGGTCCCAACTCATCCCAGGTCAGACATCTTAAGAAATTTTTAACCCGTCTAGAAAAAATAAAACAGGGCCTTTTGTTACTTGCTGGCGATTTCAATATGGTTATGGACCCTATAATAGATAAGAAAATTCCTAATAACAAATTATTAGATAAAACCACCATTGAAATTTTCACCCTACTAACTCAGGCTAATCTCTTTGACGTATGGCGTTCCTTTAATTCTACCAATAAAGACTATACATATTATTCTAGAGTACATGATTCTTATTCTAGAATCGATTTCTTCTTTAGTAATCCTTGGCTTTTAGATAAGATAAAGGGTTCATCAATTGGGGAGGTAACTTGATCTGATCACAGCCCAGTCTCTGTTCAACTAGCTGGACTATAAGAAATAACTCCTAGACCCCCTGGGCGCCTGATAGACTCATTGTTATGGATTCCGGGAAAGAGTGAAAGTTTTGAATCAGAGATAAAAACGTTCCTTGAACTAAATGATAGAGGGGATGTTGATGACTTTCTTCGGTGGGGAGCGCTCAAAGCCTACTTACGAGGTCTTTTTATTAAACTTCAAGCACAAACTCGTAAGGAGACTTCGATATCTTTAGCTCAACTACATATGGAATTAAGATCTTTAAAAGAAATACATAAACTATCTTTAGACTCATCCCTTCTGCCAAAAATATCTTTGGTACAACAAAAACTTGGCATGTTGGAGAACCAGGGGGTACAGGATAGGCTACGAGAAAACAAAAACTGTTCTATTCCAAAGGGAACAAACCTGACTATTTACTAGCCAGAAAGTTGCGAGAGAGGGCGGCGCAGCCTAGGATCCCCTACTTGATGTCTGGCAATCGCAGGGTGACCAATCCTAAAGATATAGGTCTGGAGTTTGCCCAATATTACGCTAAACTATATAATTTGCATCACTTAGGAGGTAAAGTAGCCCCCAAGGCAAGGGATATTAAATCCTTTTTGTCAACCTTGCCCCTGAACAAACTTACCCCTGAGCATACTGCAGCATTGGAAACCCCGATGTCGACAGAAGAAGTTAAAACTGCTATTCTATCCCTCAAACCACGTAAGACTCCGGGCCCGGACGGTTACTCAGATGTCTTTTACAAAACCTTTAGCGGTTGCTTGACACCTATACTGACACAAGTTTTCAACTCAGCTGAAAGACTGGGATTCTTTCCGAATGAATTCCTCCAGGCATCCATAATAACTTTGCCTAAACCTAGAAAATCTCCAGACACTTGCCCTAACTTCAGACCAATCTCACTTTTGAATTTAGACGCCAAGCTCTATGCAAAGATCTTGGCTGTGCGTCTTAATAAACTGATTCCATGTTTGGTGGCCCCGGATCAGGTGGGTTTTACATTGGGATGACAGAGCCCCTATAATACAAGGAGACTGCTGAGTATATTTTTTTAAGCCGGTCGGCTCAGTCGAGAGTGCGTTGCGGTATCGCTAGATGCCGAAAAGGCGTTTGACCGGGTCGATTGGCTATATATGAAAGAGGTGTTACTACATTTCGGGTTCACACCTTCTATTTGTACCAAGATTTTAGCTTTGTATTCCAATCCTTCGGCCAGGGTGAGGGGTCTTGGCTTTTTGTCACCCAAATTTAAAATTACAAATGGGACCCGGCAGGGGTGTCCTCTCTCCCCATTACTTTTTGCCCTTATGATGGAGCCGCTGGCGGAGGCCATCAGGGGGTCCTCTGAGATTCTGGGGGTTCCAATCTATAATACCAACCAAAAGGTAGTTCTGTTTGCGGATGACTTGACTGTTTTGGTTACCAACCCACTAAAGTCATTGCCGAAACTATTCGAATTACTGGAAACATTCTCTAACATAAGTATGTATAAACTAAATTACTCTAAAACTGAAGCATTTGCCTTAAATGTCTCAAGTTCAGATCTCCACACTTTAAAACGACAATTCCCCTTTGCCTGGTCCATCATACTGATAAAACATCTAGGGGTTATACTGTTGCATGACATCCCAACTATTATAACTTCCAATTTTCAGCCCTTATTACATAAATTTAAAGACTACTTTACGCGGTGGGATTCGCCAAATTTGTCCTGGTGGGGCAGAGTGGCTGCTATCAAAATGAATCTATTACCAAAATTGACTTACTTATTTCGGTGTCTCCCTCTTCCTATACCCAAAAGTATTATTTCGCACTTTCAAAGATTATGTAATGCTTTCATTTGGAAGCATAAGCGCCCTAGAGTAGCAATGAAGATTATGTCCTATCCAGTATTAGCTGGGGAAGCAGCTGCTCCTAATATAGCGGCATACCATGAAGCATTACGATTGGCCCATATCTCGGCATGGGGCAAGGTCCCACCCGACAGTAGATGGGCGGAAATAGAACAGGCATCTCTGCCACAGGGAGTTAATCTTCGAGATTTGATATGGATTCCAAGACATTCCAGAAAGCCAGAAATCAGTATGAACCTTATTATAGCTTATAATTTGAAATTTTGGGACAGAATCCACCACTCAGATAGAAATGCACCGCATCCTTCTCCAATTCATCCTGTCTCTGGCCTCTTACATGCTATAGTGGACTCACATCCCTTAGAATGGGAAGCTTTGGGGATCGGATCAATAAGAGATCTTTTTACAGATTCGGGTCTACTCACGGCTACTCAATTTCATCTTCGGTATCCCTCCTCTCCTCTGATGAACTTCAGATTGAGAACATTTTTAAGATCTTGGGGGTTCGCCACTGACCCTTTGAGACCCCTAACATTATGGGAAAAATGCTGGGAGACTAAGACTCTTACCCCACGGGTATTCTCTTATGCCTACACTGCAATCATACAAGAACCTTTGTACAATAAATCTTTCTATATCAGACACTGGGAAAAAGCTCTGATCTTTGAGGCTCCGGAAAAGGCCTGGAGATCTGCGACCCTACTCACTAAAAGCGCTGTTCATGGTATCACGTACTTTGAACTTTATTTCAAGATTCTGACACAATGGCATTATACTCCCCTGTGCCTTTTCCAGATATCTAAAACAAACTCCCCCTTGTGTTGAAGGGTTGCGGTAAAGTGGCTCTCCCATTCATATGTGGTGGGAGTGCCCAAAGATCCAAAGACTCTGGAATAGAGCATTATACTATTGTACCAAAATAGGAATGATGGAAACTAACCGCCCAGCTGCAGCACTGTTCCATTTATTTTCTAACAAGATGCCCAGACATTTAAAATTCTTATGCATATATATTTTCATGGCTGTCAAACTAAGTATTGCTAGGACATGGCTCCAATCTAGGGGCCCAAGAAGGAGTCAGGTTAGGTCCACTATGGTACAGCTTGAAACAATGGAATGTGCAGTGTTTCCAGCAAATAACAACATCACGATACACTGTATGTGTTGGAAAGCCTAGCGGCAGTGCTTGGAAGGAGGGATCGACAGCTGCTAGTGGGTCTCCTGCGGTCATTTAGTCCTGAAGACATATAGTCCGAGAGTTAAATGAGACATCTATCTGTGTGTAGATAAAACCTTTGTCCCCTCCCCCCCTTTTTTTTTTTTTTTTCTGTACACGAAGACAAGGCTATATTTAATTTCTAATTACCCCCAATATTTTAAAACATCTTATTGCTTTAGAAACATAAATCTAGTATTGGATTGAATTTCATTAGCCGATTACCAAAAAGCTCAGATCATCACTGTCACTTAACATCTATCTTGCACTAGTTACCACCCATCATTCTCCCAAAACTGGTAAAAGCTTTATACACGAAATAAGGGTGTTTGATCTTTATCTTCTTTAAAGGCTTATTGTTATTATTATTATTATTGTATACTTTGATGTGCATGTCAATACAAGACTCCAATGGTAAATAGCAACTGAAGAAGCGTTGCACAACAAACAAACTCAAAAAGAAAAAACTGAGAGGTTTTCTTTTGACTTGGGACTCTAAATACAATATACCAACGATTATTGTTGTTTTTTATTTGAATTTATTATGTGTTCTGTTACAGTTTTCTTCACATTGTGAAATTATGTATCTAATGGTTGTATGTCATATCATTATAAACCTCAATAAAAATTGTTTTAAAAAAAATAAAAAAAATATCTAAATTACAAATTTAAAAAAACCTAACACTAAGAAAAAAATGTAAAAATCTAAATTACAACTAAAAAAAGTCAAATCCTACAAAAAATTTAAAAAAATCTAAGTTTACCAAAAATAATTAACACTAAAATCATGAAAAATAAAAAACACTAAGATTACAAAAAATTAAACAAAATTATCAAAAATAAAAACAATTACACCTAATCTAATAGCCCGATAAAAATAAAAAAAGCCCCCCCCCCAAAATAAAAACACCCCTAGCCTACAATAAACTACCAATAGCCCTTAAAATGGCCTTTTGTAGGGCATTGCCCTAAAGAAATCAGCTCTTTTACCTGTAAAAAAAATACAAAGTCCCCCAATAGTAAAACCCACCACCCAAACAACCCACCAAAATAAAAAACCTAACTCTAAAAATAAACTAACCTACCTATTGCCCCAAAAGGGGCATTTGTATGGGCATTGCCCTTAAAAAGGGCATTTAGCTCTTTTTCTAAGCCCAAAGCCCTAATCTAAAAAAAACGCACCCACATTTTTTTTTTTTTTTTTAAAACTAACACTAACCCCAGAAGATCTACTCACGGCTTCTGAACTCCCGACATCCATCTCCATCCAGGCGGTGAGGTCTTCATTCAGTTCAAAACAGCCAATAGGATTTCAAAAGCTCTCATCATATTGGCTGATTTGAATTTGAAGAATCAAATCAGCCAATAGGAATGCAAGGTACGCCATTTTGAAACAGCTACCTTGCATTCAACTTCAGTGTACGGCGGCGACCATATGAAGAGGATGCTCCGCGCAGGATGTCTTTGGCTTCCAGGATGACTCTGCTCCGTGCCGCCGGGATGAAGCTAGAAGACGCCCCCGGGATGGATGAAGACCTCGCCGCCTGGATAAAGACCTCGCCACCTGGATGGAGATAGATGTTTGGACTTCAGAAACAGTGAGTAGATTTTCTGGGGTTAGTGCAAGATTTTTTTAAAATAAATGTTGGTGGGGTTTTTTTAGATTAGGGCTTAATGCTTTGAAAAAGTGCTAAATGACCTTTAAAGGGCAATGCAAAAGAGCTAAATGCCCTTTTAAGGGCAATGCCCTATATAAAGGTTTTTTTATTTTGGGGGGTTGGTTGGGTGGTGGGTTTTACTGTTGGGTGGACTTTGTATTTTTTTTTACAGGTAAAAGAGAGGATTTCCTTAGAGAAATGCCCTACAAAAGGCCCTTTAAAGGGCTATTGGTAGTTTATTGTAGGCTAGGGGGGGGGGTTATTTTTATAGGGCTATTAGATTAGGGGTAATTGTTTTTATTTTTGATAATTTTGTTTATTTTTTTGTAATCTTAAGTGTTTTTTATTTTTCGTGATTTTAGTGTTAATTATGTTTGGTAAACTTAGATTTTTTAATTTTTCATAGAATTTGGGTTATTTTAGTTGTAATTTAGATTTTTTTTTTTTTTTTTCTTAGTGTTAGGTTTTTTAAATTTGAAGTTTAGATATTTTAATTGGTAGTATTTTTAATTTTATTAGATTAGTTGTTAGGTTAATTTATAGTTTAATGTAAGGTTTATATTTATTTCACAGGTAAGTTTTTATTTATTTTAAGATAGTTATATTGTAATTTTATTTTAAAATTAGGGGGGTGTTAGGTTTAGAGGTTAACAGTTTATTTTAGTGTTTTGCGATGTGGGGGGTGGCGGTTTTGGGGTTAATAGGTTTATTTAGTGCGGAGATGTGGGAGGCCGGAGGTTTAGGGGTTAATAACTACATTTAGTGGCGGTGATGTCAGGGAGCGGCGGAATAGGGGTTAATAACTTTATTATAGTGGCAGCGGTCAGGTGGGGGGGAATAGGGGTTAATATATTTAAATAGTATTGGCAATGTGGGTGGGCGGCAGATTAGGGGTTAATAACTTTATTGAATAGTCGCGATGTGGGTGGGCAGCAGATTAGGGGTAAATGTGTTTGCGATGCGGGAGGGTGGCGGTTTAGGGGTTAATAGGTAGTTTATGGGTGTTAGTATACTTTGTAACACTTTAGTTATGAGTTTTGTAAAACATTTTTGTGGTGCAAAACTCATAACTACTGCTTTTAGATGGTGCTATGGCCCGTGTCGGTATAGACTGTAATGCAAGCATTTGGACCGCACAACATGTAAAACCGGCGCTATGGAAATCCCACGCGAAAACCTCATTTTTTTGAGTGCAGGATTTACGTTGCATTACAGGCGTAAATGCTTGTGGTATAGCTATACCGACACGGCTCCCAATAGCGGCGTTACTGCTTTTATGCTGAAATTGCCATTTTTTTGCATTAAAAGTCGTAACGCAAAACTTTTAATCTAGGTGAAAGTTAACCCCTTAGTGACCACAACACTTTTCTATTTTCTGTCCGTTTGGGACCAAGGCTATTTTTAAATTTCTGCTGTGTTTGTGTTTAGCTGTAATTTTCCTCTTACTCATTTACTGTACCCCCACATATTATATACTGTTTTTCTTGTCATTGAATGGACTTTCTAAAGATACCATTATTTTCATCATATCTTATAATTTACTATAAAAAAATATATAAAATATGATGACAAATTGGAAAAAAACACACTTTTTCTAACTTTGACCCCCAAAATCTGTTACACATCTACAACCACCAAAAAACACCCATGCTAAATAGTTTCTAAATTTTGTCCTGAGTTTAGAAATACCCAATGTTTACATGTTTTTTGCTTTTTCTGCAAGTTATAGGGCAATAAATACAAGTAGCACTTTGCTATTTCAAAACCACTTTTTTTCAAAATTAGCGCTAGTTACATTGGAACACTGATATCTGTCAGAAATTCCTGAATATCCCTTGACATTTATATATTTTTTTTAGAAGACAACCCAAAGTATTGATTTAGGCCCCTTTTGGTATATTTCATGCCACCATTTCACCGCCAAATGCGATCAAATAATTTTTTTTTTTACTTTTCAACAAACTTTAGGTTTCTCTCTGGAAATTATTTACAAACAGCTTGTGCAATTATTGTACAAATGGTTGTAAATGCTTCTCTGGGATCTCCTTTGTTCAGAAATAGCAGACATATATGGCTTTGGCGTTGCTTTTTTGTAATTAGAAGGCAGCTAAATGCCGCTGCGCACCACACTTGTAATATGCCCAGCAGTGACGGGGTTAATTGGGTAGCTTGTAGGGAGCTTGAAGGGTTAATTTTAGCTTTAGTGTAGAGATCAGCTGCCCACCTGACACATCCCACCCCATGATCCCTCTCAAACAGCTCTCATCCCTCCCCCACCCCACAATTTTCCCCATCATCTTAAAGGGACACTGAACACAATTTTTTTCTTTTGTGATTCATATAAAGCAAGCAATTTTAAGCAACTTTCTAATTTACTCCTATTATCAATTTTTCTTCGTTCTCTTGCTTTCTTTATTTGAAAAAGAAGGCATCTAAGCTAAGGACCAGCCAATTTGTGGTTCAGAACCATGGACAGCACTTGTTTATTGGTGCTGTCTAATCAGCAAGGACAACCCAGGTTGTTCACCAAAAATGGGCCGGCATCTAAACTTAAATGCTTGCTTTTCAAATAAAGATACCAAGAGAATAAAGACAATTTGACAATAGGAGTAAATTAGAAAGATGGTTAAAATTGCATGCTCTATCTGAATCATGAAAGAAAAAATTTGGGTACAGTGTCCCTTTAAGTACTGGTAGAAAATCTGCCCGTACTAAAATAAAAGGCTTTTTTTCATTATTTTTTAAAATATATATATATTCTGCTGTGTATAATCTCTCCTTAGCTAAAAACAAGGCTAATAAATTCACAAAGATAGATAAAATATTAAAAAATATTTGATATTAATTGATGCAATGTAACAATTGATGCAATGTAACAATTTAAGCAATAAAACAATTTATTCAATAAAACAATTCATATGAATATAAAACAAATTAATCAGATAGTGAAACTGTGACCGGTCACATATAACAAAAAATATATAAAAAGTCTTAGGAATTCTTAGAAATGTGCGACTGGATATTTAGAACCATATAGGTCTTTTTTCACATTTATGAATGACTTAAGGGTCGTGATTCTTTATGTCTTCCTAAGTAGTAAGATAAACTAAAGGATGCAATCACTGAAATAAATTAAAGGGAGCAATCACTGGTTAATAATTTCTAATGATGCTTGATGCATATAATTGTGTCTGATGTTCCTTTTTCTTTTATACAGTCCTGAACCCTCTAATTTGTAAGTTAAGTGTAATGTTCCAAGTAGGATTTGTATTACGCCGTTCTTTGAAAGAGTGGTATAAACAACATGAATGATTCCTTATAATGTACTGTGTACGTCTACCACACTGCCGGGCTGATACACTTCTGAGTGCTTACCTGTTCTTCTGTGGGCACATTTCAAACCCTCCTCCGGTAGCACAAGTGTCTCTACAACTCGCGGCTAGTCAGTGACATCACACGCAACGTCCGGGACTTTAAACAAAGTAGATCCGTCCGGTACCTTACTCTTCAACTCTGCGCAGAGTGTTTCGTTGTTGAAAGTAGTTCCACTTTGTATCTTCAGCAATCCTCTGATTCCTCAGATCAAACAGACTTGGAAATGTTTTTATTGTATCTTACACTTTGCCATCAACGCGTTTCGCCACTCCTGGTGGCTTTATGAAGATGGTTTTGATGTGATAGATTGCTCCCTTATAAATGTATTAAAAGATTGTGATTGGTCAGAAAAAATGCCTCTTTTTCAACTTTTTCTTTAAGGTGGAATTGGTACATGTCTCTTAAGGTGGAGTCCCCAGTGATCATAGTATTGCACATATCCTTTATAACATGGGTTTAAACATGATTTTCAAAATAATGTTAAAAACAGTAGTAAAACAATTTTAAAAGAATTAGCTAGTAATATTATTAATTTTTGAAGAATTACTGCTAAATTAGAGTGACCTAATAAAATGAATATGTATTCTGCAAATTTAAAAAAACTTCCTGTAAATATGTAGTTATTAAGCAATTTTTTGCTTATGACATTGTTAATTATTGAGAAATTATTTTAGAGTTAAAATGACATAATGATATGAATATGAGGTTATGCAGGTTGACTGTTTGTAAGCAAATCCCTTAAGTGACCTAATGTTATTAATAGGGGACTGATACTAGATAAAGGTCTAAATAATGCATACAGTAAAGATATGTATAAATAAATAAACACATGGATATATATACATATATTTGAGGAATTACAGTGAAGTTGGACCATGGAAACTAGAAAAGGTTGTTTACAATATAATGTTCTTTAAACTAGGAATTTAAGATGCAGATTACTAAAAGGAAAAAACTATTGACAAACTTAGAAACTCTTATGATCAAAGAATTGAAACAAAACACAGAACTTATATTTTTAGATAAATATATCACTAATAAAATAATACCAAGAGGTGTAAGGTTGGAAAAGAAATGTTCCTTTGAACTAAGTGAAGAACATAATATAGAATGGTTTGAAATCTTGGAGAAAGCTTCAGTGGGGTTGATAGAAATCATTAAGAAATCAAGAGTAGCAAGTATAGCTAACTTTAAAACAAAAATAGAAACTATCAAACAAAGAATAGAGATTCACCAAAATAGTGAAATCTTTTTGAATAGACAGAAACAAATTATTGATAGACTTAATGATACGAGTAAAAATATACTGACAGTAAAATGGAGAAAATGAAATAGGGATCAACAAGATTACCAACAACCCATCACTTCCCCTGATACAATAGAAGGGACACAATTAGGAGAGTCAAATAACAGGATAGACATTAATAAAGACATGAAAGTATATACAAATGATACAGAAAGGAAACAGAAAGAAAAAACATTAGTACATCACGAATATGCGCCTAGAAACAATTATTCCAAACAGAGATATAGAGATTGGCATGACAACCAACATCAAAGACAAGACACTCACCACACTAGAAATTATAACTTAAATAATACCTATTCACCAAATTATGCACAAAATTATTCACACAGAAGAGATCACTACCCTATTCAAAGAGAAAAAGAGAGAAATTATTTCTCAGACCAACACAATCATCAAAATTATATTCATAGGAATAGAGATGAACACCATGGTCACTATGATAGACAATATAGACACAATATGATTGAAAGAAAAGAAGAAGATTATAGACATCACAGGGAATATAGACACAATAGGGATAGAAGATATCAAGATTATAATAGGAATACACATTATAATTACAAACCAACACATAGGGAATATTCAACTATACAGTATAATGATTATAATGCACTACATAGGGGTCAAGGGAATCACACAGGACATGCACATCCAACTAATTTTAAAAAGAAGGAGTGGACTATCCCCATTAAGAATAGATTCCAACCATTAGACACACAGAAAGATAATCAAGAAGAACCATGTAATGGAAGTGATTTGGAGAGACCTAGTACCTCTGGGGATTTTATAGGGATAGGTACCCCCCTAGACCAAAGGAAAACACGATCAAAAAGAAATATAGAGGAGTTAGGGGAAACGGAAGGGGAAAGAATTGCTCTGTCCAAAAAGAAACTGAAATAGAACATATTGGTATATTTAATCTCAGCAAGAAGACACTCACGGAACAGGAACAGAAAGTACTAAAACTAGGTTTAACCTTTGCACCCACGTCTAAGTTAAATAAATTTGAAACACCTATCCATATAAAAAAATTGTGAGAAATCTAACCATTAAGAGGCATTTTATAAAAAATCCAATAGAGAGACAAACATTGAAAGGGGCAAACAGTATTAGAGATATAACTCACACACAACTCAAACCCAAGTCTTCATTTTATCCGTATCAGAGCAAAGGAAGTAATTTAGAAGTTTTTGAAAGATCAGTCTTACGTGATCTGGCAAAATTGAAAGTTGATGATAAAAGTAAAATAAAATTCAATATGACAAAAAGAGAGAGAGAAACTCTAAATCATTTACAAAAAGATAAAGACATTACTATTAAACCGGCGGACAAGGGCGGGGGCTTAGTCATCATGGACACGTCCAAATATAAAACTGAAGCCAACCGCCTATTAAAGGATGAGGACACATACAAAAAAGTTAAACCCAATGAAGAAAATAAATAAAAAACTATACGATATTCTAATAAAAGCAAAAGAGAATGAGCTAATTAACATCAAAGAATCGAATTTTATTTACCAAAAACACCCTAAAATGGCAATGCTGTATTTTTTGCCCAAAATTCATAAGACTTTAATAGACCCTCCCGGATGCCCCATAATTTCGGGGATATCTTCCATTTGATCTAATCTTTCTCTATATGTAGACACATAGCTTCAAAGTTATGTACAGAAATTACCATCCTATTTAAAAGACACTACAGAAGTACTAAATCTCCTAAAAAGTATAGAGTGGCAAGATGACTATATCTTAGCAACAAGTGATGTGAGTTCTCTATACACTAATATCCAGCACGATAAAGGTTTAGCCGCGGTAGACTGGTTTCTAAAAAGTGAGAATGAAACACAGTTAAGACAAAAGAATTTTATTTTAGAATGTATCAAATTTATTTTAAAAAACAATGTATTTGCGTTCAATGACAATATTTACATCCAGCAAAGCAAAAAGGGAAACCGGCTAACCATCCGCAAATGAATCCAGAGAAGCGGTGAAGGTAAGATGCAGTAAGGCTTTATTATTTACAGGTACAGACAGGCTAAAATCAAAAAGGTGGGCATGCAGAAAAAATGCACCAAACGGAACAGGTCCGGATGGCTACTAAACAGCAAAAAACATACGCGTTTCGTGAGGGGCTTCCTCACTTGCTCACTGCTTGAAACAGAATGCTGTTCTGCAAGCATATATAGAGGGTCAATTAGGTTAATTAGTAATCTGTTTAATAATTGATACTTGATTCAGTTTTTAACCCTTAAAACTATATATGCTGCATACAGACAGAATGAGTACAGGGATGCAATGTTTGTTTTGAAACAGTGCATTAAAGTGAAAATACACAACTTTAAATTTATGGTTTTCACTAACATAAGAACACTATGTCATTAGGGGTTAAACCTTAATATATGAAAAGAAAAATTTACCCCTAAAATGTGTGTTTACACAAACAAATTGACATCTGATTCAACATTTAGACCAAATGGGACCCTGGAATTTACATTGAAAATCCATCTGACCTCTTTTTTGCTGAGCTGATATTCCCTATCCCCCCCCCCCCCCTTTTAGAGAAGGGTACATGGTCCACAGCCTGAAAAAATGCTAAAGAGGAATCTCCTTGATGTTCAAACTTAAAATGTGATGCTACTGAGGTAAATATCTCTGCATCATTTATATCCCTTATGTGTTCTAGTACCCTATCTCTCAACCTTCTTTTTGTTTTTCCTAGGTACTGTATTTGGCAGCTTTTGCATGTCATGAGGTACACTATATGTGTAGAATTGCAGTTAAGGTTATACCTAATCGTGTATTGTTTTCCAGTGCTATTTGATTGAAAAGTATTTCCTTCAGTAATATGATTACAAGTAATGCACCTATTACCTCTGCATTTAAAGCAACCTAATCTTGTTGGTAACCAAGTACCTTTTTTGATTCCTGGTAAAAAAGAGGGGGATACATTGTTTTGAATACTTTTTGCCTTTCTGGACACACATTTTATTCCATTAGCTATCACTTTTTCCAAGACAGAATCAGTTTGTAAAATTGGTAGGCTTTCTCGTACAATGTCACAAATATTTTTGTACTCCTTGCTATAGGGGGTACTGAACACCACTTTACTAGACATACTCTGTTTATGTGAGGATCTACCCCCTCCCTTTTTATATTGCAGTAATGACTCACGTGGTATACAATCCACGATCTGTTTAGTTTCTGTTAGTAACTGGTTGCTGTAACCCCTATCCTGAAGTCTTTTGGACAAATCCTCACTTTGTTTTTGATATAAAGTTTCACTAGAGCAAATTCTCCTAGCTCTGATAAATTGACCCTTTGGAATGGCTTTTAGTACATGTCGAGGGTGACAGGATCTGAAATTTAAAATAGTATTTCCACTTGTGGGTTTTCTATATAAGTCTGTCACAATTCTGTCACCCTCAACCGATACCACAATATCCAAAAACTCAATCCTCGTAGGGTTCTGACACCCAACAAAACTTAGATTATAAGCATTGCAGTTCAAATATTGAATAAAGTTAGATGCTGATACCTCATCTCCATCCCACACCAGAAGCAGGTCATCAATGTAACGACCAAAGTAAACTATGTGTTCTCTGAAGGGATTACTATCCGCATAGACGTGGAGCAGCTCCCACCATCCCATATAGAGATTGGCATAGGAGGGGGCGAATTTCGCCCCCATAGCTGTTCCACGTCTCTGCAGATAGTAAGACCCCTCAAACAAAAAATAATTATGAGTTAATAAAAACTCCAAACTTAAAACTATGAAATGTTTAAGGTCCTCAGAAAAAACAGACATTCTATCTAAGATATTGGAAATTGACCTTAGACCTGCCTGGTGTGGGATGGAGGTGTACAGTGAGGTCACATCCACTGTAATGAACCTATATGTAGGCTTCCATTTGATAGTTTGTAATGTACTAAGGACCTGTGTAGAGTCCCTTATATAACTTGTCAATTGTGCGACTAGAGGTTGCAAGAAGGTATCAATCAGTTCTGAAATGGGCTCCAAAAGGGAACCTACTCCAGAAATGATAGGTCTACCCGGGGGGTGTGTTGCATTCTTGTGCAATTTAGGCAGAAAATAAAAAATGGGCACATTAGGATTCATAATCAAGAATTGTTCCATTTTTCTTTCTGCTATCACTCCTATCAACTGTCCCTGATATAAAATCTTCTCCAATTTAAGCCTAAACTGCACTGTTGGATTAAAGTCTAATTTCCCATATACCTCTGTGTCTCTCAGTTGTCGTTTTGCCTCAAATAGATAATACTCCCTATCCATGATGACGACATTGCCGCCCTTATCAGATGATTTTATGACGATGTTGTCATTACTCTGGAGGGATTTTAGAGCTTTGTATTGATTACCACTCAAATTATTTTTACCTCTAGTAGAGGGGTCATTTTTTGCGTAATTTTCTATCCTTTGTGCAAGAGATTTCAATTTATTTTCAATTGTTCTCTGAAATACATCAATATTTTTACCTCTCGCATGCACTGGATAGAAAGTGCTTTTGCTGTTTCCAGTCAGTTGGGAACAACTTATTTTATGTGAATCGCTTTCACCTTCACCTTCTTGTATGAGACCAACTAATTCATTAATGACACAGTGGTCATTGAAATCCAAAGGGGTACTTAATGTGGCCTCCTCATTGTTTATCTCTTCTATTCCATCATCTTTATTTTCAATTTCACTATCTACAAAAAAATGTGTCTTTAATACCAACTTTCTGACAAAGCTATTTATATCCAAGATGGTGTCAAATAAGTTGAAATGTGTGGTAGGGGAGAAATTTAAACCCATACTTAGAACCTCCAGCTCAGAGTTACTGAGCTTATATTGTGATAAATTTACCACATTTGTTAAACATATTTTCTGACTTGGGTCCGATTGGTCCTCGTTTGGTATCTCTTTATTTCCTTGCCTTTTTCTACCCCTACTACCTCTCCTTGTTTTTTTCTTTTTTGTCTGGTTCCCTGAGCCTGCTCGTTTTTTGAACGCTCTATAGGGTCTGCAGATGGTATATCAAGGACAGAGACTGTATCTATCTGGTGTATCCCTTCTTCATTAGAATCATTATCAGTAGTGTCTACCTCATACTCTGTTTCTTGAAATCTCACATGTTTTGTGGGCTTGCCCTCATTATTCCTTCTGAAAAAAGGGATCTTTTTATCACTAGAGCTCCTAAATGTGGGCTGAGTCCATCTGTATACTCTATTTGCTTCATAGTCCCTTTTATCACGGGATAATTTGGTCTTTTTAAAGTCCCAAAGTTCTTTTGAGAATTGTATCATATTAGCCTCAAACTTCATATCATACTCCTTATAAAGAGGATCTGCTTGTAAAAGTTGTAGGTCAATCTGTGTAGCCTTGATCAAATTAATTATCTCCAATCTTTCCTGTTTTTTAAATTCAATAAGTAATTCAATAAGGGCAAAGGAACAGTCATCTAGAATCTTATTCCATTTAGAAATAAAAACAGAATCATTCACTGTAAACGATGGAAATTTCCTGATCCTTAGACCTCTTGGTATACGCTGGTATTTTTTGTACAACAGAAAAGTCTTTATGTCCAGGTCCAATTTTATGTCTTTTCTACGTAACTCGTCAATATGAAAAAATAGACTGTCAATTGTGTTTTCATTATCACTGGTGATGCTTTCCACATCCTGATCATATGAGGAAAGAGACGCTTCCAAGTCTCGCAAAACAAAACTTTCCTGTACTTCTGTCATTATCTGCTGCCCATAAAAACAAACCAAAAGTTTTTTTATATATATAAAGCCCCGTACCTTGTAATACTCGTTCTAAATGTCCCAATACTGCAATTATACCTTAGTAATGTGAATCAAGTTTAATTTCCAAAAGGGAGGAGTGTATCTTCAGCACCGCACAATAACCAACACGGGGATCGCCATATACATATGAGCCCAGGCCTTCAGACTGGCCAATATGCCGCCCGTTGAGCTACCGCAAATAGGACACACAGCATGCAGAATCACAACAAAGAAAAGCGGTGCTTACCCTCAGGCTATCTGGCGAATGGCTTTCTTCAGCGACCCTCCAGCGCGTCTTCAGCGTGTGCACACGTAACACTCCTACGGAAGCGGATAGGAGCCAGATCCAGGCGTCCTGGTCCAATGACGTCAGAGAAATCTCCAGCAAAGCAAAAAGGGAAACCGGCTAACCATCCGCAAATGAATCCAGAGAAGCGGTGAAGGTAAGATGCAGTAAGGCTTTATTATTTACAGGTACAGACAGGCTAAAATCAAAAAGGTGGGCATGCAGAAAAAATGCACCAAACGGAACAGGTCCGGATGGCTACTAAACAGAAAAAAACATACGCGTTTCGTGAGGGGCTTCCTCACTTGCTCACTGCTTGAAACAGAATGCTGTTCTGCAAGCATATATAGAGGGTCAATTAGGTTAATTAGTAATCTGTTTAATAATTGATACTTGATTCAGTTTTTAACCCTTAAAACTATATATGCTGCATACAGACAGAATGAGTACAGGGATGCAATGTTTGTTTTGAAACAGTGCATTAAAGTGAAAATACACAACTTTAAATTTATGGTTTTCACTAACATAAGAACACTATGTCATTAGGGGTTAAACCTTAATATATGAAAAGAAAAATTTACCCCTAAAATGACCTATATGGTTCTAAATATCCAGTTGCACATTTCTAAGAAGAATTACTAAGACTTTGTATATATTTTTTGTTATATGTGACCGGTCACAGTTTCACTATCTGATTAATTTGTTTTATATTTATATGAATTATTTTATTGAATAAATTGTTTTATTGCTTAAATTGTTACATTGCATCAATTAATACCAAATATTTTTTAATATTTTATCTATCTTTGTGAATTTATTAGCCTTGTTTTTAGATATGATAGCCCCATAGCAGACATCTAAGACCCCCTATTAATAATTTTCAGTCATCCCCATTGCTGTATAGCGCATTTACACACACATTTTATATCTAACTTGTCTTTCCAACACTGTATATGGGAACAGAGTAGTGTATATGCAGGGGTAGATAGTGTTTACAATGCAAGAGTACAGCGGTTTAGGGGTTAATATGTTTATTATAGTGGCTGCGACGTTGGGGGCGGCAAATTAGGGGTTAACAAGTGTAGGTAGGTTGCAGTGACATTGGGGGCGGGAGATTAGGGGTTAATAAATATAATGTAGGTGTCAGCGATGTTGGGGCAGCAGATTAGGGGTTAATAAGTATAATGTAGGTGTCGGCGATGTCGGAGGTGGCAGATTAGGGGTTAATATATATAATGTAGGTGTCGGCGATGTCGAGGGTGGCAGATTAGGGGTTAATAAGTGTAAGATTAGGGGTGTTTAGACTCGGGTTCATGTTAGGGTGTTAGGTGTAAACATAATTTTTCTTTCCCCATAGGAATCAATGGGGCTGCGTTACGGAGCTTTACGCTGCTTTTTTGCAGGTGTTAGGCTTTTTTTCAGCCGGCTCTCCCCATTGATGTCTATGGGGAAATCATGCATGAGCACATAAAACCAGTTCACCGCAGCTTTCAGCAGTTCTGGTATTGGAGTGCGGTATGGAGCTCAATTTTGCTTTACGCTCACTTCTTGCCTGATAACGCCGGTTTTTTTTTAAACCTGTAATACCAGCGCTGTAGGTAAGTGACAGGTGACTTCCCTGTTTTGATACCCGTCCAGGCATTATCCTTTTGTGGAGCCTGGTTTCGGTTGTGGTGTTGTTGTCCCCCATACCTTGAGACATATGCAGTGCTTTTCCTGCCTGTTTTTAACTCGTTGATTGTAGTCGTACAATTAGTAAATATTTGCTTAATAATAATAACATATTGTTGGAAACGTATATTGTGAATTTGGGGATGTGTTATAGACCGCTACTGAGACATGCATTTTTTTTACTGTCAATTATGACAATGTTAAATACATTTTGGACTTTAAATTAAAAGACGTGCTGAATTCCCTGTCTTTATTTTAGAACTCCTCAGTACTCTAGGCGTTCTAGCTCATCTCATCTGCAGGTGAGCTCTTCTTTGTATTTGTGTGTATATATATATATATATGTGTATATTTTGTATTAATGTTTTTATAGCCTCATTTTTAATAAAGTTGCATTATGCGGAACAACAATTGTGAGTTATGTCCTCACAATTAGTTTAATTCTGATAGGGATAGCGTGGTAATATTTTATTGTTGGTAAAATAGTACATAAGGGATTATTATTGGGAATATTATCATATTATTACAAATATATAATCAAATACTTCAGCAGCACTATTTAGTATTTGCTTTTATTAGCTCCTTAACATACCATGTACTTCGCCAGTCAATAAGGTTTTTTTTTTTATAATAGCCATATTATACCCTCCCCTCTTGTCACCGGAAATAGTGTGGTCTCACCATTGGCAGTTAGACCGCGCTATTAAAGGACCATTACATACAGTAGATTTGCATGAACAAAAAAATACATGATAAAAAAACAAGATAGCACTTCGTCTGAACTTCAAATGAGTAGTTGATTTTTTTTTCTGATAAATTTCAAAGTTATGTCTATTTCCACTCCTCCTGTATCATGTGACAGCCATCAGCCAATCACAAATGCATATACGTATATTCTGGGAATTCTTGCACATGCTCAGTAGGAGCTGGTGACTCAAAAAGTGTAAATATAAAAAGACTGTGCACATTTTGTTAATGGAAGTGAATTGGAAAGTTGTTTAAAATTGCATGCTCTGTATGAATCATGAAAGTTAAATTTTGACTTGAGTGTTCCTCTAATTGCACAGGGTACATCAATGGTCTTTAAGGGATTAAACAAAATAAATACTGAATATTCATGGAACATTTACATTCGTTTTCGTTAAAAGAAAGTAAATGTTCATTTGCTACAGGTTAAAAAGTTAATTATACTTACCTCTAGCATGCTGGAAAGTCACACTAACCCGTTGCAGGAGATGAAATCTCCTTTCCTCCAACCTTAAATTGTGACGTCTTGTCACAATCAATTTTCTTGGAATAAACAGAGCTTCTGCCATCTCTGTATATGGGCCTTGAATATATTTATATAAAGTAATCATGTCACCTCTCAAATGCCTTTTTTTCTAGGGAAAACAGGCCCAGTTTGGCTAGTGGCAGAATTATGCTTTCCTCCCTTGAATCATTGCTTTTTTTAAATACATTGTTTATATATATTTGAAGTGAAGCGCTGAGCTTTACCTAAAACAAGCCACTCTATGTTGACTATCTCCTTCCTAGATAGTTACACTGTGTCAAACATACAATTACAGTGTTTAGAGGGCGCTTAAAGCGTTTAGGTTCACACTCTATTTGGGAAGTAAATTGAGATTAAAGTTTTACTGTACTCTATTCTCGTTAGTAACCTTAAGATATATGTGTATTTTTACACCTTAACAATCACCTGTAAATTTTTACAACAAAGGACAGATGGTTTCCGATAAATAATTTGATCTTATATACAGATTTATTTTCTATGAAAGAATAGAGGAAGAGATTCTATATACCTTTAAAATAAATTTATTGTTATAAGAATTCCCTACACAGTGTCATCTAAATCAAAATTTGCTGTAACACATGGTTTAACATTTTTCCGTCATAAAATTCATAAAAATAGCTACAATCAATATTGCATTTTGGATACAATTTATACAATTGTTATACGATTGTTACATTAGTATCTTTGTTGGTATCAAAAAATATATAAAAAACGGTGGCTAACGAATTGACTCAGATAAAATTATGCTTAAAAATGCTGCATAAAAAAGAAAAAATAATCAGCGCTTTGAAAATAGAATTGAAAATATATGTGACTCCTTGTGAGATATTTAAAAGTGAAAAAAATATATACCTGGGTGATACTCCAAAAATTAAACTTAGAATATGTGCAATCCTTAATTTGAATCTTTTAAGAATCTTTGTGCTTCAGTCGTGTTTTTCTTCAAATCTGTGATTTTAGTGTGTTATTTTAACAGTCCATTTATATCTGGAGCACTTTACATTTTTTTTTCCTTTAAAGTACCCTTTCGAACACTCTTTTTAGGGAGATTTTAATCTTTGTCTCTCAATATACTTCAATAACAACCGCCTTAGGAAACCTTATTGTTTGTGCGAGGTTATATAAGATTGTAATGGTCTCACCTTAAGGACTTCCAGAAACGTTCTCTTTGGTGGTTCTTACCTCTGATTTTGATTAGGCGTTTTCTCAGAGCCTCAGCTCCCTCTGTGACCGGTTGTGTGACGTCACTTACTCCCGGCTTGTTTGTTGTATACTTGCACAAGTACTCTTTACTCTGGTTCTATCAGAACGTCCACAGCTCAGCCGAATGCGGTCTTCGAAAACTCTGCACTTCAATACGATGTACGCAGAGATCAAACTTTCTTTTTTCTTTTTAGCTGTGTCCCGTTCTTCGCGGTTAGAGGTAGCAATACACTACCAAGCTCTTTGGTGCAAATCCACATGTTTCACCCCCTTTAGGGCTTTCTCAAGATCTTTGTTTAATACATGCTAGTATCTTATTAGCCTTTGAAACTGCTGCCCTGCATTGCGCATCCATCTTTAGTTTCTTATCTATAACTACTCCCAAATGCCTTTCCTCCTCTGTTTGGCTAAGTCTTGTCCCATTTAAATAAAACGTTGCCTGCTTATTTTTACTTCCAAAATCTAGAACCTTGCATTTTCCTGTATTAAATCTCATTTTCCATTTACCTGCCCATACTTCTAATTTTTGCAGAATCCTTTGTATCGAAAGTTCATCCTGCTCTGACCTAATGACCTTACTTAACTAAGTATCATCTGCAAAAATAGAGATGTCGCTATTTAATCCTTCCTTCAAGTCATTAATAAAAATATTAAAAAGAACAGGGCCAAGTACTGATCCCTGGGGGACTCCACTGATTACCTTTGTCCAATCTGAGTATGATCTATTCACTACTACGTGTTGCTTCCTATCTTTTATCCAGTTATTTATCCATAAAATAACATTTTCAGCTATTCCCAGTCCCTTAATTTTGTGCATTAATCTCTCATGTGGCACTGTATCAAATGCCTTTGCAAAGTCTAAGTTTATCACATCAACTGATTACTCTTTATCTATATTTTTACTTACTTCCTTGTAGAATCTAATTAGATTAGTTTGACATGATCTATTTCTCATAAAACCATGCTGATTTGAACTCATAATCTTGTTTACACGAATATGCTCATCAATATAATCCCTTCAAATATCTTCCCCACTATTGATGTCAGACTAACTGGTCTATAGCTTCCTAGATCATCCCTGCTTCCCTTTTTGAAGAGTGGCACAACATCAGTTTACACCAATCCTGGGGTACTATGCCTGAGGATAATGAATCTTGAAAAACTAAGAGTAGTGGTTTGTCTATAACAGTACTAAGTTCCCGTAACACCCTTGGGTGTATTCCATCTGGGCCTGGAGTTTTATTTACCTTAATATTATCAAGTTTTTTTTCTGCATCTAGTAACTTGGTAAGTTAAAAAAAAAGCACAGATCTTAGTGTGTTTAACTTTCACAAGAATAAATCTAGCTCCAAACAGAGCTGAATGGAATGAGCGGCTACTTCTTCTGTATTCATATGCTAACGAAACATTTGAATGCAGACCCCTACTTTACAAGATTGTCTTGTGTTGTTGCTTGTCTTTTGAAGACAACATTTAGCCCATTGAACAGGTAATTAAATATAAGGGTCATTCATAGATATTCATTATTCTTTTCAAACACTTTACTTTTTAATTATATCTGTGGTATATTTAAGATATTACCTGATAGCTTTGCCATAGGCTGAATATACCAGTCTATATGAACTGAAAGATTACTGCTAACCAAACTAGTTCCTGAAATGATCGCTTTTCACCAAAGATTTAATGGATTTGGGTTATATGAAGTTGAATTCTTTACCAGTTATAATATCATGTTCCTTAACTCGAAAAACCATATTACGTAACTCCAATTCATACTAATGAGTAGGGTTAATACTTAATTTAACATAGGTGCTTCTTGCTTCCAAAATTGGGCTCTTATCAAAAATCTTATTTAAGTCCTCACTAATCAAATGATTAAATATGTACCAATATTAATCTTGTGCACTAAACTGGTCCTATAATCCCATAACCTCTTTTCTGTAATAAAGCAGAACCACATCACAACTCTGTCCATGATAAATCCTAATTGATATTGACCCATTTTCAGCACAAACGCATTACTCTAATCCCCGTTATACCTATAAGCCATCTACCCCTAACTACAATTAGTACTCGCTTATAACAAAGGACCTCCTGTGCACAACCTCTAACTGCAATACTCCCAACACCCAGGGTTTCATTAGTGCCTAAGCACTCAACACCTAAGAACCCACTAGCACCTTTCAACTGTTCACTTCCAAACAATACAAACCCTACATAAAAACACAAGTAGATCTACAAAATGTCCTACAGTAATCCCCAGTTCTAACATGGTCTCCAACCTTTTTCCACCAGTAGCAACAGCTGTTCCTTGGAGCTCACTTCCCTGCCATTGGCCAGGGCTTAGTTCAGGGTTTCCTTTTATTTATCTAATCTTTTATGCAGTTCTGAACCACTAAATACATAACTCTGTTAAAGGGACAGTCTACTCCAAAATT
This sequence comes from Bombina bombina, assembly GCF_027579735.1. Lineage (NCBI taxonomy): Eukaryota > Metazoa > Chordata > Amphibia > Anura > Bombinatoridae > Bombina > Bombina bombina. The sequence continues at coordinate 1,272,105,260 of NC_069500.1, forward strand.
TGTATTGTTTAAAAAGATAGATAATCCCTTTATTACCCATTCCCTAGTTTTGCATAACCAACACAGTTATAGTAATATACTTTTTACCTCTGTGATTAACTTGTATCTAAGCCTTTACAGACTTCCCCCTTATTTCAGTTCTTTTGACAGACTTTCATTGTAGACAATCAATGATGACTCATAAATAACTCCACGGGAGTGAGTATAATGTTATCTATATGGCAAACATGAACTAGTACTTTCTAGTTTTGAAAAACTGTCAAAATGCACTTGAGATAAGAGGGAGCCTTCAAGGGCTTATAAATTAGCATATGAGCCTACCTAGGTTTCGCTTTCAACAAAGAATACTAAGAGAAGAAAGCAAATTTGATGATAAAACATAATTTATGTAAGAACTTACCTGATAAATTCATTTCTTTCATATTAACAAGAGTCCATGAGCTAGTGACGTATGGGATATACATTCCTACCAGGAGGGGCAAAGTTTCCCAAACCTTAAAATGCCTATAAATACACCCCTCACCACACCCACAAATCAGTTTAACGAATAGCCAAGAAGTGGGGTGATAAGAAAAAAAGTGCGAAGCATATAAAATAAGGAATTGGAATAATTGTGCTTTATACAAAAAAATCATAACCACCACAAAAAAGGGTGGGCCTCATGGACTCTTGTTAATATGAAAGAAATGAATTTATCAGGTAAGTTCTTACATAAATGATGTTTTCTTTCATGTAATTAACAAGAGTCCATGAGCTAGTGACGTATGGGATAATGACTACCCAAGATGTGGATCTTTCCACACAAGAGTCACTAGAGAGGGAGGGATAAAATAAAGACAGCCAATTCCTGCTGAAAATAATCCACACCCAAAATAAAGTTTAACAAAAAACATAAGCAGAAGATTCAAACTGAAACCGCTGCCTGAAGAACTTTTCTACCAAAAACTGCTTCAGAAGAAGAAAACACATCAAAATGGTAGAATTTAGTAAAAGTATGCAAAGAGGACCAAGTTGCTGCTTTGCAGATCTGGTCAACCGAAGCTTCATTCCTAAACGCCCAGGAAGTAGATACTGACCTAGTAGAATGAGCTGTAATTCTCTGAGGCGGAATTTTACCCGACTCAACATAGGCAAGAAGAATTAAAGATTTCAACCAAGATGCCAAAGAAATGGCAGAAGCTTTCTGGCCTTTCCTAGAACCGGAAAAGATAACAAATAGACTAGAAGTCTTACAGAAAGATTTCGTAGCTTCAACATAATATTTCAAAGCTCTAACAACATCCAAAGAATGCAATGATTTCTCCTTAGAATTCTTAGGATTAGGACATAATGAAGGAACCACAATTTCTCTACTAATGTTGTTGGAATTCACAACTTTAGGTAAAAATTCAAAAGAAGTTCGCAACACCGCCTTATCCTGATGAAAAATCAGAAAAGGAGACTCACACGAAAGAGCAGATAATTCAGAAACTCTTCTAGCAGAAGAGATGGCCAAAAGGAACAAAACTTTCCAAGAAAGTAATTTAATGTCCAATGAATGCATAGGTTCAAACGGAGGAGCTTGAAGAGCTCCCAGAACCAAATTCAAACTCCAAGGAGGAGAAATTGACTTAATGACAGGTTTTATACGAACCAAAGCTTGTACAAAACAATGAATATCAGGAAGAATAGCAATCTTTCTGTGAAAAAGAATAGAAAGAGCGGAGATTTGTCCTTTCAAAGAACTTGCGGACAAACCCTTATCTAAACCATCCTGAAGAAACTGTAAAATTCTCGGTATTCTAAAAGAATGCCAAGAAAAATGATGAGAAAGACACCAAGAAATATAAGTCTTCCAGACTCTATAATATATCTCTCGAGATACAGATTTACGAGCCTGTAACATAGTATTAATCACGGAGTCAGAGAAACCTCTATGACCAAGAATCAAGCGTTCAATCTCCATACCTTTAAATTTAAGGATTTCAGATCCGGATGGAAAAAAGGACCTTGTGACAGAAGGTCTGGTCTTAACGGAAGAGTCCATGGTTGGCAAGATGCCATCCGGACAAGATCCGCATACCAAAACCTGTGAGGCCATGCCGGAGCTATTAGCAGAACAAACGAGCATTCCCTCAGAATCTTGGAGATTACTCTTGGAAGAAGAACTAGAGGCGGAAAGATATAGGCAGGATGATACTTCCAAGGAAGTGATAATGCATCCACTGCCTCCGCCTGAGGATCCCGGGATCTGGACAGATACCTGGGAAGTTTCTTGTTTAGATGAGAGGCCATCAGATCTATCTCTGGGAGCCCCCACATTTGAACAATCTGAAGAAATACCTCTGGGTGAAGAGACCATTCGCCCGGATGCAACGTTTGGCGACTGAGATAATCCGCTTCCCAATTGTCTACACCTGGGATATGAACCGCAGAGATTAGACAGGAGCTGGATTCTGCCCAAACCAAAATTCGAGATACTTCTTTCATAGCCAGAGGACTGTGAGTCCCTCCTTGATGATTGATGTATGCCACAGTTGTGACATTGTCTGTCTGAAAACAAATGAACGATTCTCTCTTCAGAAGAGGCCAAAACTGAAGAGCTCTGAAAACTGCACGGAGTTCCAAGATATTGATCGGTAATCTCACCTCCTGAGATTCCCAAACTCCTTGTGCCGTCAGAGATCCCCACACAGCTCCCCAACCTGTGAGACTTGCATCTGTTGAAATTACAGTCCAGGTCGGAAGAACAAAAGAAGCCCCCTGAATTAAACGAAGGTGATCTGTCCACCACGTTAGAGAGTGCCGAACAATCGGTTTTAAAGATATTAATTGATATATCTTCGTGTAATCCCTGCACCATTGGTTCAGCATACAGAGCTGAAGAGGTCGCATGTGAAAACGAGCAAAGGGGATCGCGTCCGATGCAGCAGTCATAAGACCTAGAATTTCCATGCATAAGGCTACCGAAGGGAATGATTGAGACTGAAGGTTTCGACAGGCTGTAATCAATTTTAGACGTCTCTTGTCTGTTAAAGACAGAGTCATGGACACTGAATCTATCTGGAAACCCAGAAAGGTTACCCTTGTTTGAGGAATCAAAGAACTTTTTGGTAAATTGATCCTCCAACCATGATCTTGAAGAAACAACACAAGTCGATTCGTATGAGACTCTGCTAAATGTAAAGACTGAGCAAGTACCAAGATATCGTCCAAATAAGGAAATACCACAATACCCTGTTCTCTGATTACAGACAGAAGGGCACCGAGAATCTTTGTGAAAATTCTTGGAGCTGTAGCAAGGCCAAACGGTAGAGCCACAAATTGGTAATGCTTGTCTAGAAAAGAGAATCTCAGGAACTGATAATGATCTGGATGAATCGGAATATGCAGATATGCATCCTGTAAATCTATTGTGGACATATAATTCCCTTGCTGAACAAAAGGCAATATAGTCCTTACAGTTACCATCTTGAACGTTGGTATCCTTACATAACGATTCAATATTTTTAGATCCAGAACTGGTCTGAAGGAATTCTCCTTCTTTGGTACAATGAAGAGATTTGAATAAAACCCCATCCCCTGTTCCGGAACTGGAACTGGCATAATTACTCCAGCCAACTCTAGATCTGAAACACAATTCAGAAATGCTTGAGCTTTCACTGGATTTACTGGGACATGGGAAAGAAAAAATCTCTTTGCAGGAGGTCTCATCTTGAAACCAATTCTGTACCCTTCTGAAACAATGTTCTGAATCCAAAGATTGTGAACAGAATTGATCCAAATTTCTTTGAAAAAACGTAACCTGCCCCCTACCAGCTGAACTGGAATGAGGGCCGTACCTTCATGTGAACTTAGAAGCAGGCTTTGCCTTTCTAGCAGGCTTGGATTTATTCCAGACTGGAGATGGTTTCCAAACTGAAACTGCTCCTGAGGACGAAGGATCAGGCTTTTGTTCTTTGTTGAAACGAAAGGAACGAAAACGATTGTTAGCCCTGTTTTTACCTTTAGACTTTTTATCCTGTGGTAAAAAAGTTCCTTTCCCACCAGTAACAGTTGAAATAATAGAATCCAACTGAGAACCAAATAATTTGTTTCCCTGGAAAGAAATGGAAAGTAGAGTTGATTTAGAAGCCATATCAGCATTCCAGGTCTTAAGCCATAAAGCTCTTCTGGCTAAGATAGCCAGAGACATAAACCTAACATCAACTCTAATAATATCAAAAATGGCATCACAGATGAAATTATTAGCATGCTGGAGAAGAATAATAATATCATGAGAATCACGATTTGTTACTTGTTGCGCTAGAGTTTCCAACCAAAAAGTTGAAGCTGCAGCAACATCAGCCAATGATATAGCAGGTCTAAGAAGATTACCTGAACATAGATAAGCTTTTCTTAGAAAAGATTCAATTTTTCTATCTAAAGGATCCTTAAACGAGGTACCATCTGACGTAGGAATGGTAGTACGTTTAGCAAGGGTAGAAATAGCCCCATCAACTTTAGGGATTTTGTCCCAAAATTCTAACCTGTCAGGCGGAACAGGATATAATTGCTTAAAACGTTTAGAAGGAGTAAATGAATTACCCAATTTATCCCATTCCTTAGAAATTACTGCAGAAATAGCATTAGGAACAGGAAAGACTTCTGGAATAACCGCAGGAGCTTTAAAAACCTTATCCAAACGTATAGAATTAGTATCAAGAGGACTAGAATCCTCTATTTCTAAAGCAATTAGTACTTCTTTAAGTAAAGAGCGAATAAATTCCATCTTAAATAAATATGAAGATTTATCAGCATCAATCTCTGAGATAGAATCCTCTGAACCAGAAGAGTCCAAAGAATCAGAATGATGGTGTTCATTTAAAAATTCATCTGTAGAGAGAGAAGATTAAAAAGACTTTTTACGTTTACTAGAAGGAGAAATAACAGACAAAGCCTTCTTTATGGATTCAGAAACAAAATCTCTTATGTTATCAGGAACATTCTGCACCTTAGATGTTGAGGGAACTGCAACAGGCAATGGTACATCACTAAAGGAAATATTATCTGCTTTAACAAGTTTGTCATGACAATTAGTACAAACAACAGCTGGAGGAATAGCTACCAAAAGTTTACAGCAGATACACTTAGCTTTGGTAGATCCAGCAGGCAGTGGTTTTCCTGTAGTATCTTCTGGCTCAGATGCAACGTGAGACATCTTGCAATATGTAAGAGAAAAAACAACATATAAAGCAAAATAGATCAAATTCCTTATAAGACAGTTTCAGGAATGGGAAAAAAATGCCAAACATCAAGCTTCTAGCAACCAGAAGCAAATGAAAAATGAGACTGAAATAATGTGGAGACAAAAGCGACGCCCATATTTTTTGGCGCCAAATAAGACGCCCACATTATTTGGCGCCTAAATGCTTTTGGCGCCAAAAATGACGCCACATCCGGAACGCCGACATTTTTGGCGCAAAATAACGTCAAAAATGACGCAACTTCCGGCGACACGTATGACGCCGGAAACGGAAAATAATTTTTGCGCCAAAAAAGTCCGCGCCAAGAATGACGCAATAAAATGAAGCATTTTCAGCCCCCGCGAGCCTAACAGCCCACAGGGAAAAAAGTCAAATTTTTGAGGTAAGAAAAAATATGATAATTTAAAGCATAATCCCAAATATGAAACTGACTGTCTGGAAATAAGGAAAGTTGAACATTCTGAGTCAAGGCAAATAAATGTTTGAATACATATATTTAGAACTTTATAAATAAAGTGCCCAACCATAGCTTTAGAGTGTCACAGAAAATAAGACTTACTTACCCCAGGACACTCATCTACATGTTTGTAGAAAGCCAAACCAGTACTGAAACGAGAATCAGTAGAGGAAATGGTAAATATAAGAGTATATCGTCGATCTGAAAAGGGAGGTAAGAGATGAATCTCTACGACCGATAACAGAGAACCTTATGAAATAGATCCCGTAGAAGGAGATCACTGCATTCAATAGGCAATACTCTCTTCACATCCCTCTGACATTCACTGCACGCTGAGAGGAAAACCGGGCTCCAACTTGCTGCGGAGCGCATATCAACGTAGAATCTAGCACAAACTTACTTCACCACCTCCCTTGGAGGCAAAGTTTGTAAAACTGATTTGTGGGTGTGGTGAGGGGTGTATTTATAGGCATTTTAAGGTTTGGGAAACTTTGCCCCTCCTGGTAGGAATGTATATCCCATACGTCACTAGCTCATGGACTCTTGTTAATTACATGAAAGAAAAGTAAATTAGATAGTTGTTTAAAATTGCATGCCCTATCTGAATCATGAAAGTTTAATTTTGACTAGACTGTCCCTTTAAAATTTCAAGACTGCAGCAATATGATTCCTCCTAAGAGTATATTACCTTTTTCTTCCACCATAGTATCTAAATCAGCCTCCACATGCATTTACTTCTATGATGGGCATCTGAGACTTTCAAAAAGAAAGACAGAATAGTCTTCAAGGTTAATCAAGCTAGTGAAAGACAGAGACACTTCCAACTCTGTACCTGGAGGATCATTGTTAAAAAATAAATCCTTAACACACTTTGCGTGCATCCCTAGATCACTAATATCCTGTTTCCTAGGTATGTTTTAATCTTAGGAGAGGTTAATTTAATTCCATTTTAATTTTACTGCTGCATTTGATATCACTTTATGAGACATTGTTCTTTTCATTTTTACATTGGACTGTGCATGCTCTCTTCCTTGGCCAGCTAGTTACACCATTTCGTATGCCAATTTGTCCAGTTTCTTTCATGGGTAATTCATTTGTGAGTTATTTTACAAACTTGTGAATGTCTTTTTTTGCAAATTGTCAGTTGCTGAAACTAGGAGGGCTATTTAGTTTTGCTAAAATTAGTTGATCCATGAGAGAAGAGTTGTATCTTGTTAGAAGATCTAGCAATAAATGTGACTTCTTATCGTCCTGACTTTGGCTCCATACTCTGAATCCCAGATACTAGTAATAAAATATTAGGAGATACTGTTTCTATGTGCCTCCTCTGTGCATACGAATACCAATATCTCAAAATATAAAGTGAATATTGCACTGTTTTCCTCTTATCCTACATGTTTTGCTACATAGAAAAGTTAAAAACCTTCGTTTTTTAAAAATTTAACTTAGATATCTCATTTAAACTTCAAAAAACAACAACACAACGGTTGTGACTTCTTATGATGTCCCATCACGTAGCAAGTTTGTTTACATTTCTTCATTTTTTGGAACCAGGTTCATTCATATCTTTTTTACCACACCAATTTTAGTCAACATGGTCGCATATAGTAACCTGCCTTTTCCCAACATCACCATAATTTAAAGGGACAGTCAAGTCTAGAAAAAACTTTCATGTTTCAAATAGGGCATGTAATTTTAAGCAACTTTCCAATTTACTTTTATCACCAATTTTGCTTTGTTCTCTTGGTATTCTTAGTTGAAAGCTAAACCTAGGAAGAATCGTATGATAATTTCTAAGCCTTTGAAGGCCGACTCTTGTCACATGGTTTTTATTTGCTTTTCACAACAGGGGAGAGCTAGTTCATGGTAACAATATCACCCACGGATCAGCTCCATTTTGGGAACACTGCTATTAAGCACTTTTTATAATAGACTTTTTAGTTATATATGCTGCTAATAATTCTGTTTAGTTACATATGCTGCTAATAATTCTGTTTAGAATTTTAGAATTTTAGATAGCCACTCAATTATAATTTAATCAGATTTAAATTGCAGATTTTATTATTGTAGATTTTATATATGCATTCAGATTAACTCATCGCACATTCTTGAGGTCATATACACTGTGTGCAGAATTATTAGGCAAATGAGTATTTTGACCACATCATCCTCTTTATGCATGTTGTCTTACTCCAAGCTGTATAGGCTCGAAAGCCTACTACCAATTAAGCATATTAGGTGATGTGCATCTCTGTAATGAGAAGGGGTGTGGTCTAATGACATCAACACCCTATATCAGGTGTGCATAATTATTAGGCAACTTCCTTTCCTTTGGCAAAATGGGTCAAAAGAAGGACTTGACAGGCTCAGAAAAGTCAAAAATAGTGAGATATCTTGCAGAGGGATGCAGCACTCTTAAAATTGCAAAGCTTCTGAAGCGTGATCATCGAACAATCAAGCGTTTCATTCAAAATAGTCAACAGGGTCGCAAGAAGCGTGTGGAAAAACCAAGGCGCAAAATAACTGCCCATGAACTGAGAAAAGTCAAGCATGCAGCTGCCAAGATGCCACTTGCCACCAGTTTGGCCATATTTCAGAGCTGCAACATCACTGGAGTGCCCAAAAGCACAAGGTGTGCAATACTCAGAGACATGGCCAAGGTAAGAAAGGCTGAAAGACGACCACCACTGAACAAGACACACAAGCTGAAATGTCAAGACTGGGCCAAGAAATATCTCAAGACTGATTTTTCTAAGGTTTTATGGACTGATGAAATGAGAGTGAGTCTTGATGGGCCAGATGGATGGGCCCGTGGCTGGATTGGTAAAGGGCAGAGAGCTCCAGTCCGACTCAGACGCCAGCAAGGTGGAGGTGGAGTACTGGTTTGGGCTCGTATCATCAAAGATGAGCTTGTGGGGCCTTTTCGGGTTGAGGATGGAGTCAAGCTCAATTCCCAGTCCTACTGCCAGTTTCTGGAAGACACCTTCTTCAAGCAGTGGTACAGGAAGAAGTCTGCATCCTTCAAGAAAAACATGATTTTCATGCAGGACAATGCTCCATCACACGCGTCCAAGTACTCCACAGCGTGGCTGGCAAGAAAGGGTATAAAAGAAGAAAATCTAATGACATGGCCTCCTTGTTCACCTGATCTGAACCCCATTGAGAACCTGTAGTCCATCATCAATTGTGAGATTTACAAGGAGGGAAAACAGTACACCTCTCTGAACAGTGTCTGGGAGGCTGTGGTTGCTGCTGCACGCAATGTTGATGGTGAACAGATCAAAACACTGACAGAATCCATGGATGGCAGGCTTTTGAGTGTCCTTGCAAAGAAAGGTGGCTATATTGGTCACTGATTTGTTTTTGTTTTGTTTTTGAATGTCAGAAATGTATATTTGTGAATGTTGAGATGTTATATTGGTTTCACTGGTAAAAATAAATAATTGAAATGGGTATATATTTGTTTTTTGTTAAGTTGCCTAATAATTATGCACAGTAATAGTCACCTGCACACACAGTTATCCCCCTAAAATAGCTATAACTAAAAACAAACTAAAAACTACTTCCAAAACTATTCAGCTTTGATATTAATGAGTTTTTTGGGTTCATTGAGAACATGGTTGTTGTTCAATAATAAAATTAATCCTCAAAAATACAACTTGCCTAATAATTCTGCACTCCCTGTAGATTGTTATATATATATATATTTTTTACTGATGCCGGCATCTTTTTCTAGGAGTCATTTGTTAGAATCAATTTTAATATGCATTTAACATTGTTATAATAAATATTTATTTATTTGAACACATATATCCAATCAATTTTTTTTGGCAACTTAGATACGCTATTTTAAATTAATTGGATCTTTTTAACATTACTCTATATATTTTTATCATCTACCTTTTTTACATATATCAACATATTTTTATCCACATTTTTTCCACTTTTTATCCATACTACTGATGTACTATCTCATATGAGTTTTTATCAGATATTTTGGCTCTCAGCTATTCGTTAGCGCTATCCCTCTCCCACACTTTCTTCTGAACTAAGAGTGCACTTTATGAGGTTAGCACACTCTATTTTGGGATTAGCTAGGAGAGCAAAAGTGTAGTATCCCTAATCACACTCTACATTCATAGTTTGTATTTAACCTCAGATTAGGAGATACACTTATTTTTTATCATTTAAGATAATATTTTTTGTATTTCTTCACTTTATCACGCAATTATTCACAGTATTGTCATATACACTTATTCATTTGTATATACACATTATATTTTTTCTTTAAAGTATTTATTATCATTAATTTTATTAATATTTGTTACACATTAATTTTAATTGTCACACTAGATATTTCACATCACACAATATTTTTAGTAATAAGAAAGTTTATTCCTTCCAATTAATCCATTCTTTTGGATTTATATAATAAGTTCTATATTAAGATATATACACACAAAAATGGACATATTCTCTCATAGAGATAAGATCCTCAATGAGATTGCTAGGAATGATAATACAGACATCGAATATAATAATGAAGGGAATGATATGGAAAACATCCATATAGATTTGGAAAACACTCTCTCCAAAGAAATAAAACATACTTTGGAAATTAAATATATGCAATATTATTTAGATTCAAATATGGTGCCAAGAGGTCTCAGATTAAAAAAAGATTGTACATTCACACTACCAGAACAATTAAAAACAGAATGGTTTGAAGTATTAGAAAATGCCTCTTTAAACCTTATGAAAATTGTAGTTAAAGCGAGAAATATACAACTTTCAGATGTAAAAAAAGACATTGAAACTATAAAAAATAAAATGAATAGCATAGAACACAATGAGGAACACAAGAATACACAAATTGAAATAATAAGGAGAATCTCTGAACTTAAAAGTAACATTACCTTACAGAAAAATTCTAAATTCCAAAGAGATACAACAGATTATAAGACAAATGAAGATAACAGTAATAGCAATTCCAAACAAATTACTGTAGAAAGGAATATGGAGGAAATTAATATTGATAACCCTACCACAGATAACTCTAGAAGAGAAATAGCACATTTATTTAGCAAAAAGAAAAATATGAATAAAGACAAAGAAAATGCACCCAATTTTACAAATAATAAGCACAAAACTAATTTTCAGAATCATAAAAGAATTGAAGAAGTGAATAAACAGTTTAATAAGAGAAAAGAAAATCATAACAATAATGACAATGAATATCAGAACATAGACTCTGAAAACTGGCCAAAAACACCAATCAGAAATACAAATAATAGTTGGTATACAAGAAGAGAGCAATATATACCACAAAGGAGAGGATATAATCAATATAATAATGAGAGAGGTTATGGTAACACATATAACCAAAGAAATTACCAAAATTGGTACCCCAATAGTCATCAAAACTGGCACCAACACAGATATCAAAATAGACAACAGAATCATGAAAACTCAGATAAAGAATATTACAGTCATCAACGCAATTATTACAATAACAGGTACAATGATAATGGACACAATAATAGACAAAATGACAACGGATTCAGAAATCAATCAAACCATTCATATAATACGTATAGAGAACACCCCAAACACTCCTATAACGAACAGCAAAACTGGAGAATACCCCTACAAAATAGATATACACCACTACAAGCACAACAGAGCCCCGCGAGAACCCATCAATCTAGGAAACAACTAAATTCAAACATACAAGAAGATAACACACAGACAAAACATTTTTTAGAGGATGCCCCCGCAAAAGCGGGGCCCTCAAGAGATTATCCAGGAGCTATAACATCACAAAGAAACACACAAGGAAAAAGAAGATTAGAGGTAGAAGAGGGAGAGGAACCTCTAAACAAATCACAAAAGATATAGAAAGCAAAAAGACAGTTGGAATATTTAATTTAAGTAAGGTGATTTTAACTAAAGAACAAGAGAAAGTATTAGGAAAAGGCCTCACATTTGCACCATCATGCAGACTTAATAAATTTGAGACCCTAATTAATATCAACCAGTACATCAGAAAACTCACATTAAAAAGATACTTTCTAAAAAATCCCATACAACATAGAGACACACAAAACAGTTATATCCATACAGACCTGAAGGCGAAATCCGATTTCTTTCCCATACAGGAGAAAAGTGAATACATAAAACTATTTGAGGAGAACATCAAGAAAGATTTAGAAACACTCGATCAAAGTAAACCTTTTAAAAATAATATGAGCAAAAAAGAGAATGAAACACTTAAGGAATTACAAAATAACACTGATATAGTAGTGAAACCAGCAGATAAGGGTGGGGGGATTGTCTTAATGGACACAAACTATTATATTCAAGAAGCAAATAGGATCCTGCAAGATAAGACTACTTACACCAAACTTAAGCAGAATCCATTAAAGCAACAGGAATTAAAATTAGGAACATTACTCAAAGAGGCTAAGAAAGAGGGTATAATTAATGAATCAGAATTTAACTTTTTAAATACAACATATCCTAAGACCCCCACTTTTTATTTTCTACCGAAGATCCACAAAGACCTTGAAAATCATCCTGGCCGCCCCATAATCTCTGGGATAGGTTCCCTTACATCAGGCGTATCCCAGTATGTAGATTTTTTTCTACAAAAATATGTGATAACATTACCAGCATATTTAAGAGATTCTACGCATTTTCTAAATAAAATAAAAAATCTAGAATGGCAAGAAAATTACATTATGGCAACATGTGATGTCAATTCTTTGTATACTAACATATCACACCATATGGGAAAAGAGGCTATCAAATCATTTTTAGACAAAGATATAGATCTATCTGGGCCTCAAAATAAATTTATTTTGGATTGCATTGGTTTTATCCTACAAAATAACAGTTTTTTATTCAATAATGAGCTATTTCTCCAGACCAAGGGAACTGCAATGGGCACAAGGTCACCCCCAGTTATGCTAATTTGTTTATGGGCCACTTTGAAGATAATTATATTTACAATGGCCACTGGGAGGCGAACCTTGTGCTCTATTGCTATCACACCTTACAAATTCAAGCAAAATAAATTTACACAAAACCTGTTTATAGTAGGAATTGATACTCAGGTTTAGGAATGTCTCAGAATCCTTAACTGCAAGCAACTGGAAGTTTACAGGTAAGGAATCTGAGTTTAATATATGCCAAGATTCACTAGTGATAGACAGACACTGAAGTCTGTATCACTGTGCAAAGGCGAGGAGGGAATGGTAGAAATCTCAGGCAATAAATGAGAGGAGTTACTGCAGCTTAAATATGAGTGTAATATTTACAGCGATCTTGAGCAGAAATAAATGTCAGCAATAAAGAAGTATACGACCTGAGGATGGTGTTAGGATAAACCGACAACTGTTAGATGTATATCCAGCTTAGGTTACCCCTGCTCTGAGGATGTGTGAGAGCGGGTACGAATGCGGCCGTAGCTGATGACGTGGCAGCGTGTGCTGACAGCCTGTGTGAGTAGGAAGGCAGTGAGAGCTGACAGGTTGAGCACGCAGCTTAGCAGCGAGTTAGGAGATTGAGCAAGGCTTCAGAGGAGTGAAGTTTGGAAGAGCAGCTGACTTCCTGTAAGGTGAGAACCGGATTGGTTCACTGAGACTCTGAGACGTCAGAGACAGGAAGAATAATCCAGCAAAGTGACAATGAAACTGTGGGGTTTTATAGGGAGGCAAGAGGAAATTTAAAGGAACAGCAACAAGAGGCAGATAGGATCTGACAATTGCAGATTCATAGATGATATTTTTATTGTGTGGCGTGGGGACGTTGAATTATTAAACATATTTTTAACAGATCTTAATAGTAACAACTTAGGAATATCCTTCTATCATGAATACAGTTGTAGGAAACTTAATTTTTTAGATATTGCAATAGAAATTAATGATAATCAAATACACACTAAAACCTACTTTAAAGCTATTGACGCTAATAATTATATACATTCATCCAGCTGCCATTTAAATCAATGGAAACACAATATCCCAAAAAGTCAGTACATGAGAGTAAAGAAAAATTGCTCATCTCTAGAAAGCTATCAGTCACAATCCCAAATATTAACAACCAGATTTATAGAAAAAGGTTACGATAGCAACAAAATAGGCAAAATACAACAAGAGGTTGCTAAAATTGATAGAAATACCCTATTATTACCAAAAAAGAAATCAATTACAAAAAATTCCAATGAATTGTTTGTGCCTTTCATCACTGAGTTCAGCTCAGAACACTATGAAGTCAAAAAAATTCTGAGAAAACATTGGCATCTAATTAAACAGGACCATATACTAGGGAATCAAGTAAAAAAACAACCTGACATAATTTTTAAAAAAGCTAGAAACCTAAAGAGTTTATTATCCCCCAGTGAATATAAAGAAAAAAAACATCATTCTACATATAAAGATATGAAAGGAGAAAAATTTATTGGTTTTTTTCCATGTAACACTTGTAAGTCATGTAAATACAGTCATAAGATAAAAGAAATAAAATCACATAACACGAACTTCAGTTTTAAAATGAAGCAATTAATAAGATGTTCTGATAAAAATATAATTTATTGCATCAAATGTTCATGTAACCTGTTCTATTTCGGACAGACGAGCAGGATTCTAAGAGATCGAATCCGGGAACACATTTTAAAAATAGAACATGGCTCTTCAGAAACAAAATTATATAACCATTTTAAAGAAAAACATGAAGGGAGTCTAAAGGATTTTAAATATTGGGGTGTAACACAAATTAATTTGGGGAGTAGGGGAGGGAATATTAACAATGTGCTATTAAAAAAGGAAGCTGAACTCATATTTAATTTTAAAACCCTCCACCCCCATGGCCTTAATTCCGAAATGGATCTTAGTAGGCTAATATGAAAATCCAATTTTAAAATTTTCTTTGTCCAAAATGTCCATTTTTTATTTTTATATACATGTATGATTTTATATTTTTTATATATGTATATATTTTTAATTTAAATTAATCCTTAATTTTGTATACAACTCAGGAATTTTTTAGATATGGTTTAACTGGTTGGAGTAACTATATCAGATTCTTATTATTTTTAACAATTGTTCGCTATCCCAAATACCGCCACATAAATACACATTTGTAGCTATCAAAACCATTTAGGAACATAGTATGGATGGAACATTTCAAAATACTCTCAAATATCTGTTGTCGATATATATATATATATATATTTTTTTTATAAAAATTTATATTTTTTATATATATGTATTTTTTGTATATTTTTTGTATATCTATCAAGAGGTTGCCAAGATTGGATTTATTGTATCAAATAAATTAAATACTAGATTTATAAATAAAAAAACAGATACAATAAGATCAATTGTAAACATGTGAATTGACAAAATAATGTAACACGTATGCACCACATATTTTGACCGAAGGGTTTGTAACATAATGATTCAAATAACGTCACAACATATTTCCAATAGCTTACTCACTATTGGCTGGCTATTATCCAATAAAAATAGAGAGAGGTCTATTTAAAATGGCCAAAGCATTTAGTAAGCATCTTGATAAAGGCCCCTGGAGGCTGAAATGCGTAGAATTTGCTTACTAAACCTTGAACACTTTATATTTCTTTACTAGCTGAGGTATCGTTGGTGGATAGGACAGGTACATTGAGCGGTCACTAATCACTGGTGAGCCGTCTCTGCATGTGTAATCCCTGCCCCAGGACCCACGAAAACGAACCCAGAGTGCATTTAAAGGTCTATTATTCATAGGCTTAAACACTGCACAACGGCACTTTACCATTTGGGGACTTCACCTGAACTCTAACCCGGAATTTGATTTCTCTGGGAACATTTCCAAACGCTGAACACCGGCTGCGGAGGACGGACAAACACAAGCTAAGAACAGACTACAAAACGGAGTAAAGCCACACAGAAGGAAAAAGTTACTTTCTACATCAAACCGCTTAACCCTGTCTTTGGATTGACACACTGGTAACATTACCCTCTAAGGAGATCATACTGGTAACAATATCACCCACGGATCAGCTCCATTTTGGGAACACTGCAATTAAGCACTTTTTATAATAGACTTTTTAGTTATATATGCTGCTAATAATTCTGTTTAGTTATATATGCTGCTAATAATTCTGTTTAGAATTTTAGAATTTTAGATAGCCACTCAATTATAATTTAATCAGATTTAAATTGCAGATTTTATTATTGTAGATTTTATATATGCATTCAGATTAAATCATCGCACATTGTTGAGGTCATATAGATTGTTATATATATATATATTTTTTACTGATGCCGGCATCTTTTTCTAGGAGTCATTTGTTAGAATCAATTTTAATATGCATTTAACATTGTTATAATAAATATTTATTTATTTGAACACATATATCCGATCAATTTTTTTTGGCAACTTAGATACGCTATTTTAAATTAATTGGATCTTTTTAACATTACTCTATATATTTTTATCATCTACCTTTTTTACATATATCAACATATTTTTATCCACATTTTTTCCACTTTTTATCCATACTACTGATGTACTATCTCATATGAGTTTTTATCAGATATTTTGGCTCTCAGCTATTCGTTAGCGCTATCCCTCTCCCACACTTTCTTCTGAACTAAGAGTGCACTTTATGAGGTTAGCACACTCTATTTTGGGATTAGCTAGGAGAGCAAAAGTGTAGTATCCCTAATCACACTCTACATTCATAGTTCATGTAAACCATATAGATAACATTATGATCACGCCTGTGACTTGTGGCAGACACTGCACTAATTGGCTAAAATGAAAGTCAATAGATAATAAATAAAATGTCATGTAATCAGGGGGCTGTCAGAAGATGCTTAGATACAAGGTAATCACAGGGGTAAAAAGTATATTAATATAACAGTGTTGATTATGCAAAACTGGGGAATGGGTAATAAAGGGATTATCCATCTTTTTAAACAACAACAATTCTGGTGTTGACTGTCCCTATAATGATGTCTCTTGTGCCATTATCTGCCTATTTGTGAGCTGAGTTCTTGGGTACGTCTCTGCTTTTGGATATTCTGTTGCCAACTCTTCTCATCTACTTTAAATACCCCTTTTGCCTTCTGATTACAGTTTGACTTGCCTGAATGTTACCAAAGCCTGCTTGCCCTAGTTTAACACTGTGCCTGCCAAATCTGTCTTGACATTGTCTACAAGTCTACTAACCCCAACCCTATGGAACTTCCTTCTCTTGTATTGTTGCCAAAATGACTTCTCCTTTGGTCTCATATCTTCAGACATAGTGAAGATCACATCTTGGACTTTTTCCAGTATGTTGGGTGTGTGCAGTTTCACAACTATGTCCTAACCTGAACTGACCAATTTACATAACTGTTTACCATTAAAACTACAGTTCAGTGTGTTATAATCTGTAGACTATACATGCATTGTGTAAGCTGTTTTATGTAAACTGTCTTTTGGAACATTTACAGAAAAAATACACAAAGTATTTAAAGATGACATCCATTATTTAAATTATGTAATTAAGTATCTACAATTTCAGATATGTATAATAAATATTCCCATCCCATTCATGGAACATTCAATCTTTAAAGGGGCTCATAAAACTTTATTAATCTTTAACTCTAAAAGATACCCTCAGCCACCAAAAATATATTTGCACAGAAGCATGGAGGACATTTTCTAAGGGGGTATTTTGGAAACCTAATTTTTTCTTTCATGACCGAGAATACAATTTTAAAAATGTCTCCAATTTATTTCTATTATGAAATTTGCATCGTTCTCATGTTATTCTTTGTTGAAGAGATATTTAGATAAGTAGGGTGTACATGTCTGGGCACCACATGACAGGAAATAGAGCTGCCATCTAGTACTCTTGCTAATTTATAATATTGTTGCAAAAATGCTGTCATATAGTACTACAGACACGTGCACACTCCTGCAGTTACCTTCCTGCTTTTCAACAAAGGATAACAAGAAAATAAATACAATTTGATAATAGAAGTAAATTGGAAAGTTGTTTAAAATTATATGTTCTATTTGAATCATGAAATAGTTTTTTGGGGTTGTATGTCGCTTTAAATGCTTACAGTTTCAAACAGTTGTGTTAATTAGGGACTGTCTGTAATTTTTATAAATACGTTTTTTGTAATTGAAATACAATCTATATTATTATATTGTAAAATAACAATCACATAATCTACCACAACAGAAGTACATTGTTATTGGTTTGAAAATATTCTGTTTTAAATTATCTGAGATTCTTTAAAACCGATCATTGACAAAGAGATAAGAAAAATAACTTGGCTTGGAAAATACATTCTTCTTCATCCACGTAGGTTTTAGATAGAAAAATACATCTGAGCAGCCAATTTGGCAGACAAAGCTCACTAAAGAATACTTCACACTGCAAAGCCTACAGCATTTTTTTCCTTATTCTACAAACCCAAATATAATGAGAGTTAAACAAAAAAATAATTGCCCTTTGGAACAAAATCAGCAACCCTGCCGGCTTTCTTGAGGTCCAAAATGTAGTATTTAACTTCACTGTTTGTCAGCTGGATTTATTGAAGGAAACACTAAGCAAAGGGTATTTAATAATATTTACACGCACATAATCATATGCACTGTATGCAGCTGATAATCAGATGTCTTTGCATAACCTATATATATAGGCTTACCAGAAGTCCCAGTTTGACGCTGTCCCAGTGTCCCACCAGGTTGTTCATTCTGTCCCAGTAGGGTTGCCACCTCCTGGTTTTGAATCATGTGTCCGGGTTTCAGACCGCCTGAAACCCAGACACATCATTCAAAATGACCTGACTGTGAGTCTGTGGCTCTCCAGCATAGTTGGATGCTGATACTTTGTTACTTACAGCCCTGGTTAACATTCATGCCCTTCAAAGTTCACAATTAGTAATACAGAGTGAGCAGCATAGGGTTTTTTAATTTTGTAGTACTACTTTGTTTATTTTTCTAGTAATTTAACTACCCCCAACCCATGGTGACATCACCGGTGATACACGTTTAGGGTAATCATGTGGGTATGACCAGGAAGTGTAGACAGGCAGGATTTTTGGCGTGGATCTTGCTTTACTTCATGCAGGATAGCATTTTGGCATTATGGTATAGTGTAGCCTCTTAAACAACTTTAGCAGGTACGTGTTTTTTTTTTTACTTATTTCATTCAATGGTGTATTTATGCCTTATCAGCATCCAGTTCTGTTCCTTAATTAGACACATAAAACACATATTACACTGCAGATATTAAATTGTGTGATGTATATGCTTTTCACTATTTTATGAAATTGGTAATTATGCTTGATGCTTGGCATTATTTAGAATCTGAGATTTAGATGAATGATTTATTTGCTCATTTTGTGTATGGTTGCCATGACAACGTAAAGGTGCCTATTTCACTAGGGGGTGGTGTTATGGTCTATTTAAACTGTGTGATTCACTTGTTGTTTGATTGATGAAGGGTAGAGTATCCACAAAACATTATGCACATAAAAGCTACTACTTTAAAAGGACCGGTAATCACCACGCCCCTGACCACACACGCACTGGTACTGCGCCAGGTGGTCCCAGTTTCACCTCTAAAAATTATGTTAAGCCTATATATATATGAGTCATGGAAGTCAAAATTAGACTTCATTATTTAGAGAAAGGAAACTATTTACTTCTAATATCTAATTGGCCTGTTTCTCTTAGTATCCTGGGGAGAAATTTAGCACCTTTCTATGATAGCATAATGTAAAGGTATATTAAATCCAAATAGAGAATACAAAATGTTTCTAATTTACTTTGTCCTCATGTTATTCTTTGTTGAAGAGATATCTAGATAGGCAGTGTGCACATTTCTGAAGCACTACTTGACAGGAAATTGTGCTGCCATCTAGTGCTCTTGGTAATTAATAACATTTTAGCAAAATTGCTGACATACAGTGCTGCAGACATGTGTGCACTCCTGGACTCACTTTCCTGCTTTTCAACAAAGGATACCAAGAAAGCAATGACAATTTGATAATAGAAGTACATTAGAAAGTTGTTTATAATTGCAAGCTCTATCTGAATAATGAAATACATTTTTGGGGTTTTATGCCCATTTAACTTCAAACACAAGACGACATGAAACTGCTAAAACCACTATTTACCTCATTCATATAGAAAGTAACAAGAAGGATGCAGAATACAGTTATTTTACCTCCCAACATTCCCAGCGGCTTTCTGGGACAGGAAGTTATGGGGAACTTTTTGGCATTGGCCAAGTTGTTTTGGTGGGCAGTGACATGATAGGGGGGGGTTAGCACTGCGGGCATGTCATGGGTGGGGTTGGCATTGATGGAGTGTCAGGCATATAAAGCACAGAGCAGATGCAGGGCCTGGAAACCAGTACAGCCAGTTGAAACTTAGCAAATAAAGCCGGATATTAGTAACAGGTATGGTCCAGCAGATAGAGGGTACAAGTTATGGTGTGTAAAATCCCTCACAAATTACAAAAAATTAATTGATCTCACATAAACAAATAAAGTGACTTTTTCCACAGAAATTCTCAACAAATGCTATTTTTGTATTGAAGAAAAGGATTCTAGGTATGGATATGCAAATTTGGTCAAAGCACCTCACCTTCTTGCCAATAAACTTTGTTTTAAAAATGGACTCCCTCCTGACAGTAAAGTGCTCCTCAAGTAAACTTTTAAACAATACCATATACAGAGTGTACAGCAACCACCACCACACATGCATAGCTATATTTAGAAAACTTCAGCACAATAGAATTTTGATTTCTGCTTAGTGATGTTGAAAAGGGAGGCCAAACCAGATAAAATATGTGTTATGGCGAATACAAAAGTTGAGCATAAAAAGGCTTTGTCATTAGCAAAATAATATAAAATAATAATTTGTGTAGCATATCTGCAAATCTAAACAAATTAAGTAACTTTGGGGTTGATCACAATCTATTAGAAAAATGTATCTCATGTTTTTCTTTAGAAAAGTACCATTAAAGTCTTTGGGTATTTTTGTAGATAAATCATTAGATATGTTGGATTGTGTTAAACCCTTTCGCCTAGATTTAGAGTTTGGCGTTAGCCGTCAAAAGCAGCGTTAAGGGGTCCTAACGCTGCTTTTGACCGCCCGCTGGTATTTAGAGTCAGGCAGGAAAGGGTCTACCGCTCACTTCCCTACCGCGATTCCAGGCTACCGCAGATCCCCTTACGCCAATTGCGTATCCTATCTTTTCTATGGGATCTGCTTAACGCTGGTATTTGGAGTATTGGGAGAAGTGAGCGGTAGACCCTCTACCGACAAGACTCCTACCGCCAAAAAAAGTCAGTAGTTAAGAGCTTTATGGGCTAACGCCGGAATATAAAGCTCTTAACTACTGTGCTCTAAAGTACACTAACACCCATAAACTACCTATGTACCCCTAAACCGAGGCCCCCCCCACATCGCCGCCACTCTAATAAAAAATTTTAACCCCTAATCTGCCGACCGGACACCGCCGCCACCTACATTATACCTATGAACCCCTAATCTGCTGCCCCTAACATCGCCGACCCCTATATTATATTTATTAACCCCTAATCTGCCCCCTCCAATGTCGCCGCTACCTAACTACACTTATTAACCCCTAATCTGCCGACCGGACCTCGCCGCCACTATAATAAATGTATTAACCCCTAAACCGCCGCACTCCCGCCTCGAAAACACTATAATACATTTAATTAACCCCTAATCTGCCCTCCCTAACATCGCCGCCACCTACCTACAATTATTAACCCCTAATCTCCCGCACGCATCGTCGCCGCTGCTATAATAAAGTTATTAACCCCTAAACCTAATTCTAACCCTAACCCTAACACCCCCCTAACATAAATATAATTTAAATTAAAAGAAATAATATTACTATAATAATTTTCTATTGGCTGTTCCGATCAGCCAATAGAATGCGAGTTCAATACGATTGGCTGATTGGATCAGCCAATAGGATTGAACTTCAATCTGATTGGCTGATTGCATCAGCCAATCAGATTTTTTCTACCTTAATTCCGATTGGCTGATAGAATTCTATCAGCCAATCGGAATTGAAGGGACGCCATCTTGGATGACGTCCCTTTAAAGGAACCTTCATTCGTCGTTAGTCCGTCGGTTGAAGAGGATGGCTCCGGGTCGGCTCCGTTGAAGATGGCTCCGCTCCTCTCCGGATGGATGAAGATTGAAGACGCCGCCTGGATGAACACTTCTACCGGATGGAGGACCTCTTCTTGCCCCGCTTGGATGAAGACTTCTACCGGATGAAGGAATTCCTCTGCGCACCTTGGATGAAGAATTCGGCTCGGCTGAGTGAAGACGACTCAAGGTAGGATGATCTTCAGGGGGTTAGCGATAGGTTTATTTAAGGGGGGTTTGGATGGGCTATAGGAGGGGTATGTGGGTGCTGGGTTGTAATGTTGGGGGGTATTGTATTTTTATTTTCAGGTAAAAGAGCTGATTACTTTTGTATTTTAGAATAGGGTAGGGAATTTTTTATTTTGGAGGGCTTTTTTATTTTTTTAGGGGGCTTAGATTAGGTGTAATTAGTTTAAACTGTTTCTAAATCTTTTGTATATTTTGTAATTTAGTGTTTGTTTTTTTTCGTATTATAGAATAGTTTATTTTATTGTATTTTATTTTAGGTAATTTATTTAATTAATTTAATGATAGTGTAGTGTTAGGTGTATTTGTAACTTAGGTTAGGATTTATTTTACAGGTAATTTTTTATTTATTTTAACTAGGTAGCTATTAAATAGTTATTAACTATTTAATAGCTATTGTACCTAGTTAAAATAAATACAAAGTTGCCTGTAAAATAAATATAAATCCTAAAATAGCCACAATGTAATTATTAGTTATATTGTAGCTATATTAGGGTTTATTTTATAGGTAAATATTTAGTTTTAAATAGGATTAATTTAGTTATTAATAGGAATATTATTTCGTTTAATTTAAATTATATTTATGTTAGGGGGGTGTTAGGGTTAGAGTTAGGTTTAGGGGTCAATAACTTTATTATAGTAGCGGCGACGGTGTGGGCGGGAGATTAGGGGTTAATAATTGTAGGTAGGTGGCGGCGATGTTAGGGAGGGCAGGTTAGGGGTTAATAAAATGTATTATAGTGTTTTCGAGGCGGGAGTGCGGCGGTTTAGGAGTTAATACATTTATTATAGTGGCGGCGAGGTCCGGTCGGCAGATTAGGGGTTAATAAGTGTAGGTAAGGTAGCGGCGACGGTGTGGGCGGGAGGTTAGGGGTTAATAAATATAATCTAGGGGTCGGCGGTGTTAGGGACAGTAGATTAGGGGTTCATAGGGATAATGTAGGTTGTGGCGGTGTCCGGAGCGGCAGATTAGGGGTCAATAGTATAATGCAGGTGTCAGCGATAGCGGGGGCGGCAGATTAGGGGTTAATAAGTGTAAGGTTAGGGGTGTTTAGACTCGGGGTTCATGTTAGGGTGTTAGGTGAAGACTTAGAGAGTGTTTCCCCATAGGAAACAATGGGGCTGCGTTAGGAGCTGAACGCTGCTGTTTTGCAGGTGTTTTTTTTCAGCCCAAACTGCCCCATTGTATCCTATGGGGATATCGTCCACGAGCTTGTTTTCCCAGCTTACCGCTACCGTAAGCAACGCTGGTATTGAGGGTTGAAGTGGAGCTACATTAGGCTCAACGCACCCTTTTTTGAGCCTAACGCAGCCCCTCAGACAACTCTAAATACCAGCGTTGTTGGAAGGGTGCGTTGGGAAAAAAAGCAGCATTAGCTACGCAGGTCTTTACCGACAAAACTCTAAATCTAGCCGTTTATTTTTAACCACACACCAAAACGTATAGGGAAACATAATTTCAAAAGACGGCTGTATACAGGCACAATTGTTCTCATGCAGTGCCTCCATTCAGTTTAATGTCTGTATATGGAGACATCTGTTCTCATGCAGTGCCTCCGCTCAGTCCAACATCTGTATATGGGGACATCTGTTCTCATGCAGTGCCTCTACTCAGACCTTCTGTATATGGGGACATCTGTTCTCATGCAGTTCCTCTACTCAGTCTAATGTCTGTATAAAGGGACATCTATTCTCATGCAGTACCTTCATTAAGTACAACGTCTGTATATGGGGGACATCTGTTCTCATGCAGTGCCTTCACTCAGTGTAACGTCTGTATATGGGGATATCTGTTCTCATGCAGTGCCTTCACTCAGTGTAATGTCTGTATATGGGGACATCTGTTCTCATGCAGTGCCTCTACTCAGTCCAACGTCTGTATACAGGGACATCTGTTCTCATTCAGTGCCTCTACTCAGTCCAACATCTGTATACAGGGACATCTGTTCTCATGCAGTGACTCCACTCAGTGTAACGTCTGTATATGGGGACATTTTTTTCTTATGCAGTGCCTTCACTCAGTGTAACGTCTGTATATGGGGACATTTTTTTCTTATGCAGTGCAATGTCTGTATGTGGGGACATCCGTTCTCATGCAGTGCCTTCACTCAGTGTAACGTCTGTATATGGGTACATCTGTTCTCATGCAGTGCCTTCACTCAGTCCAATGTCTGTATATGGGGACATCTGTTCTCATGCAGTGCCTCTACTCAGTCCAACGTCTGTATGTGGGGACATCTGTTCTCATGCAGTGCCTTCACTTAGTCCAACGTTTGTATATGGGGACATCTGTTCTTATGCAGTGCCTTCACTCAGTGTAACGTCTGTATACGGGACATCTGTTCTCATACAGTGCCTCCACTCAGTCCAACATCTGTATATGTGGACATCTGTTCTTATGCAGTGCCTTCACTCAGTCCAACGTCTGTATATGGGTTGAAAGTAAACTGTTTTTGCTCACGCGCTAACCCAACGAGCTCAAAAAGCCAAACTAACAATATTGCATTCACGTATTCCCCGTAAAAGTTTATGGAGAAAAAAAAGTGGAAAAACAAAATGTATGCTTACCTGATAAATGTATTTCTTTACGGATATGGTGAGTCCACAATGTCATCAATTAGTAGTGAGAATATCACTCCTGGCCAGCAGGAGGAGGCAAAGAGCACCACAGCCAAGCTGTTAAGTATCACTCCCCTTCCCACAAACCCCAGTCATTCAACCGAAGGGAAATGGAGAAAAAGGAACAACACAAAGGTGTAGAGGTGCCTGAGGTTTAGTAAAAAATAACTGTCTTAAAGAAAAGGGTGGAGTCGTGGATTCACCATATACGGAAATAAATAAATTTATCAGGTAAGCATAAATTTTGTTTTCTTTCCTAAGATATGGTGAGTCCACAACATCATCAATTACTAATAGGAACCAATACCCAAGCTAGAGGACACAGATGACTAGGGAGGGAGAACAGAAGGCACCACCACTTGAAGAAGCATTCTCCCAAAAGAAACCTCATCTAAGGCAAAAGAACCAAACCTATAAAACTTGGAAAATTATACAGAGAGAACCAAGTTGCAGCCTTGCAAAACTGTTCCACAGAAGCTTTATGATTGAAGACCCAAAAAGAAGAGACAGCCCTAGTGGAAAGAGCTGTAATTCTCTCCGGATGCTGCTGACGAGCAGTCTCATAAGTTAAACGAATTATACTTATCAACCAGAGAGAAAGAGAAGTAACAGAAGCATTCTGACCCTTATGCTTTCCTGAGAAAACAAACAAACAGGGCAGAAGACTGGCGAAAATCCTTAGCTGCTTGTAGCAAAATTTTAAGAGCACGCACAACATCCAAGTTGTGCGACAGACGTTCTTTATAATAAGAAGAGACCAATATAGTATGAAAAACCCTCTTATCCTCATGAAAGGAAATGCAAGGCGAATCACACTGCAAGGCTGAGAGTTCCAAAACTCTCCGAACCAAAGAGATAGAAACAAAAAACAAAACCTTCCAAGATAATAACTTAATATCTATGGAATGCAAAGGCTCAAACGTAGCCTGTTGTAAAACTTTAAGAACAAGGTTAAGGCTCCAAGGTGGAGCAACAGACTTAAGCACAGGCCGGATTCTGACTAGGGCCTGAAAAAAAAAATGGAATATCTAGCACATCCGCCAGACACTTATGTAACAAAAAAGAAAATCTGACCTCCCAAAGTACTGACAATACCTTCTCCAGACCTTCCTGGAGAAAAGACAGAATTCTAGGAATCCTAACCCTACTTCCAAGAGAAGCCCTTGTATTCACACCAATAAAGGTATTTACGCAATACCATATGGTAAATCTTTCTATTAACAAGCTTACGAGTCTGAATCAAGGTCACAATGACCGACTCAGAAACACCATGCTTAGACAGAACTAAATGTTTAATCTCCAAGCAGTCAGTTTCAGAGAAACGAGATTTGGATGGAAGAAAGGACCCTGAGTCAGAAGATCTTTCCTCAGAGGCAACCTCCAAGGTGGAAGAGATGACAGCTACACTAGGTCTGCATACCAGATCCTGCGAGGTCATGCAGGGGCTATTAGAATTACCGAAGCTCTCTCCTGTTTGATACAAGCAATGACTCG
Source organism: Bombina bombina (assembly GCF_027579735.1). NCBI lineage: Eukaryota > Metazoa > Chordata > Amphibia > Anura > Bombinatoridae > Bombina > Bombina bombina. The sequence goes on from NC_069500.1 coordinate 1,272,131,504, forward strand.
TGGAAGGAGAGAAAACAGAGGAAACAGGTACCAAGGAACCGGCAGAGTATCTATCAGGGCGGCCTGCGGATCTCTTGACCTTGAACCGTACATTGTAAGCTTGGCTTTCTGCTGAGAACACCTTTGGATGGAGAACCCACGCCCCGGAATGAAATGTCTGTCTGCTCAGAAAATCCGCTTCCCAGTTGTCCACTCCTGGAATGTGGATGGCAGATAGACAGCAATTGTGAGCTTCTGCCCACTGAACAATCCGAGCCACTTCTTCATGGCTAAGGAACTCCAAGTTCCTCCCTGTTGGTTGATGTAAGCCACTGAGGTGATATTGTCCGACTAAACCTTGATAAACTGGACTCAGGACAACTGAGACTGAACCAATAGAACATTGTAAAGCACTCTCCACTCAAATATGTTTATGAGGAGAGGAGACTCTTCCCGAGTCCATAGTCTTTGCGACTTGATGAGTCCCAGACTGCTCCCCAGCCTAGTTGTCAGGCACAACTAAGAAAGAAAAAATGTGTGCAGCTTAGTTATTTGGACCACAACTGCTGGAATGTAAAAACAATAAAAATTGTATGGTTGTTTGCAATAGAGTGAAAAGGTAAAACAAAATTTAGGAATTAGGCAGCTATATAAAACCTTATTCCTTATTGCAAAGTTTTAATATACAGGCAGTAATTGAGCATATTCCCTATGGCTGCCACATGTGTCTGGGTAGTCACTGTGAGAAAGTAAATGCAGCAGGGGTATGCTCAGATAAACCTGAGATTTTAACATTAATAAAGGTAAAAATAAATAAGCAAGGAAAAAATGGTACTATGATCATAGAAAAAATAAGCAATTGCTATTGTGAACAGAGTTATGGTAAAACAGCAGGATATGAGGGAATGAACTAAAAGTCACAGAAAATAACAGCAGCAACTGAGATACTAATCTTAGAGTATAGCAGCAAAGTAAAAATTCAGAGACTGGCTTACCCCTAACAGGACTGTTATAATGATAGTTGCAAACACCGGGTTGTAATGGCGACTTGCCAGAGGGAGCAGGGAAGCTCAGTAGCAGCTGGCTGATGACGTCACAGCATGAGGAAGCGGAGCTCTGTGAAAAGTGAATCCCAAGGCCGGTGAGCTGCAGGGGAAACTGAGTTAGAGGTAAAGGTAGGAATGAGGCTTTTGAAATAGCTGTATCTTCTGAGGGAGAAGCAGGCAGGAAGGAGAGGATGACAACAGAAATCCAGTTAGGAGGAGTAGAGGAATCCAACAAACAGAAGTAGTATGATAAATCTTACAGAGAGCAGGCTCAGGTTAAGGTTTAAGACAAACTTCAATACTAAGCAATGTGAAAATGCTGGGAGGGGCCTTAAATAGGCTGATGTTAATGGGAGCAGGATGCTTTAAAGGGACAGTGCAGAGAATAAGTATGCCATTATCCTGACAGAATCCCCCCTCCAAGGAGCCACTCCAGAGGCTCAAGGCCCAGGACGATCCGGATGTCTCTGGTGGAAATGAGATATCAAACAAGGAGCGGATATGTTGGTAGCTGGTTCCCAGGAATCATCATCTGTAGAGAAACCCTTCCAACGAACAAGATATTCAATACGTCCCCTGCGGAAACGGGAATCCAGGATTGAGTGAACTTCATACTCCATTTCAGGGTCGAGAGAAATAGGTGGAAGAGACGTTTGTAAAGAGAAATCCCTGAGATCCTTTTAGGGTTTGAGAAGGGATACATGGAATGTGGGATGAACCCTTAAATTATCGGGTAATTTAAGCCGGACAGCATTGGCATTAATGACGAGTTCAACAGGGTATGGACCAATGAACAACGGAGAAAGTTTTTTCGAAGGGGTTTTCAAACTTAGGTGTTTGGTGGATAGCCAGACGAGATCACCTTTTGTGTAGACAGGAGGCGGAGTTCTGCGGCGATCATAATACTGTTTCTGGAGTTGTTTTGCTGCTATGATGTTGGACTCGATGGTTTTAAAGTTGGAAGAGATGGAATCAGACAAATCTGATATACTAGATACTGGAACGGTAGAAGATGGTAGGATGTGAAACTTGGGGTGAAAACCGTAGTTTGCGAAGAAGGGAGTTTGACCAGTAGTGGAATGAATAGTGTTGTTGTAACAAAATTCAGCGTAATGCAGGAAGTCACTCCAAAGATGTTGTTGAGAGGAACAGAAGAGTCTTAAAAATTGTTCCAACCACTGGTTACAACGTTCAGTTTGACCATTACATTGCGGGTGGTAAGCAGTAGTTAACTTTCTCTCAACAGATAAAGTTTTACAGAAATGGTACCATAGTCTGCTAGAAAATTGACTGCCACGATCACTGAGGATTGAAGTGGGAAGTCCATGATACTTAACAATATGTTTGAGAAGCAAATGTACTGTCTCCAAAGCGGTAGGAAGTTTGGAGAAGGGGATGAAATGGCACATCTTCGTGAAAAGATCTACAACGACAAGGATGGTGGTATTCTTTGAAGAGACTGGCAAATCTACAATAAAGTCTAAAGCAATCTCACACCATGGATTCTTTGGAGTAGGCAAAGGCAAAAGCAACCCATAGGGAGAGTGTTTATCCCTTTTTGAAATGGTACAATTAAGACAAGAGTTTACATAGTCCTTAACTTGAGTTGCCATATGAGGCCACCAGTAATCTCTTTTTACTAGATCGAGAGTTTTATGGATACCTGGATGACCAGCTAGAGGTGAATCATGTACAGATTGAAGGAGAATGAGTCTGAGGGAAGGTGGAACATATATCTTTGAATCATTAGAATAAAGTCCTTGAGTATTAAGTTGAAGAAGGTGTGATGGCTTTGTAGAGTCGGCCAACTGTTCCTTTTTAAGGTTAGATGAGACTTCGAGAGTAAAAGAAATGAAGTTTTCTTTTGGTATGATGGATTGGTCAGTCGTTTGATGTGGAAGACTTGTGGGTAACCGGGATAGTGCGTCAGCTTTTTGGTTCTTTCCAGCAGGATGGTATGTGATGAGGAAATTAAAACGAGAGAAAAAGAGATTCCAGCGAACCTGTCTTGCTGACAAGGTTCTAGTGGCCTTCAAGTACTGCAGGTTCCTATGATCTGTATAGATGAGTGTAGGAATGGAAGTACCTTCAAGGAGGTGTCGCCAGTGTTCCAGGGAGAGTTTTATGGCTAAGAGTTCTTTGTCACCAATAGGATAGTTTTGTTCCGCACTATTCAAAGTCTTGGAGTAAAAAGCCACAGGATGTAACGGTTTTGACAAGTTTTCTCTTTGGGAGAGAACAGCGCCAATAGCAGAATTTGAGGCGTCCACCTCAAGAACAAATTGTAGATTAGGGTCAGGAAAACGGAGTATTGGTGCTGAAGTGAACTTTTGTTTGAACAAATCAAAAGCGGATTGTGCTTCTTTAGTCCACCTGAAATGTGAATTATTTTTTGTTAGAACAGTTAAAGGAAGAGCAAGTTTGGAGAAATTTTTAATAAATTTGCGGTAGAAATTCGCAAAACCCATGAAGGACTGAACTTGATGTTTAGTTGTTGGTATGGGCCAATTTAAAACTGCATCAACCTTTTTTTGTTCCATATGGATACCTGAAGGAGAAATTTCATATCCCAGAAAGGATATGGTCTGTGAATTGAACAGGCATTTCTCAGCCTTAGCATACAAGTGGTTACCTCTGAGCCTTGATAAAACTTGTCTAACATGGGAAATGTGTTCCTGATAGGTCTTGGAATAAATTAAAATATCATCCAGATAGATGACAATAAAGACATCTAATATGTCCCTAAAAATGTCATTAATTAAGTGCTGGAAAGTTGCGGGCGCGTTGCAGAGCCCAAAAGGCATCACAACGTATTCGAACAATCTGTATCTTGTTCGAAACGCCGTGAGCCACTCATCTCCAGATCTAATTCGGATGAGATTATAGGCTCCTCTTAAGTCCAATTTTGTGAAATATTTTGCTCCCTCCAACCTTTCAATTAACTCCGGGATGAGGGGTAAAGGATATCTGTTTTTTACTGTAATTTTATTTAGTTGTCTGTAGTCTACGATTGGCCTCAATGAGCCATCCTTATTTTTAACAAAAAAAATCCCAGCACTAGCTGGAGAGGTGGAGGGACGGATGAAACCTTTCCTTAGATTTTCATCTAAGTAAGATTTAAGGTGTGTTAACTCAGGGTTTGAGAGTGGGTAAATATGACCCGTGGGGATCTCAGAGCCAGGTATGATCTCAATAGGACAATCATACTTCCTGTGAGGAGGAAGATTGTCGCACTGGGTTTTGCTGAATACATCTGCATAATCCTTATAAACCTCAGGAATTTGAATTGTCTCATTGGATTCAGTGGTTTGCAAAATAGTAGCTGGGAAACAAGTAGTAGAGCAGAATGTAGAATTAAATGTGACTGTTGAGGTAGACCAATTTACTTCAGGATTATGAATTCGGAGCCAGTTTATACCGAGAACTATGGGTGAAATAGGGGATGATATTACATCAAATGACATATACTCCCTATGGTGGTCTGGGGTAACAACAAGTAAGGGTATTGTTTGATATTTAACTGGACCTGATGTGATTGGATTACCATCTATTCCACGTAATAACACAGGAGACCTTTTTTGCACAAGTGGAATTTTATTGAATTTAGTGAATACAGTATCTATGTAGGAGGCTGTAGCTCCTGAGTCAATAATCGCGGGAGCGTTGATTCGATGTGACTCCCACTGTAAAAGAAGAGATAAATTTAGGTAAGGGAGAGCATGATCCTGAGTGGTACAACAAAAAGGTTCTTTATACATCTTACCCTTGTTTTGTTTCAGGAGGGAAGGACAGTCCCTGACAGTGTGTTTGTCTGAAGCACAGTATAAGCAGAGGTTATTAGCCCTTCGTCGGATCTTCTCCTCAGGGGTTAATGGTCCCTTTATAAAACCTATATCCATAGGTTCAGCAGTTGATTTGCTGGGGCTGGGTGTATTTTGTTTCTTTGCAGGATATTCATGAAATGATCTCTCCTGCTGTCTCTCTCTCAGTCTTCTGTCTATAGTTATGCTAAGTGACATTAAAGCCTCAAGAGTATGTGGTAGTTCAGATCTAGACAACTCATCCTTAATTCCTTCTGAAAGGCCTAATCTAAACTGATTTCTCAGTGAAAGGTCATTCCATTGAGTGTCTTTCGCCCATTTTTTAAATTCGGCAATGTAATCCTCAACTACTCTTTTCTTTTGTTTCAAGCCTCGCATTGCAGTTTCAGCAGTAAGCTGTTTATATGGATCCTCATATAGCTGACCCATAGCAGAAAAAAAACTTTCCAACAAATTAAGTATATCATCGTTATTCTCAAAGTAAGTGTTGGCCCATGTGCGGGGCTCACCTCTCAAATAGGATATAACTGTGAGTACCCTTGCTCTATCAGTGGGATAGGTATGAGGTTTAAGGGAGAACATAAGCAAACAAGCATTCTTGAAATCTCTATACTCAGATCTCTCACCACTAAATTTTTCTGTTGTACTAACCTGTGGTTCTAATATAGGTACCCTCTTATCAACCACATCCCTGATATAAGCTTTTAAAGTATCATTTTCTGTTTTCAAAGTATTAACAGCTTCAGTTAATAAATCAACCCTCTGTGTGATATTTTGCACATGTGCGTTCGTTCCAGCTGGGTCCATAGTTTAGGCTTAGTATTATGTCAGGCACAACTAAGAAAGAAAAAATGCGTGCAGCTTAGTTATTTGGACCACAACTGCTGGAATGTAAAAACAATAAAAATTGTATGGTTGTTTGCAATAGAGTGAAAAGGTAAAACAAAATTTAGGAATTAGGCAGCTATATAAAACCTTATTCCTTATTGCAAAGTTTTAATATACAGGCAGTAATTGAGCATATTCCCTATGGCTGCCACATGTGTCTGGGTAGTCACTGTGAGAAAGTAAATGCAGCAGGGGTATGCTCAGATAAACCTGAGATTTTAACATTAATAAAGGTAAAAATAAATAAGCAAGGAAAAAATGGTACTATGATCATAGAAAAAATAAGCAATTGCTATTGTGAACAGAGTTATGGTAAAACAGCAGGATATGAGGGAATGAACTAAAAGTCACAGAAAATAACAGCAGCAACTGAGATACTAATCTTAGAGTATAGCAGCAAAGTAAAAATTCAGAGACTGGCTTACCCCTAACAGGACTGTTATAATGATAGTTGCAAACACCGGGTTGTAATGGCGACTTGCCAGAGGGAGCAGGGAAGCTCAGTAGCAGCTGGCTGATGACGTCACAGCATGAGGAAGCGGAGCTCTGTGAAAAGTGAATCCCAAGGCCAGTGAGCTGCAGGGGAAACTGAGTTAGAGGTAAAGGTAGGAATGAGGCTTTTGAAATAGCTGTATCTTCTGAGGGAGAAGCAGGCAGGAAGGAGAGGATGACAACAGAAATCCAGTTAGGAGGAGTAGAGGAATCCAACAAACAGAAGTAGTATGATAAATCTTACAGAGAGCAGGCTCAGGTTAAGGTTTAAGACAAACTTCAATACTAAGCAATGTTAAAATGCTGGGAGGGGCCTTAAATAGGCTGATGTTAATGGGAGCAGGATGCTTTAAAGGGACAGTGCAGAGAATAAGTATGCCATTATCCTGACACTAGTAGGCTGGTGTCCATAGTCACAATCACCCAGGGAGGTCTCCGAAAGCATGTGCCCTGAGACAGATGCTCCCGAGAAAACTACCACGGAAGAGAGTCTCTTGTTGACTGATCTAGCTCCATCCTCTGAGACAGATCCGAATGATCCCCGTTCCATTGACTATACATGCAGAACTGCAGAACTCGCAAATGGAAACACGCAAATGGAATGATGTCCATGGAAACGACCATCAGACCAAGTACCTCCATACATTAAGTCACTGATGTCGACCAGTAGACTGCAGAGAGAGGCAAGAGGAGAGAATCTTGGACTTTCTGACTACCGTCAGAAAGATTTTCATAGATAGGGAATCTATTATGGTCCCTAACAAAACCACCCTTGTAACTGGAACAAGGGAACTCTTTTCCAGATTTACCTTCCATCCGTGGAAATGTAGAAAAGACAACAAGATCCCTGTATGAGAGTTTGCTTGTAGAAAAGATGACACCTGGACCAATATGATGTCCAGTTAGGGCACCACTGCAATTCCACAAGACCTGATCACTGCCAAGAAAACTCACCAGAACCTTTGAGAAAATTCTGGGAGCTGTGGCAAGGCCAAACGGAAGAGCGACCAACTGAAATGTTAGCCTAGAAAGGCGATCTCAGGAACATGATGATCCCTGAGGATGGGAACATGAAGATAAGCATCCTTTAGGTCTATTGTCATCATGAACTGACTCTCTTGGACCAAGGGAAAAATGGAATGAATAGTATCCATTTTGAAGGACGGTACTCTGAGAAACTTGTTTAGACACCTCAGGTCTAGAATAGGTAGGAAAGTTAACTCCTTTTGGGAACCACGAACAGTTGCATAGAATCCTAGACCATGTTCCCTTACAGGAAGGAACTATCCTCCCAGGGAGGGAAGAACCTGAACACATTTCAAGAATTCCTCTCTTAAATCTGGACTGCAGATAATCTTGAGAGGTGGAACCTGCCCCTGGCATAGGTCTTGAATACAAGACTGAACCCTGAGATACTAAGACCACAGCCCAAGGATCTGGGACATTTCGTATGCATGCTTGATAAAATGAGAAAGTCTGTCCCCCACTTGATCCGATCCCGGATCGGGGGTAAACCCTTCATGCTGATGTAGACACAGCTGAGAGTTTCTTTGATAGCTTTCCCTTGATCCAAGACTGATTGGGTTTCCAAGAAGACTTGGACTGTTCCTGCTTGGAATAGGAAGACTTCCCTTTGAAGTTACAAAAGGAACGAAAATTACTCTGACGTCCTTTTCCACCTGAAAACTCAGAAATTATATCTGCCAGACCAGGTCCAAACAAGGTCCTACCTTGTAAGGAAACGCCAGAAGCTTGGACTTGGAGGTAACATCTGACCAAGATTTCAGCCACAACACCCAGCGGGCTAGCACAGCAAAGCCAGATATCTTGGTTCCCAGTATATTTAGACAAGGCGTTACACCTAAAGGAAGCCACACTTGAAAACAGTGGCAATACAAACGGCAGGTTTCCATTGAAAACCAAGATGATCAAATAATCCACCAGCTTCTAGTCCATGGGATCCGTAAAGGAGCAGCTCTCAACTATAGGGATCGTAGTTCTCTTAGCCAAAGTAGCAAAGTCCCCTTCTACTTAAGGCACCGTGCACCATGATCTTTAATGGAGTCAGCAACAGGAAAAAATCCTTTAAAAGACCGGAGACAGGGAGAAGGTATCCCTGGCTTCTCCTATTCATGTGAAAAATGCCATAGTACAGTCTAGAATCACTTCCACAGAGGAAGGAACATCATAGTAAGTAAAAAGTTTAATAAACTTACTAGGTTGACAACGACAGGAATATCGGTATCGTCCAAGGTAGCCAAACTTCCTTTAACAATACACGAGGTCTTCAAGCATACATCTGAAGGATAATACTTCAGCATCAGATGAAGGAATTATACTGTCCAAATCTGAGATTTCACCCTCAGAGGCAACCGACGTATTCTCCTCATGAGACTTATGAGGAAGGACAACCTGAGTAGCAGCAGATGGAACAGAAACCTTACTATATGAATCTCTTATGTTCCTCTTGCGTCTTCCCTTTAACCTAGGAAAAGCAGGTAATTCCGCAGCTACCGCTGAAGATACCTGTGCAACAATTTCTGCAGGCAAATAAACTCCTCCAGGCATTGCCTGAACAGCATCATCCTAAGAGACATTGGGCTCAGTGGGCAACTAACTAACTCTACATACAAGAGTTTAATATAGCATCTGCGTAACAATGATAACTATCACCAGATCTAGCAAAACAGACAGCGCAGACAAGTGTGGCAAAACAATATGTTTCATAATGCAACAAGCATAAATTTTGATTTACATGTAAAATCACTTTAAGAGCAAACTCTGTTTACTTAGAGTGTCTAGTGTCTGGTTAGTAAAAAACAAATAGAACCCCTATACGTCTGAAACTTGTAACCGTGAACTGATCTGGTCTGCTGACCTACAATAAGGGGAATGCAAAAAAATATTATCAGAAAAACTCTCCTGTCGATACTCAGAAAAAGTCGGCTGAAAAAAACAAACAAAAAAACACTACCTCTCCGCTATAGGACCAAAGCAAAGAAGCGGTCATATGGCTTGCTGAGGAGAAACAGTGCAGCTCTCTTCTGTTTGTCAGAAGCGCAAGTTTTTCCCTCTGCAAGATTGCAGCGTCTCCCCGCCAGGATCTTAATGGCGGACACCAACGTGGGCGTCAACAATAAGCAAAACATACTCATAATAGGTTTAGCCCTCTTGCTAAATAGCCACCTTCTCTACAAATAAATGCTATTTGTGCCATATAGAATCTACAGCCTTATGTATAATGAACATTCACATACATAGCAAGACACGCTCTCACAGTGCAATCTAACGGAGTCTAGGAGAAACTAGACCGCACCTCAGTAAATCGGCTACCATAAGAGCTTCATCTTGAATAAAATCAGCATCGTGTATAGCTTAAGAGTCCATAAGCAAAAATCCCAATAAAGGGGGATAGCCCCTAGTCTCTATCACATTAATAGTGCCTGCCTGAAAATATCCTATATAAAGGATATATCTGTCCCATAATGATGCAGTTAAATAGTACATTTTCTTAAGTGCCTTATCTCCCTCCTAGAAGACAAAGGAGGCACTTACCTGCAATCTAGCTGTCAAGCAGGATGACAGCTTGCCCGGAATGAGAGAAGGTCACTCCTCACAGAGACCTGCAGAAAGAGAAAGGACAGAAATCTACTCTGGCTTTCTATACCATGGGCAGCAAAATGTTAGGAAAACGCAGCAAGGCCCACCTCACAACTTCCTAACTGCTTTAAAGCCACCACTGCCCTACTGAAGAGACACACGTGGAGTGCGGCTAGACCCAATCTTGAGAGGAAAGGTCAGCTAAACCTACTCTGGCTTTCAAAATAATAAAATCTTAATTAAAGTGAAATAAATCCAATCTTCTTCAGACACCAAAACTTCACCTCCTCCATGCACCGAAGGCAAAGAGAATGACTGGGGTTTGTGGGAAGGGGAGTGATACTTAACAGCTTGGCTGTGGTGCTCTTTGCCTCCTCCTGCTGGCCAGGAGTGATATTCCCACTAGTAATTGATGACGTTGTGGACTCACCATATCTTAGGAAAGAAAAAAGCTTAACACCCTACTCACATATTCTCATATCCGTTTACCCGACATGAAAATATAAATATTTCTACATTTATCTGATGGTATTTTGGTACAATAAATGACTTTGCCAATAAATATATATTATTGAATAAATATGTTTTTACATGGTTTCATCTACTTAACTGCAAATATAAATATATATATATATATTTAATCCAGTATTATATAGATAAAGAGAAATGGTAGAGCTATATGAGATACCATTAAATAAAGTAGGGGATTTCAGCACTCAAAATATAACCCATTTAATCCAATTCCTTAGAAATGTACGGCTGCAGGGTAGCACAGAATCCAAAAAATGAACTACACATGCACAGATTCAAACACATGCAACTAGTTTATTGCAAGAAGCTGCCAACACAAAAAAAAACAGAAATTTGAACCTAGTAGAGCGGAGGTATCCCCAACGACAACAGAGAGGGAGAGGAGAGAATTTGAGACAAGGGTACAGGAGCAGAGGGAGACCACGCAGACGACCCTATCAGGGTTACTAGTCCCAAATACAGCTACAGATGAATTGCAGATAATTAATCTTTCTTCGTTTAGTTTGAATTTGACTCATATTGAAGTATTAAAGAAAGGTTTATCCTTTTGTCCCACAAATAAATTAAACAAATTTGATCTAATTAAAGACCTTCACCTGTTTGCCAGAAAAATAGTGCTACATTATACAATGTTTCAGCGCTCTGAGCAACAAAAAGATGAGGAAACTTTAAAAATTTTAACATCTTTCTTAACAGAAAATGAAGAGAGTGAATCCACTATTAGATTGAATTCTGTTTTTAGAACCAATTTGAAACTGAAATCGACTTTCATGCCCTCTATAGCACAGGTTCCAGCTGTGTCACTGTTTGTAAAAGCTGTAGAAAAACAAATTCATAAATTGCCAGAAGACTGGGTATGGGCAGATAATCTAACAGCTAAACAGAGACAAGCCTTAAAAGAGCTGAATTCTGCAAAAGGGGTAATTTTTAAGCCAGCCGACAAGGGCGGAAATTTGGTTCTATTAGATGAGTCTTTTTATCTAAACGAAGTTAAAAGACAGTTATCAGACAAACTGCAATATGAGAAACTCCCTAGAAATCCTATTAACCAAATGAAATCAAAATTAAGTAGAATTTTACAAGAGGCCAAAATGGAAGGTCTGATCTCTCCAGACGAGTTCAAATTTATGAATCCAGTGTGTCCAGTTATGCCAACATTTTACATTATCCCTAAAATTCATAAAAATATGACACATCCCCCAGGGCGACCCATTGTGTCTGGGATTGGCGGCATCAGTGAACACATTGGACAATATGTTGACTTCTTCCTGAGACCCTTCCTTTTATCTCTTCCCTCGTATGTAAAAGACACTCCAGACCTCCTGAGGAAATTAGACGACCTAACTGTTTCCCCTGACACTATCCTAGTCTCTTTAGACGTAGAAAGTCTTTATTCATCTATACCACATGAGAAAGGAATTAGTGCCTGTAGACTTTTTCTAGAAAGTAGGGGTTTAGACAGTAACATGCATACAGCCTTTGTCATAAAACTTCTTCATTTCATTCTTGAAAACAACGTTTTTCAGTTTGATGGCTCAGTATATAGGCAGGTCAGGGGGACAGCTATGGGTGCAGTATGTGCGCCAACTTATGCGTGTCTCCATTTGGGAGCATGGGAGTTGGATGTCTTTGATCAATATAGTGAGACGTTTGACTCTCATGTGTCCCTATGGATTAGATTTGTGGATGACATCTTTATCCTTTGGGATGGCCCCCTGGCCTGCCTACATGATTTCGTTTCTGAGTTAAATAAAAATGATCGTAACATTTTTTTAACTTACTCCTATAGCAATAAGGAATTACCCTTTTTAGACATTTGTATTAAAAAAGAAGGAAGCCGTATCTCAACTGAAAAGTATCGTAAAGACACGGCAACAAACAATCTGTTGGAAGCCTCAAGTGGGCATCCAGAGCCCTTGAAAAAAGGCATCCCATATGGCCAACTCTTGAGATTAAAAAGAAATTGTTCTTCTAATACTAAATTTAATTATCATGCAGAAAAAATGTGTAAACGTTTCATTGAAAGAGGTTATTCTCATAACCTAGTCAAAAAAACCTTAAATAAAGTAAGTAAATTGAACCGTCAAGACCTCCTATATAACCAAAAAGAAACTAAAACTGAGAATAACATCAGATTCATTACTACATTTAATTGCCAATGGCAAAGTATAAGAAATATTTTATCTCAAAATTGGCATTTTTTAACCCTAGATGACAAAATAGCTGATAAGGTAGGAAGTAGACCCCTATTGACCGCAAAAAAATCTCCTAATCTTAAAGATAAATTAGTTAGAAGCAGGTTTACTCGGTCTGAACCAGATACAAACTGGTTAACTAAAAAACAAGTGAAAGGGAGCTTTCCTTGTGGGCATTGTGTCTATTGTCCCTATTTGCCAAAAAGCAAAACATTTTCAGCCAATACAGGTAAAAATTATACTATCAGATGTTTTTCAAACTGTAACTCAGTGGGGGTTGTTTATCTTTTGGGGTGCTCCTGTCCCCTGTTCTATGTGGGTAAAACAAAACGTTTGTTCAAGGACAGGGTACAGGAGCACAGAGATGACATCCTCTACGGGAGAGATACAAGTTTGGCTCGTCACTTTAAGGAAATTCATAATAGTAGTACTGTTTCTTTAAAATTTATAGGGATTGACAGAGGAATAACAAATGGAAGAGGTGGAGATGAGGATAACTGTTTGTTAAAAAAGGAAGCAAGATGGACCTTTATGCTGAATACGGTGTCACCGTTAGGCTTAAATGAAAGGATTGAATATGCATCTTTTCTAAAATAGAGATTTGTATCTTGAAGTCAAAATTCTCTATTTGCTGCAAATGGAGAAAAAATAAATAAATGAGAAGTTGAATAACTTTTAGATAATCTTTATAAATAGGTCATTAACTATGATATTCATTTTCCATACAGTCTGTTTCTAAAGTTGTGGATCTATTATGTCAAAGCTCACCTTCATAGAAACATTTGTAGTTATCCTGTAAGTCATTTCAAATTTATAGAATTCAAGTTAATATAGGATTTATGTAAAGCACATTCATCTAGACATGGTAACCAAAGAAATAATGTTTAATTGAGCTGCAACATGCATAAGGTTTTTTCACATGCGATTTTGTTGTTTGTTGTATAGAGGTTGCTAAACATAAAAAATGTTCCATCTTTTCAATGCAAACCTTTTTGTATTAATCTAAAATATAGATAATCATTGAACCTATAAACAGGAATGTTTTGTTTTAGAATATAAGAGGGTGCGTGTAAATAGCGAATTTGATTGGCTGAAGTGCTACCTCCCAGTTCATTGGTTTCGCAATAAAGGCTGTAATTAGGAGGAGATGGACAGTCCTGATGAGGCCCCTGTTTCGCTCAGCATTATGGGGCGAAACGCGCGTCGACTTTCTTGAAAACAGCTATCACTGCACCTGTGAATGAAGCAGCTGGCCAAAGCCTGCCCGGGAATTTCAAAAACCAAACTGAAGAAGCAAGCCTGGATCTTGCGGTAATCAAGTGGTTCCTATAAACCGCCTGGATACGGTTTACATACAGAAGCAAAACGTACACCGGCAAATCTGTGTCCCCAGTGAGCAGGGAGACGCGGTTGTGAGAGGTGAGACAAGGATGTCAGAGGCTCATGTCCCGGTCCGTTCGTCAATGATACTGTGACTTTGTTTTCCCGGATGTTTGCTGCAATACGTCAACACAGGTCTGCTGTATTGTTTCTGCTTTTCACCAATGTAAGATGTTCTATCTGCTATCAAGTAATAATAATGCCTAGTTCTAGTTAACAATAGAGGACGCTTTCACCTCGGTTAACCCTAATTAACGAACATATGTTTGCCAAAAGGTTTATCTCAGCTGGATTACAAAGTGATACAAATTGTTACTAAAGTATAACATCAGATTTCCTCCATCAAAGGACTCATATGGTCTTTATAAAGGACTTTGTTCTGTTACTATCATAGAGAAACTGACAAAAGATTTGTTGTTGTATTTTACTAGTTAGTTACCTGCAGATCACATGTTCTAAACCAGTCTGTTTGCAGCATTTAGTTCTTAAAATATTTGTGATAATATATCATTTTGCTTGGTATGCTTTATTAAAAATCCACTGCAGTGGTGCATTTTAGAGATGAAAAGCATTTTAAGCTGTTTATTTTTTGTGTTGGCAGCTTCTTGCAATAAACTAGTTGCATGTGTTTGAATCTGTGCATGTGTAGTTCATTTTTTGGATTCTGTGCTACCCTGCAGCCGTACATTTTTAAGGAATTGGATTAAATGGGTTATATTTTGAGTGCTGAAATCCCCTACTTTATTTAATGGTATCTCATATAGCTCTACCATTTCTCTTTATCTATATAATACTGGATTAAATTTAAATTTTAGGGGTCTGCACCACGTCTGATTTTAGCTGACCCTAAGTCATTCGAGATACATATACATATAAATTACCGGAATAAAATTCCTGTGTCTTTGTATTAAGATAGGTTCTGGATCTTTTTGTTTTTCTTCCACACTTTTGTAAATTTATTTATATATATATATATATATATATATATATATATATATATATATATATATATTTACATATGTATTTATGTGTTTATATGTGTATATATTTCTGTAAGTAGATATATACACATATAAATACAAATATACACACATATAAACATATATATATATATATATATATATATATATATATATATACACACACCTGAGATCTAATATCTTTGAGCACTTATAACTTTCATGCGCAATATTTTTTTAAATAATTTTTTATTAAATAGTGTTATTATTAGTGTAACTGTACTTTGTAATATATTTGTTTGATTTGATTTGTGACACTTTTTTTGTTTTGCGGAAATTGCGATTATGTGTTTATTTTGCACATGCTCAGAAAACATTCTTCTAATTCCTCATAGTCATGACATCTGGTGCAGTCAGTTTGTCATAGCCTTGTTTTTAAATTCTCCCTTTCTTTTCGAATAAATACATCATTTAATGAATTCATGAATTTGTTGATGAAATAAAAATACTGAACCAATCTAACTCAAATGTTCAAAATTTGTAGTGATCCTAAATCCCAAACAAAACTGCAAAAGTGTTTATCTCTTAAAAATTTTTTAAAAATGAGTGTTTAATACTGAAAACTTGTTTGAACATATACATGCATATAACAATGTTTTATAATAGTGTAGTTTTGATCAGATATGTCAACATGCAGATTTAAAGGGCTATTATAGTGATAAAATGACATGCTCTAATTTGTTAAAGAATTTTAAGATCTATAAGACTAAATATACTGTACTTGCCAGACCAACTGGCAGTTACAGAAAAACATTTAGTTAAATTTAACTGCAATTTTTGGAAAACAATAAATGTAATATTAAGATGCTACCAAACAAATCAACAAATTAAGAGAAAAAAAAATATGATTGTACCATGGCACCAAATCTAAGACATATGTTTTCTTAAAGGGATATGAAACCCAAAATGTCATGATTCAGATAGAGCACACAATTTTAAACAACTTTCTAATTTATTTTTATTATCAAATTGTATATATTTTCTTGAAATCATTTGTTGAAAAGCAGGAAGGTAAGTTTAGGAGCGTGCACATGTCTGCAGTTCTATTTGGCAGCAGTTTTGCAACAATGTTATACATTAGTAAGAGTACTAGATGGCAGCAGATTTATAACAATGTTATACATTAGTAAGAGTACTAGATGGCAGCAGTTTCATAACAATGTTATACGTTAGTAAGAGTACTAGATGGCAGCAGTTTTATAACAATGTTATACATTAGTAAGAGTACTAGATGGCAGCAGTTTTATAACAATGTTATACATTAGTAAGAGTACTAGATGGCAGCAGTTTTATAACAATGTTATACATTAGTAAGAGTACTAGATGGCAGCAGTTTCATAACAATGTTATACATTAGTAAGAGTACTAGATGGCAGCAGTTTTATAACAATGTTATACATTAGTAAGAGTACTAGATGGCAGCAGTTTATAACAATGTTATACATTAGTAAGAGTACTAGATGGCAGCAGTTTTATAACAATGTTATACATTAGTAAGAGTACTAGATGGCAGCAGTTTTATAACAATGTTATACATTAGTAAGAGTACTAGATGGCAGCAGATTTATAACAATGTTATACATTAGTAAGAGTACTAGATGGCAGCAGTTTTATAACAATGTTATACATTAGTAAGAGTACTAGATGGCAGCACTATTTCCTATCATATAGTGCTCCAGACATACAATTGTTTTTCAAAGGACAAACTCCACCTAGCACTTTACTTGTTTGGAGGAGCCAATCCAGACTTAACCTCTTAAGGACATATGACAGAATTTTTCCGTCATAAAACAATTGAGCGAACTGAAAGCTGTGTCCTTAAAGGGTTAAAGGGACAGTCAACACAAAAATTGTTATTATTTACAAAGATAAATAATGCCTTTACTACCCATTCCCCAGCTTTGCACAACCAACATTGTTATATTAATATACTTATTGTTATATTAATATACTTATTGTTATATTATACTTAAAGTATATTAATATATTAAAGGGACAGTCAAGTCCAAAAAAATCTTTCATGTTTCAAATAGGGCATGTAATTTTAAACAACTTTCCAATTTACTTTTATCACCAATTTTGTTTTGTTCTCTTAGTATTCTTAGTTGAAAGCTAAACCTAGGAGGTTCATATGCTAATTTCACCACTAGAGGGCATTAGCTCACGTGTTTCATATAGATAACATTGAGCTTATGCACGTGAATTTACCATGGAGACCGCTCTGATTGGCTAAAATGCAAGTCTGTCAAAAGAACTGAAATAAGGGGGCAGTCTGCTGAGACTTAGATACAAGGCAATTACAGAGGTAAAACGTGTATAACTATCTTTTAAAACAACAACAATTCTGGTATTGACTGTCCCTTTAATATACTTTATAACCTCTGTCAAAAGAACTGAAATAAGGGGGCAGTCTGCTGAGACTTAGATACAAGGCAATTACAGAGGTAAAACGTGTATAACTATCTTTTAAAACAACAACAATTCTGGTATTGACTGTCCCTTTAATATACTTTATAACCTCTAAATTTTTGCCTGTTTCTAATCCATTATCACAACAGGCGAGTGCTAGTTCATGTGAGCTATATAGATAACATTGTGTTCACACCCGTTGGATGTGCACAACACAGCACTAATTTGCTTAACTGTGAAAAACTGGCGAATAGGTAATAAATGGATTATCTATTTTTTAAATAATAACATTTTTTGAGTTGATTGTCCCTTTAAGTCTGCAGAAGACAGGGTTTGTTACTGTTTTTGTGTTAACAAAATCTACTTTGGTTTGCTTTAGCTTAACAAACTGCAAATGGGATACAGATATGTGGCAGCGTTAGGCTTGTGAAGCCTGAAATGTGCTCTATCAATTTTCAAGACGGTGTAAGCTTACTTTCATACATTTCTAATATTGGGATTGCACTATACCTAATGCATTTTTAAAATAGAACGTTTGGTATAGTGTGATCGAGATATTTCAAAGTAAGTTTACACAGTACTGAATGGTTTACTTTTAATATTGTTGATACATCCTGTGGTATTAGAAATGAACACGTACAGTATAGTGTGAGATTACAGCGGCTATAAAATTATAATGTTAAAAAGACATCAATTCCTAAAAGTGCGTTTGACATAATACAAAGTTTAAAAAAACACACTTTTGTAAAATGAAAAAGCAGCGGCTACTGTCTTCTATGGGACATTTATGTCCCCTGCCCAAAATCTTTTTCCTAAAAAGAAAAGAAAATACAAAAATGTTAAAATGTTTAACATAATTTAAATTTATAATATATTTTACAGTACTTTACAATACAAACTGCATACACATGTACAATATGCCCACACTTCCCCAGCTCCTATGGGTTTAATATTACTTTTTTTTCTTTATTAACAATGGAGATCACATACATAGCACATATATATGCATTATATGGGAGTTTCATGGGTGTTCTATTTGAGTAACGTGTGTTTTAATGGGGAAACATCGCCAGGAGTTTCTAATGTTGTACACCACCTTTTCACCCAAAATTGTCTCACCACCCCTTCAGGGGCAAGATTGGCAATTGTAAGAAATCTACTCATTGTACAGTGAAACTTAGTTTAGATATCTATTATTTGAACTGTTACTGAACAGAAAACAATTTTTACTTTTACTAAACGCACATTTATGTTGTGTGAACATGCTTTAGAAACGTTTCCTCTGCACTGCTGAGATCCGCATTCACTGGCAATGTGGGTGGAGGGTTGAACATGCAGCGGTTCCTTTAGTTTCCTATTGAAGCAACATCGCCACTCGTCTGGATAGTGAGGGTCACCCAACCTTTTAAATATCATTTTTTTTGTCCTTTCTTACATCAGTCCCTGATTATCAGCCTTTGAGTATAGACAAAGAGATAAGATATGTAGGTATGTGTGTATGGAGAAATAGATAAGGATGTCTGCTCTCTCTGTAACCTCTGTCCATTTAAATTGGCTTTGTGTTCAATTAGCAAAAACAGCTATTGCATATACAAAAATGAACCAAAACAATTTCTGATATAGTTTATACTCCGCAAGTCATCGAAAACAATATAAGTAAACCAATTTTACAATACAATGTCCCTTCAAATTACAGGAATAGAGGACAAAATAAATAATGAAAGTGTATGGCAAAGTAGTTTTACTATGTAATTAAGCATTTTATATTACAATCTCAAAGTGTTTTCCAGGGCTAGAAATGTGCACTGCACTAGATTAAATATTTAATACTGTGTGTGTAGGTACATAGATGCATATTTAGTATTCCAAACTCAGACAAAATAAATTCTAGTTTTGTTTTGTTTTTTACATGAATTACACACACATCTAGGAATGCAATGAATCATCTCAATACAAAGCTACATTATTTTTGTTGGTACATCAAATATTGAAATCAGGAATTCTGTTTTTACAAAAGGCTGATAAAATGTTAACAAAAAATTTGGTCAGAGCAAAATAACTTTGACATTGTAAAGAGTCAAAATACTGTGTTGATTACTGTATATAAAGGATATGGTTGTTTTCTTGTTCAAAATTTCTAAGTATAACATTCTTTTTTAACAACACTAATAATTCAGAATCATACAAAAAGCTGAAACCCAGATAAATTATATATAATTTAACTGCAGAAATAGAGTTGGCACTTTCTGCAACTAGTTCCATCCTAGAGGTATTAAGAGCAACTAGTTCCATCTAGTGGTGTTAATGTTTACTACACCTGGCTTAGAGCATCCAGTTTGCCTAGTAATACAAATATACAATATTTCTTGCATAGTTTTGATGTTTGCCTATACAATAAATTATTTTAAGTTATTGGTTTATAACCAATGGTGCCAAAAAGGCTTCAACAAACTGGTAATGCCTAAAAAAGCATATCTCAGTAACATTACTTCAGCATTTGCAGATATGCATCTTTCAAGTTATCCTATGGCAGAAAAAACAAAAAAAAACACTTAAAGGGACACTGAACCCACATTTTTTCTTTTCTGATTCAGATAGAGCATTACATTTTAAGCAACTTTCTAATTTACTCCTATTATCAAATATCAACTGAGAGAGCTCCGTTGTCTGATCCTAATATTAGGCAGCGTTTAACGCTAAAAGTAGCCCATTAAGCCACTATCCTTGGCAGAGGGACCTTAACCCCTGTCCGGACACGAGCAGGCAAGGAGATTCTTCAACTTCTCCCCCACCGGAGCGCAAATAAAAAAAATAGGATAAACGGAGGTACAGCAGTCGGAACGGCTACACTACCACAGGGCTTTTCTCAACCCCCTTTGATGCGGCAAGTGCAGCCGAATAAACGCAAGACAACAGTCAGCAGTTGTAAGGCAGAGATTGGAACTGCATAACGGAGGTCAGTAGTGCCGCGGCGGCCATTTTTCCTTACACGCAGCAAACTTTCACTTTCAGCGCCACACCAGCCTGACACTACTGCTCAGAAACGATTCACAAATCTCATAATAATAGGCTCTGGAGAGGTGTGGGGAAAAAGTTAACTCCCTCAGTGAAATTGGTGCGGTGTGGTGGGAACTGTTGTATGGTCACAGCACAAGACTAGAACTTTATTGGCATAACCTCTTCCACACACACAGGTGAAGCAGCACTACACAGCTCCTGTGGGGATCAAGGGAGATAAGACATCTATTATTGGCCCTTTATTTTACTACCTGACTGGGGGAGCAGAAGGGAGGACCAAGCCTCATGTATTAAAAATAAAGTGAGCAGCACCCTTTTTCTTTTTATTGATATCTTCAGCCCCGTGTGGGCAGCAGGCGATATGAGGAGATAAGCACCGAGTGACCCGCCCCAAGACACCCCCCCCCCCCAGAAACTCTCCTAAGCTATCTACTGTCCTGACGTGATCCTTGCAGACCATAAGATCTTAAGAAGCAGAGCTGGTCCTAATACTGGGACACCTTTTGTCTGCATGCAAAAATATTACACCCCTTATAATAAAAGAACTGATAACATGTCTAAGCAACGCCAGCAGGAAAGACAGCAAAAAAGCCAAGCTGAAGTGCACACGCCGCCAGCGGCGGCGATGGAGCTCTCTGACCCTCTGCCACAAGATACTCACCCAATAGTCTCACAGCTGTCTGCCTTATTTCTACCAAAAATTGAGCAATTACAGATGGGACTAGACACCTTGTCCTCAGATTTTAAGACCTTCTCAACACGACTAAATACAGTAGAGCAAAGTGCAGCAGAGAGAATCAGCGCTAGACATCACGCAGCTTCAACGCCAAAATAAAGCTTTAATGTCTAAAATAGAGGACCTGGAAAACAGATCCCGGCGAAACAACATCCGTGTGGTGGGGTTATCTGAAATGGTTCCAGGTTCTGCACTAATGGAATTCGCAGAAAAAGAGCTCCCGAAGCTGCTAGGTATGGCTGAATCAGATATCCCATGTATTGCAGAAAGAGCGCACCGCGTGAGTCCTTTACCACCCAATAATGGGCAAAAAGCCTTATCTAGACAATTGATGATTAAATATCTTAACTTCAAAGACAAAACCCTTATCCTTAAAGCCTACAGACAAACAAAGGAACTAGTCTATGAGGGATCCACGATACACTTATTTCAAGACTACTCAGCCGAAGTGGCAAAGAAGCGCAGAGAATTCTCTCCCTATTGTAGGGAACTTTTGGAAAGAGGTGAATCAGTGTCCCTCTTGTATCCAGCAAGACTCAGGCTACAGACCCCTCGGGGTCCGAGATTTTTTGAATCTACCACGCAGTTGCATGCTTTTATGACCTCACGAAACCCATGCAGAATGGATCAAAATGAAACAGATGGAATAGAGGAGGAAGAGAATCCTTGAAGCCACAGTAGCACTCTCTATGTGATATGAACTGTGTGGGATCTAAGATCCCTCGCTGCATTTGTTATTATTCTTGTTTGCAGGGACATGATAGAGGAATGGAGGCTAAGGACATATCTGAAGCACGATGTCAGTGGGCCCAGCCCAGGACATCATTTCATATCCTTTTCTTTTGGAATACAGGGGGGGGGGGGAGGGGGGGGGTTCATTATTGACTGCTTGATATATTTTATTACTGCATTACTTTATCGTTCACTGTTGTTGTGTTGTTTGATTGTTTTTCTCCTTTTCTCTTTTTTGTCTTCTCTCCCTCAACTTTGAGACTTGGAGATATTGATCTGCTAGAATACATACTGTATCTTAACACTGATTGCCAATAATTTTGTTCAATTTTATTTTCCAAGGCTGTTAGGGACTCGGCACAACTCAACCTTTCCTGTTCCTAAAGGGAGAGGACCCCAGGGTGTCAGGACCGTAAGTAGTGAAAGTGAACGCACACACAAATGTTTAACACATTGCTCGTAGGTAGCACTGAGCCAGTATACCGTAGTAGTCTCTACCATATAGGTTGCCACATAGGGATCCCCCCCACTATACTATCATTGAGGATGGGACTACATATTATCTCATGGAACGTAGGGGGAATCACATCTCCATTGAAAAGAAAGGCTATATTGAAGTACTTAAAATCTAGAAAGGCTGAAATAGCGATCCTCCAAGAAACCCATCTGAAACCCATAGAGCATCAAAAGTTAAAGCAGGGATGGGTAGGTGAGATTATCTATACTAAATATGACAGCAACAGAGCTAGGGGTGTAGCGATCCTCTTCCGCAAGAATTTAGACTACAACATAACCCACACTGTGTTAGATCCCCAGGGACGATATATCTTACTCAAGCTCACAGTTGAAGGTACTCCAATGCTTCTAGGTGGGGTCTATGGGCCCCACACACATAAGTCAGCCTTCTGGAGTGAACTTAGGGTACAATTACTGAAAATTGCAGATGTCCCTATAGTTCTTGGTGGGGATTATAATATTGCGCCGCAGACCCCTGCTGACAGATTTCACAATCCACTACACTCACAGATAGGTCGCAGCACAAATCTCAACGCTAGGAGAGACACAAATCTGCTTCGCAGGTTTCGAAATGCTCTTCTCCTCACGGACATCTGGAGAGATAGGAACCCAGAGGTCAGGAGTTTTACTTGCGCCACTCCGGCAAAGGACACTCTGTCCCGCATTGACTATTTTTTGATTTCCGGGTCCATGAACTCTAGGGTCAGGGACGCGGGAATAGATGATCCAGTTCTCTCAGATCATGCCCCAATCACACTAAAGCTACAACTAGGGCTAGTCAGGCCTCTCAGTACCAGATGGTTATTCCCCAAGTATCTGCTGCATGACGATAATTTTAGGAAGCATCTTATAGGGGAGTGGCTAACGTACGCTGAAACAAATCAGGGACATAGGAACAATACTGTATTGTTCTGGGAGGCAGCGAAGGCAGTGTTGAGAGGCTCTACGACGTCCTATGTCATAAATTTCAAAAAGAAAAAGCAGGTCAGGGAAGAGCTGCTTCTTAAACAACTTTTAAATGCCAGAAATAGATATTTGCGTAACCCTACAGCAGCGAACAGACTCAAATATCAAGACACCAAAGCACACAGAGACACATATCTAACTCAAAACGCAGCAAGGGACGCCACAAGGTTACAAGCCAGGTACTACCGCTATGGCAATAAAACAGGAAAGATGCTGGCTAGACTGACCAAACTAAATAATGGTTGTAACACAATACAGGCTATTAAATACAATGACATGGTCTATACCGACACAGCAGGAATACAGAGGGTATTTACACAATTCTACTCAAAACTATACACCATGAGGGAGGTTGACACAAACACTCAGGAAAATTTCTGGAGAGACATTCGTCGGTAGTCAATGTGTGCACCCTGCAATTCTTGCTCACCCATTATTGGAATAAAGCAAGTAAAAATCGAGTGCCACAACAGGATGAAGCATGTGCACTGCTAGTTGACGCGGAGAAGGCCTTCGATAAGGTCCTCTGGAGTCACTTGTTCTTTACACTAGATCGATTCGGGATAACTGGGAACTTTACGAGAGCGTTGAAGGCAATGTACACTAGCCCCCAGGCTGCGATATTGGTGAACGGAATGCAATCCCAACCATTTGCCTTGAATAGAGGAACGACACAGGGGTGCCCGCTCTCGCCTCTTTTGTTTGACCTGGCCTTGGAGCCTCTTGCCATAAAGATCAGGCATACTACAAAAGGGCTCAAAATAGGAGACAAGACGTTGCATTTGTCACTTTTTGCGGATGACATTGTATTGTACATCCAGGACCCCAGACTTAACATCCCACTACTAATGGATATTGTTAAAGACTTTGGCCTTATCTCTGGGTATAAAGTCAACACCGATAAAACGGAGCTAATATGGCTATCGTATGCTAACGATATACCTGACCTCCACTATGACTTCCGAGTAGCGGGCAATACCTTTAAATATTTAGGAGTTAAACTATCACGAAATCCGGTGAACTGTTATGACATACCTGAAAAAAGGAGCCTTGGATCTGACCAAACACTGGGTGGGACTACCACTGACTGTATCAGGCAGGATAGCCCTCATTAAAATGGTTTTATTTCCCAAACTGCTCTACGTAATGCAGATGCTGCCATTACTCATACACAAAAAGGACTTGCTATATTGGAAGTCACTCTTCCTGTCCTTCATTTGGGCTGGGAAAAAGCACAGGATCCATTATAGTAGAATGGTAAGCACAGTTCCCTCGGGAGGTATGGCGGTCCCAAATGTTGAGCTATACTGCTGGGCAGCACAGGCGAAATACGTCCTGGACTGGTTGACGGGAAACAGTCACTTCACAATCCCTGAACTAGAGCGACATGTGGTTCAGCCCTGGTCGCTTTCTGCTCTCCCACATCTGAGGGCTGATAAGTTAGAAAAGTTATTGTTGCCTTATCCCTTCCTGTCGCAGCCTCTGCAGGCTTGGAGAAAACTGTGCAGTAGGTTAAAATGCAGCCATGAAATCTCGAAGTACATACCCTTGCAGGGGAATCCACTTTTCGTGCCAGGTTTAACCACGCAGGCTTTTAAAACTTGGAAGTCCTTGGGACTGGACAGAGTGTCCAAGATGTTGGATGGTGCTGGCAGAACTATATGTACTTTCTCGCAGCTCCAAACGACCAACAATCTGCCCCATACGCACCGTTTTGCCTACCTACAGGCTAGGCACTATGTATCGGAGTTGGTTAACTCCGAGAATTTCCCTGAACCTAACAGTGGCGTTCATCAACTCTGCAGTATATACTCTCAGGGTTGCACTTCTATCTCCCTGGTATACAAGACACTGTTGGCCCCTAATAACGAACACACACTGGAATATTTAGGGGAAAATGGACAGGGATTCTGAATGCTCCTATTACCAAAGCGCAGATTCAAAGTAGCATTGAAAATGTTCGGAAGGCCACTCTGGCGATGAATATCAGAGAATCTCACACTAAAATCCTGCAGTCAGCCTACGTGACTCCGAACCACTACAAGAAGTGGGAAAGAGATCACACGGGGAACTGTCCGAAATGCTCTAAAGCACAGGTAACCTTGCTGCACATGATATGGGAATGCCCCAGATTGACGAAGTTTTGGGGGATGATTTGTTTTTGGCTACGTTCCCTAAACATACAAGTGACAACGCTTACACCGCAAATGATCATATTCCTGGATACGCCAGGGCTGCCCAGAAGTCAGGCAACCTTTATACACAATGTCATTCTCCAAGCGAGAAAAATAATCTTGAAATATTGGATAGATAGACGCGCCCCTACCCTATCGCAGCTAAAAACTGAGATACACTCACAGCTGATACACGAACAGGTAGACACTATGGGAGATGTGGCCAATCGTACGGCACGTTTTATGAGAAAATGGGACACTTATCTACACTCACTGCATGCCTCGCAATTGGCGAGAATTCTATACCCCATACGCAATTCTGAATATCTCTTGGAAGCTCAGTTGCGAGGAGAATGGAAGGTAGATTTTGATGAACAGTAAATAGAGAGGTATTACCTCTTTAGCGGAGGGGGAGATGTGAATCAGGCAGGAGGGACTGACACCCTGGGGGAGTAGCGATAGCCGACTGGCTGAGAAACGGAGGAGGGGGGAAAAGGGGGGGGGGAATTGATTAACAAAAAAAAAACTGTGAGAGACATGTCATGTTGATGTAAAACTAATTGTTTACACAGTACCAGTATGATATTCTGTAACCATGTTTGATGCTGTGTTATTTCTGATGATATTTGACCCCCGGAAACTGGGGAATGTTTTCTTTTTCTCTTGCTTTGATTTATGTTATGTCTCTTCACAGAATAAATAAAGGATTTAAGAGATTAGACTGCAGAGCCATCGAGCGTGGAGGATCGTACTATCACCGCCGTACACTGAATATTGAATACAAGGTACCCATTTAAATACGGGTTACCTTGCATTCCTATTGGCTGAATAATTCAAATCAGCCAATAGGGTTAAAGCTACTGAAATCCTATTGGCTGATTTGAATTAGCAAATAGGATTTTAGCAAATGAAAGCCTTTTGGCTAATTCAAATCAAATAGGTTTTTTTTTATTTGGGGGGGGTTACTGATAGGGGGACAGAATTTTTTTTAATGCAAAAGAGCCGTTTGACTTAGGTCAATGCCCTACAAAAGGCCCTTTTAAGGGCTATTGGTAGTTTAGTATTAGATTATGGGGTGTTTTTATTTTGGGGGGGCTTTTTTATTTTCATTGGGGCATTAGATTAGGTTTAATTTTTTTATTTTTGAGAATTTGGTTTATTATTTTATGTAATGTTAGACTTTTTATTTTTTTTAATTTTTGATTAATTTAATCTTAGTATTTTTTAATTTTATCTAATTGGGGTTAATTGTTTGATACCATGTTAGACGTTAATAAATTTGTGAATAAAAATACGTTGAAAAAGCATTTTAAAGATCTTTTTTGTTTCAATGGTGTTTTATTGAGAAATAAATCATGATATGATGACAACAGTTTCAAGGTTAACATACAAAATCAAAGACCTAACAATGGTCTAATAACAGTTTCAATAAAAATTTCATGAAATTGAATGGTCAGCAGTGGCGGATCCAGAGCCTGGTCTCGGGAGGGGCACTTCCAGATTTTTTTGTGGCGGCGGACAGAAAATAATGA